>NW_023340095.1:13983434-14004673 GCF_004916995.1 Morone saxatilis | reverse complement strand
AATGCAGGATGTATCATGAATTCATGTTGCTCACCGCTAACAAATGATCAAGTCACTCCAACTTTTTTTTATTGGTTCACACTTAATCGATCAGTTAATAAATGTTAATTCACAGCTACTTAATAAATTAATTGATACGCGACCAGTTAGATAGATTCCTCTTACATAAGCCTCTCTGATTAATGTGGTTTTTATGTATACATTTATATATGTTTTATTATGTTTATGCTGTTAAAAGCAGCCAAGCTTAAACTTGTCTGATGAGTCTCCTCTAATTTGTCCATTATGTTGTAAAGGTGTCAAAAATATCATTGGGTATATATAAACCCAATGATATTAGGTCTTTGTCTTAAATTCAGAATCTAACAAACCCATTATCAGGAAGTGTTTCATAAATCCTGCTCTATATTCATGCAACTAATTGTTTTCGGACATCGTATGGAGTGGGGGAAGGTTTTGGTTTCTGATTTAATGTGATGTACAAAGTAAGCAGCTTTAAAAAACGTCTGCAAACAACCCTGCTGCTGCTGCTGCTGCTCCGTCCTTTTGTTCATTCATTATCAAAGCAACAACACGCTATGTACTGTTACTGCTGTATACTCAATGTTGAACACCCGTTTTCCGCCCTGCTTTGCACATTTCAATAAAAATACAGATTTATTAAAGACACATCTAAAGGAAACTCCTTTACTTCTAAATGATGCCTGTCCCCATTTTCTGTGTGGAAGTATGAGGCAGTTGTTTGACTCTCCGTTATGCTTCAGGAGCGAGCTCCACTGAGATGACCTTGTAGGATGTACTGTAGTTGAGAGTTTCACACGTGAGTCAAAGAGAGACAGTATGCAAAGTGACCATTTTCTACTGTCACTCTGAATTAAATCAACACACTGTTTTATTTTCCACTGAATTGTATTTTATGATGTCAATAAATCTTTCTCTTTCCATCAATAACCATAATGAGTCAGATGAACGGGCGTCTATCTCTACAGTCTATAATTGTGCTACTGCTTTTTTTATATTCATCATGAGCCATAAAAAATGAGCCAAGTCCATTTTTGTCACAACAGCTGTATCTTCCAATTTCTACAGCACTAACTCAAGTCAGTCACCCTTTAATGGGATTTCCATAAATCTACTAAATGGGTTTAAAAGCAGCCTTGCCCTGATGTGGATTTGAAAAATCCTTATGTGGACTTTGAAAATATGTTCAAGATGCGCACAATTTGACAGAATTAGTTCTGTCTCAGCGAGACTCAGCCCTAACGGTTAAATCAGGGCTGAGCTTGATGAAGTTAATGGGATTACAGAAGAGGCTGCTAACCCATGATTTAACTATCAAATGTTTAAGAGCAGCGCCGAGCTAATGAGGGCACTTCTCATCACACATGAAGGAGAGCGGGATTACTGCGGTTTATCAGATGACACTAGGGACTGTGAGGTCACAGCTTTTATTGGTCGTATTGAAGTCTGTCTTATGATTCTCATGCTCATAAACTGTATTACGGAGGTGAAACGAGGACCGTGTCTGTCTGACAGGCCTACAGAGACGACATAAACTGCTCGGCTCTGCTGTGCCAGCTGTTTACAGAGCTGTGAATCCAAACAGGGACAGTCGTGATTTCAGGAGCAATATATTCAGTTGTCTTCAGTTGTCATTCAATTAGCATCCACTGTTGACATAATCAGTCACTTTAAAGTCTGGTGATGTTTTATGTTTTTATTATTTTCAACAAATCCCACAAGAAGATAAAATCAATAATTATTTGATCCTACTAAGTATTCATTGTGCATTTAAAATCTATTATAGCTCATTTTCATCTGTGCCATAGAGCTCCACTGAGGGCACAACAGGCATTTTGACATGAAATAGTAGGTTAAACACAGGTGTCACCAGTTATACCAATAGGCTTTTCACAGACAATATGCACAATAGAAGCACCTTGACTGCTTGACTGTTTAAAATGCCTGTTTTAGATGAAACTTTACTGTATATGTGTGAGAAATAAAGTGCCACTGACAGGAAGTCGAAGTCAAAATGTTAAATAAAGTTAAAGCCCTACTCTGTGTGCTCCAGTATGCTTTGGACCATTTTTCTGAAGTCTCTCTCAATATTCACAGACTAACACCTTGTTGGTGTTGGTCTTTTCATGATATTTGGTGACAATGATGACAGTGTGTAACATTTAGGAGGCAGAAATATAATGTAATATTCATGTGTATGTTTTCATTAAATCACTTGAAAATAAGAATCATTGTGTTTTTGTTACCTTAGAAAGATCCGTTTGTGTCATATAAGGGGGAGCAGGTTCTCTTCCAGAGTTCGCCATGTTGAACTGCCATGTTTCTACAGTAGCCCGGAGAGACAAACCAAACACTGGTTCTAGATAGGCCCTGCATGTTTTGTGAGTTTCAAGGCCACCATAGTTCCTCCTTCGTACTTGGATGTTACCATTCCTACACACTGGTCCTTCAAGAAAATTAACTACATATTCTGTTAACATACAGTACTAATCATCACATTATCTTTAACCATTTCCAAAAACACTCACTTCTCACTCAATAGACACTAATACTACTCTCTAGTGAGCGGTAAACTAAGATTTTGGACTCTTACATTATATTTGACAATCAAGACATTTTGACTTGTCATTATATAAAGGTGTTACTAATAACATTAACGATGGCTCCGTTTTATTTAAGCGCCACTGTGTCCGCATGCACAATAGCACTGACCATGAAATTGGTGACCTGAATGGAATGAAGCCATTATCAATGTTTAATGAATTACACCTGTGGTTGACTTGTGAAAATGTTTTCTCTCACAGGAAAACTCTGGTGGTATAAAAGAACCTGGCAGAAAACATTATATGTTACGTTTCTGATTCATTTCTTTTATTGATATTTATGGTCTCATGAATCTTGTTGGGAATCAGCTTGATGTTATTTTGGACACAGGGGAATGTAGAGAGTGTCTTCATTGATCCACTGTCACAATATTGTCATGCTGATGAGAGCAACTGTGTCTATTGTCTTTGTTAATTAGGTCACCCAGTATAAAGAGGAAAAAGACCTTGTTATCCACAAACACAAATTGGTGATCATGGGCCATTTGCATCTGTTTACTGATAACATTTTACATGCAAAATAACCTTCAAGATGCCACCTTTTATAAATGATAATTGAACATGATTGTTTAGATGCTGGCAGTACTAGTGTGGGATCCTCCGATTGTCTGCAAACCTGGGACACAAACGGGTCCTTTGTTTTAAATGACATCATAAGATGACGTCTCTTTAAACTACAACAAAGAAATCTCTCTAAACCCTTTAAAGTGTTTCAAGTGATTTAGAGGTTTGCGTACGAGGATTGATTCTCAGAAAAATACCCAGCAAAACCAATCAGTTTATTAGATCCAGCATGAGTCATTTTCTTTAACTTCTTTCAAATCTTCCACTTTCATTCCCTTCTTTCAGCGTCAGGGATTAGTGTTGAATAGAATTTGATTGACTTGGTGAATTTGGAATATTTTATTGCATTGTCCATCTGTGTGGGACATGCAGCGTATGTAAAGTACAATCCAATTCTTGGCACTAAGCAGAAGATTCAAATTAGAAAGCAACAAAGACACCATTACTGGCTTGTGGAAAATTATATTGAATCACAGTTTTCCTAATAAACCATTTAAGAATTCTCAGATCTGTCAGGTTTTTAGGCATGTTGTTGTCCTGAAATCATGATCGATAGTTTGGATTTAATATCTGCACCATAATATCTTTCTTTCACACCAGACAGTCGTGAAGGTTGGCGTTTTGTGATGATTGTTGCCACTGATTAGCAGACTTGCAGCTGCTTGCTTTTACTCCAGTGAATGAATTAATCAAGACAACAAAGACAAGCTAATCACTGTTTTAACATTCGCCCATTAAATGAAGTGATGGCTAATTACTGTTTGTGCTCTGAGACAGGCTTTCAGGAATTTTTAAATTGCTTTGAAGTCAGATATGGTCTCTGATTGATTTCTAAAAGATCTCTTGTCTAACCTCACACTGCTGTTAGCATCTTTATCCAAAATCCACAACCACACATCTCACATTTGTTTCTGTCTGAGATTTATACCTCCACAGTAATATAATGGAAGGAATTTAAATGACTGTGTGGCATTCACAGCATTGAATAATTATGTTTAAAAAATATAACTACAATCTCTCTTTCTAGATAACATGACCCAGTTACTCTCTATAATCCACAGAATTGTGAACAGTTTTCAGAGTAAAACTATTTAGAAAACTCTCTTGAGTAACAGGATATTTGGAGCAGCTATAAATCTGTAACAATTGGGCCACTCCATCTGCTGAGGAACATTGTCTGCAATAAGAAAGCTCAATAAAAGATACTAAACCATGTAGTGAGATTGTGCTTTGTACGATTGAACATTATTGTGGTCAGTAAAGCACTGAATATAAAAATATCTAACACATGTTTTCACATTTTCATTTCACTTAAGCCTATCAGTTTAAAATGGGTCCATAACAGATCATTGTGGGATGGCATAGGGTGGCACCTTAGCCTGAGGCAAGATTATCTTTGATATAGTAAGTAACATAGGAAAGGGGTTTAGTTTAAACATTCATTGCTACAGGCTTGTTTCACTAAAATTACATTTTAGTAATTTCATGCAGTTTTCATCTAAATTACTTTCTAACAAAGACATAATAAAACTATGAATAGTGTATTTTGTCGATTTATCCATCAGTTATCCAGACAAAGAAAGCAGGAATGAAACACCACTTTCAATGTTTTTAATGTAATTTTCAACTATGAGCACCAGAAATGAAATCCCTTCCACCTCCATTGTATTTGGTGTTGAGACAGAAACCTCGTAGACAGATATCTCCTAAATCTAACAAAAAAACCTTTTAATATTGTGATATTTTACCATTCATAGTATGTCCAACTTCCTGTTTACAACTGGTCCAGTTATCCTCATACTTTCTGGCCTGTCCTTGTGTAAACATGCAGCTCTGGTACATGTAAGCCATGACAAATATTGATCGCTCCATGTGGTGATATTTTCACCCCTTTTATTACATTTATGTTTCTGTGCAAACAAACCTAAAGTCCTTCTATAGTGGGTCAAATCTAAAATTGCAGTTCTCCACTATTTCCCAGTCAGGGAAGCAATAATAGGGAATTAGGGCGACTTTATCCACAATCATTCTATCCACCTCATGAGCCAGGCCTCGTAAAGACTTCCTGTTCAGTGAGCCGTGCTTTGTATGCCACAGCTCTCCGGTACATGGTATGGCCTGAACACAACACACAGCAGAAAAATGTTTCTAGGAAAAGGCAAATGTTGGATCTTTATTTTGCATGCATGACAGTTGTTGTTATTATTATTCATTCCATCCATTCCATTAATAATCAGTTTATCTCCTGAGCTTTCTGACTGGCTGGTAAAAAATCAGATAGCGATCAGCGTCGGTCTGTTCTGTTCATCATGAGGACAATCAGAGCGGAGGCCCCTATAATCAAAATGAAAAATGGTTTCCACATCACTGCTCTGGAAGTCTGGAGAGCCATTTATATGTCAGTTCACATGATACAAAAGTAAAAAAGTGCTTTTTATTTGTGGTTGTTTTTTGTACAACAGTACACGCATTGTATTGACACAGAGGAACATTAATAATAATAGGTTATTAAAAATAATAGTTTTTTTTGCCTTCGCCTCAATGGGGAGAAGACGCTGCAATCAGGTCAGGAGTACTGACGTGCTCTTGAAGCATAAGTAAAGTTATTTTTGGAAATTATGTAACAATGGCAACAGAGTATCCATTTATTAAACTGATAGAGGAATTGTACAGAGCTTTGATGTTACAGATAGTTGGGGTCAAACTTGATTATTTAATAGTAAGACCTTTACTGAACTTTAATGCTGATCCATCATGAGTTACTGCAGAAGTTGTTTACTCATATGACGGACACAAAGGATGGTAAATGATCTCTGACTCTTGCAGGGACAGGCCTCTGGAGGAAAATGCAGCTCTCTGAAAACAGACAACCAGCCAGAGGCAAGCGAGGCAGCATGTCGACAATGAGCGAGATTGTCCTTGCTTAACGGCGCAGGAAGCGGTTACGTAGAAGCTGACAATCTCACATCGCTTTGAAATAAATTCAGAGCATGGGGAATGGTTCAGGGTGTTCTTTGCAGCTGAATTACCTCTGCAGTAAACTTTTCCCCTTCTTTTGCACTGTGTGTGTTATGTATTCTTACAGTTCAGGAGACTCATAAATGAGGTTGGATAATCGTGGCGGCAGCGGGGAGTTCAACCTCGGAGGCTAAAAACAAAGAGCAACTTTGTTTGAAAATCTTGGCAGATTACATTCATTAGCCCACCGCTTGTGTAATGTCCTATTCAGGATATTATTTAAAGTGAAAGTGTTTCTGTGTGGACTAAAATGTCCAAACAAAACAATATTTTTACAGTTCAAATGATTATCTCTGGTTTTCTGTGTCTTTCTGTCTTGTCTTTGATATGTTAACAAGTAGGCTGCACGGGGAGAGTATCAACCACACACACCGGTTTACCAGATGTCCACCAGTCGCTCTCTTCTGGATAATTTTGAATGATTTGATATTCATGGCCAGCTGATTTGAAAACTGCCTGGAGCCAAACACGTTGGATTGGACCAGATTGGACAGATAGAAAAACATATACATTCATTCCTAACTGCTGGTTTGTTGTTTATGCAACAATCAATGCCAATCATTTTGCCTTTGCCAGCTGCCATGATACCACAATACTGCAGAAATACAGATGACTTTGGTGTCTCTGCTAATGAATAGGCATTTTTTAAATAAAGGATGATTCCAGGTAATTACAAATTGGATCTTACTTTCATATTTTTACTCTCAAAGTGAAATGCTGAGATCTGTGAACACAGCAACACAGTTAAAATGTCCGACAGTAAAACAACAATAAAACAGAAACATGAGCAGTCAGACAATTTGGTTTTAAACAAGACAACAGTTAATATATATTAATACATTTACATTACATTATTATTATTTATATTCTTTTCATTAGCATACTTATTCATGGATCAGTTATCAGCATTATTAGTTTATTTATTACACTGCCGTATATATTGTAGTATGTATATTTTTATATGTCTTATTTTCTATTTTTATATATTGTTGTTATATACTGTAGTACAATGCACACATTTTAACATGCTTCCTATTATTATTTCTTTCTTTCTTTAGCGACATGAGCAACTGCTGATTTAAACCACTTATTAAATACACAAACAGACAAAAAAACCTTATTTGGAAGTAAAACAAGAATTGAGCATGTCCATAATGTCAGTAATAATCCTTCATTGCACAGAAAACTGTGCACAAACTACGGCAAGTATGATGGGTCAAAGGGGCAGGAAGGCGCTCCGTGAACGCTGATGGAGTCAGAAATGAGTTTGACCTTGGGGTTGACTGTCTAACTGCTTGTGTGTGTTGCCCCATCTGACATATTTTTAAGTGATCTCAGAGCTCAAATAAATTAGTGAGTGCAGATACAAATTGGCAAAACTTTGAATTGAAAGCTGAGCTCAAACTGAGACACAGTCTGATTTTCATTGTTTTACGAGTCACAGTTCTCTATATGTGAAAAGACACATGCTGGGTGGAAAGGGATTTGCTATAAATAACCTTTAATTAAATAATCTTCACAAGTTTTCCAGTCTGCATTTCTTTGAAAGGTGTAAAAAACCAGAAAGTGACAAACGATAATAAGAGTCACACATACAGGCTTACAGCTGATTATGGGGAAGAAAGGTGACTGTTGTGAGCTTGATCTGGTGTGTGAACATAATACAAAGCTGTCTGCATTTCAGGATGAAGTATGAAACTGTTCTGATTTCAGCTGTCATTGGTACAGTGCAGTGCAGTACAGTGTTTTACTAACATTTGGACAGATATTTGTTTTTCCTCAATGATTTTTCTCAATGTTAGACTTTAAGGGTCTTTTCCTCTGCTTCTATAGAAGCAGATTCACTATTTTGGTGAAAGGAAATTTTTGTACACACAATGCATGTTCCCCTCAGAATGAATATTAAATCGAATAATCCAATGACTTTTATCCAGCACCATCATCACATCAACATTTCTCCAGTACTTTGGTTTATGACCAAACATCTGCACAACTAATGACATTCCCGTCAACCTCACGTACTTTACTAGATACTTTACTGATCTTTAGCAAATGTTAGCATTGTCATTGTGAGCATGTTAGCATGCTGATGTTAGCTCAAAGCACCACAGAGCCAGAGCCGTTAACATGGCTACAGGGGTGGGTAGTAACAGATTGCAAGATACGCTTTTTTAAACTGTACTTTCTTTCTTTTCTTTCTTTATATATATATATATGCATGTATGTATATTTTTGAGTAATCTACTTCACCACATTTGCATTTATACTTGCGTTTCAAATAGTCTGCTCTTACTGCAGGGATTGAGTATAGGGGGGAGCAAACGAGGACCACCTATACTGGAGATGCCAAGTTTCAGCTGCCTTGAAGAAAAACAGGCGACAATCTCTGACCACACCTGAACACTTTTTATACCCAGATCTAAAAAAGACAACATGATGGACTGTTATTGTGCCTCACGCTGAACATTTAGATCTCTGCTTTTAAAAACTTTTGTTCTTACCTTCACAAGCACATGGAAGTAAGTTGCACGTACTGTAGGTACAAATGTAGCGAGCTTGCTAACATTAGCTGTGTTCATTTTTTATGTGTAATGTTAATCTTTGTCATCAAATCATTTGTTATGATAATGACATGAACTCATCTTGTAATTAGTAGTCTGTTGGAATTGTATTGTTTTGTGCTGTACTTGTACTTTAATAAAGTAATTTATCAACCAGGTATTTTTTAACAAATTGTCATTTTTTATGGGAGTTGTTGTACTTTTACTTGAGTATAGGATTTCAGTAGTCTACCCACCACTGACTGGCTATAGATTCTCAGTTCAAGCTCAAACCCAACCTGCTACACAAAGAAGTTTTTGGTCTCAACCAATTACCTGAGTCATTAGTACTCAAAGATTGTGTGGGGAGTCTGGTGTATAAGAATAGAAGTTATTTTTACTCAGCTGTCTACCTCTGTCCTCATCTTTCACTGCAGAAATGTTCACGCTTCTGTTTCTAAAACTGTCAGGCATTTTCATGAGCTGAGCCCAGAATATTTCCAAGGATGATTTGGGCTGCAGAGTATAGCTCTCATAACATTATATATTATGTCTCATTTCTTTCTCTCAGTGCTGACTTTTGTACTTTCCTCATGGTGTTATTTACACATGAGATGCATTTTATTTTTACATAAAGCATTCACTCTGTTGCTCAGAATGCAATATGTTTTCACTGTAGCGTAGTATAAAGCATGCTAATCAAATTATTCATACATCAGCACCCCTAAAATATCTATTAACATTGCCTCCTCATGGGACCAGTCAGCTAATTTCAGCTGGTAAGACAACCAGCAGTGTATAAAAGAAGTCCACCGGCTCAGAAACATTGTTCTCATGGGAACCTGGCACTCAAAACAGATGCTGTTCTTCTATAGCAAGTGAAACATAATAAGATACAATATGGTCAGCGCTCCACAGGTTTGTGTCCTCTTCAGCCAGAGCAGACACCGAGCAGATTAAAGTCGAGCCCTGCTGCCAAAAATGTGACGCCGGGCCACCTGTCCACAAACCCTGGAAAATAAAGCTACGTGAGCAGTACATTTCTGTGCTGAAAGATACGTTTTTACATGTCTTTTATGTACCGTAGCAAGCGCATAATTGGGCTTGCATGCATGCTGTTTGATTCTTTGAACACATCTGACTGTTCACGGCAAGCTGGTGAGAGAGCAGCCGTTCAGAACTGGGAAAAATTGTTGCCTAATGATTATACCGCTGTTTAAAGACACAACCTTGTACTTCACATCCTCCACTCCCAGTGTTTATTAATACACTATGAGGCCAAAATTATGTGGACACTTAAACAAAGCATGCTTGTTGTAAAACCGGGTTGTAATGTGTGATACATATATCTATATATCTATATATGTATTTATATATATATATATACACACAATAAAGCTTCTTGAATCTTGAATCTTGAATACAACATTAAAACCAGGTTTTAATGTGGTGATACAACAGCCTTCACTTGGAAAAGATCTGGTTCTGGTGTTGGGTGATAAGGTCTGGCCTCATAGTCACTGTCATCCGATTCAGCCCAAAGGTGTCTGACAAGGTTGACGTCAAGGCTCTGTGAGAGGCCAGTCAAGTTCTTCCACACCACGCCACCCACAGAATCATTTCTCTATGCATTTTTTTCTATTTGTCTTGCTTTGTGTACAGAGAATAGACTGTAGTATTTAAAATGTTCATGGTTGCGGTGACGTCAACTGTAGGTTTCTGAAGAGCTGTTGTGAAGCTCAGTGCGGTCGGCTCTGGCTGTTGCCATCTTGGCAGTCTTGGCTCCACACCGGCTAATCCAAAACCAGACAAAGACGCGATGTGTTGGTTGAGCTCAGGTGGACTGAATGAATCCTGGTTAGTGAAAACAGCCTCATGTGGTCATGCCCTTAATTAGGATTAACTTTAAGCCTCGATATAATTCAAACCTGTGTGTTATACAAACCCCATACGAGGAACTTGTGTTACTTCCATGTTGGCTTCATTTGTCAGCCATTTGGTACGGAGGCATTGTCATGTTAATACAGGAAAGAGTTTTTCCCAAACCGATGCACTGTTAGAAGAACACTATTGTTTAAACTTAAGCATTTCCATTAATTGGGAATAAGCCTGAACAATGAAAATATGGGTCGGTTATTTCTTTATAATGTCCTAATGATTTCTTGGTGGTTTCCTGGAAAGATCGATGTAATCTGGTTTCTGTAATTGTAGGGCAGATAAAGACAAAGAGTCTGAGGATGTTATATTAGTTGTGTTGAGTTTAAAAACAGTTCAATCCTTCAAAGAACTGCTCCATTTAAACTCAAGTTAATAATTATTCATCTTTGATTTATTATTGGAAGCTTCATTCTGCATACATGTTGAAATTAATACTGGCCTTTTGGTGTCTTTAGTTTTTTAATTAATTTGAATTAATTAATTGGTCTATATTTCATTTATATAAAATATATAGTGCCAAATGACGTGAATATTTCCATAAAACATTTACAGACCTGTAAAATAAAGCAAAACTAAACAAAATGTATGTGGACGAGGTCCCTGCAGCACACATAGCTAATAATCTTGATGTTTTTAGAAAGTGTAAATGTTCCTTAGTGCATTAAGGACCTCTGACCTGGTTCCTGTTATTGAGAGGAAAATTGATTGCCTAAGAACTGATCATGAAACCTCGCTGTCCTTCAGGGAGCTGCAGGGACTTATTCTCTCTGGGGGATGCGGAGGAGTAAGGTACAGTTATATAAGAGTGAAAAAAATACATAGCAGATATAGCTGCTCTATCCATCGATGGTTATGAGACCAGCGTGTGATGTTCTGCACTCTCCATGCTAGATGCTCACACAGGGAGCTTTTATAAAGCATTAGTACCTTCACATGCTTATTTGCTGGTATCTGGATAACATGAAGCAGTCAATAACATGAAAATCTTTTATTTTCTTCAGTTTTATGAAGAATGTGTTTCTGAAGTTTTCTTTAATCTTCAGTGGTTGTTTTATTGATATTTGTATTTATTGGTAATATTAAGAAGATGTCAGGGGTGGTGACATGAGCTGGATCTGAGCCCAGAAAGTCTCAGGCACATAGTGGGAGACTTTATCAAGTATGTTTTTTTATGACTCCCTCAAATCTTTATGTTTAAGGAACAGTTCTACATTTTGAGACTACTTCTGATAGTGAGATGAGAATATTGATTCCAATCTCAATTTGTAAATAGCATCTAAACCATAAGTAAGACTGGGAAACTCTGAAAGTTATATATATCTGACTCCTAATAATACGCAAGTGCCTGAAAATGAAACAAACATCGATGCCTCACATGTTGAAGGTTATTACACCTAAATTTAATGGATATAATGCTATATTATCAATGCATAGTAGACTCTTACACCACTAAAACTCATACATCATACAACCATCTTTAGTTGCTCAACAATATGAATGATTGGAAGCTGTAAAGATGGGGATCTTTACCATCCGTCCAATATGACATAAACACAGCATTATACACAGATATGAGATTCAGACTCTGATTCAAAATGTTGAACTATTCCTTTAAGAATACATGTGAAATGCTTTGCTGCAAATGACCCCAATCTCTTCAAAGCAAATGACCCCAATCTCTTTATACTCTACAGACTTCTATAGCTTTCCTTTGCTATTCTGTTAAAACACCTAAAGACTGACTAAATATTTCAGGCATTAACTAAATCATCCTACCCTGTTATCATCACCCTGTTGCCAAAATAGCTCAGGCACAATGAGTCATTCATCATGCTCTAAACACTGGTATTCAGACTGTTGTTGGGGGAAACTGCTCTTTGCAGAACCACACAGAGATAAAGAGCCACTCAAGCCTTTTAATTATTCTTCACAACCTTTTGTCATTCCATATAATACAGTCGTTCTTTATCAAATAGGTGATTCCAAAGCAGATGCCTTTGTGGTAACCAAATAGTTTCTCAAGGCCAAATTAATGGGAGTATTTGTACTTGACTGCCTGTAGATGTGAGGTTAGTTTTAGGTGTGATACATCCATTATTTCACAATAAAAGTATGTAAAGTGATCCCTATATCTTAGACGATTATCTTCATGACTGTTGTGTTTTTGGGGAGCAGTATGGGATGAATTTAACGTTACCGGCACTTCTTATTTTTATCCACACGGATACCGCCACCTCTTGTGAGCATATCTAAAACAAAACAGCCCAAAAAATTTACTTTTTAAAAAGGATAAGTTCATGTTGTGTTTAGGGTTGAGCTGAATTATGGCACTGGCACCTTTTCTGGTTCAGTTCAGACACTGCTTTATTTCATTTCTTTTTTCCACTTGTAAAATTCCATAACAGCTAAGTGTAAACAATACACATTTTAAAGGTTCTCTGTAAAGGTTGTGTTGCTCATGGTGAGCGTGAAGCGTGACAGTACTGATTTGCTTCAACGTCATTGAAGCACTGAATCACTGTTATGTTCAGCGCTGTGTTTCTGACATTTCCAGACTATGCTGTTACTGTTATGGGCTACTGTACAATGCATGCACTTATCAGGACTGGTTTAGTGAGCAGACTGATTTTTTTTAGAGACAGATTTAACCATTGCAATATATTTACATATATCACAGACTAGGATAAATCCCCAGTTTAAAATGCAGCTGTGATTATAACCTCTCACTATATTGTGCCTATGCATTGTAAAGAGTGTGTCTTGTGTATGTTCTGACCTTGCTGTGTGAATAGCGAACCGCGATAGCAGCCTACCATACATCACTGTCAGAGCACAGACTGTTCCAGCCACATGCAGGTAATCTATTTGTCCCGGTAAAATATGGTGTAATTTGTCCCAGGTTTCTTGCAAGCCCAGCAGAAAAGACAACGATTTGAGCTGCATCTTATGCATATGTGGTATTTCCCGGGTAGTGGTGGCTGAAAGCACGCACCCTTTCTGTGTCTGTGATTCACATTGTCCTTTAGGTGTTATTTGCTTAATTTAAATGGCTAGAAAATAAGTCACTCTTGTCACAGTGTGAAGACCTACAATGCATGATGAGATTCAAATTGATTGTGGTCACTTCACAAGTTTAATGGCATGTAGTTCTACTGAAAGCTAGTTCTGACATCAGTCTTCTCTGTTCTTGGACCATAATAACATCCTGGCTCTCACTATCGTCATCGTGCTGTAGTTTCCGGTTATATAACATTATGTAACTTCATGATTTGCAGCTCTACTTATGGATGTAGTTGGTGGATCAGCAGACTTTTACATTAATTCGAAGCCTTTTAGTGCTGTGCGTCACTAAAAGTGCATCTCTTTATTTTGGCATTTGCTTTGGCTAAGAAATCTGAAGTGTAGATCTGGATAACTGCTATTTATTCATCTCAAGCAAAGGGTGTCATTTGAGAGACAGAGATGGAAATCATAGCCATGAGAGTTCACAATCAGATCATGAGAGCAAAACATCGCTGTCCTCTTAATGGGTCTTTATGTCGGTGCTGGGTCAGCAGTGCATTAGAGGAACATTTCCTTATGTAACAACCTTCCTACCCCGCAGAAATCGTCAGCATATCTTCAACAGCTTAATGGCTTACAAGAAAGTGGGAGGGAGGGAGGAAATAAAGTTTAAACAAAGAATGAGAAAGTTGTGTTTCTGGGTCAAATCACAATCAAATTGTTGTGAGATTGAATCACTGTTTAAATTCTAGCTGTGGCTGGATCCACACATTCAGATAAGCTCACATGTCTGGGCTGGACACAGATGGACTTCACAGAGATGTAAAAGATACTGTACTGTACACATCCATCCTCAAGAGTCCCATCTCTGGACATGTTTGGGAAACAAGCAAATCAATCAGTGTCAATTAGAGCTGTGTTCAAAGCAAACCACATCCTGGGAGTCAGACACTCGTTCTGCACTTAACAGCAGGCAACACAATTACGCTGCAAAACCCTCTAAAGTGCTCAGGGTCTGAGAGGATGAACCGACGCCTATAAAAGGCTCTTACTGTCTTTTATCTGTACCACTCTCAGGTACCCTCCTGAGCAGAGACTTTTCCCTGAGCATGAGAGAGGAGAGCTGCACTGGAAGCCCTCTGTTTCACGTCTTTCATGTTGTGATCCGTACCCTGCCAGACACCACAGTTCGGGATGCCATTCTACATAAGTACACTGATCTTCAAAGCCCCATTTCTGCCCCCCTTCCCTGTTCATACTCTCATTTTTGATACCTCTCTGCTGCGATGGGGGCAGCGAGAGCTATAACGGTCCTCATTGATTCCTGAAGGAGAGTCTGTACAGTCATTTCCTCTCCAGCTGAGGTGAGAGTGTTGCACTTTAACAGTGTCTGACTTCAGACTCTGAGACGTGGGCGCATAATCACATTTGACTTGCAGTGTGAATTACAAAAGCAGGTTGCAGATCCTTTCTCCCACATCGCTATCATGATGCTATATTTGATACTTCATTTGCATAGACACAACACACAACGCTTGCATCAGTATAAACCTCAAGGAAATGAACATTCAGACAAAGACTGCAGAGGAAGAAAAGCCTCCCAGCTTTCAGACGTGTTGTTTAATTCTGTATTATGTATTTTATCATAATGTAAGAAGATGCAACAGTGAATTCTGATACAAAACACAACATTTTAAATTTATTTTAAGATTTATTTGGGGTGATGTTTACATTTATTTCTATGGCAAGGCAGGTTTATGTATGTAGCATTAAGCATAGCATCATAACTAAAGGCAATTCAGTGTGTTTCACATAATATGTAAAAGACATGAAATGAAAAAAACAAAATGGGGAGTCTTCTCAAGCAGATCACTGACATGAGATTTTATTGGATTATTGATTGTTGGATTATTATAAACAATGAAACAGAATTATTTGTTCAGGATTTGCTTTATATTTCTGTTTATTCTTTATAAATTGTTAATGTTTTTCTCTTATTTTTTTTGTCCAAATGCCGAATGTTGAATACAAAATGTCTGTTCTTTGTTTGAAAGCTTGAGTATCACTTTGTTTTAAAGTGTGCATTAATATCAGTGATGTCATATTTTGCTTGCGTGCTTTGTGCTTTTGTGTTTTCGCTTTTTGAGCTCCCAGTCATGACCAGTTTCTGTGGCAACATGATTTTGAAAATAGCCCCTCTCTAACGGCCCACTGCTGTCGCAAGTTCTGCAGGCAGCAGCCCACTCTTGATGCATGACTCATTCATTGCTCATTATCATCCCACTCTCATTTCATCCGAGGCTCCCCTGCTTGGATATCTGATGGAGATGGTTGTGTGGGGGCGGGGTGGTGGCTACTATAAAGCCTGTGTATCCATGCTGGGATTGGCTGGTGGGATCCATTTAATCTGCTGTGACTACTACAGGGTCCGCCCCTGTACTCCACCCCCTCGCTCTGCCCGCCCTGAAAGCATCCATACACAACAGTGTGCTGTCTCTGTTCCAAGGAGAATATCAGCTCTGCACAGGGAGGAGAGGATTAGTGCAACCACTCAGCTCATCTGCATACACGTTCCCAGAGAACCACATGAGCATCCAGGGCTGCACCTCTTTTGTATAAAACCTGGCACTCCTATCACAGAGGCTCCACTTGATCTACTGTCACTGCTGTGGAGAGGATTTAATAGGGACCACAGTGTTTTTTTTTCTTTTGGACTCTTTTTAAAGATTTATTTTTTGATACTTTAAATTTGCAATTTGTTGTCTGTGATGTCTCTATTTAATTGGGACAATGCAGGTAATATCATTTGATATAGACTTGCTCTGAGCCCTTCATTTTTTGGGACTTTTTCCACTGAGTTTGTTCCTTGATCTGGTTTGGGAGACTGCAGCACCAGAATGCCATCTAGAGAGTCCTACGAGGTTCACAAGGAAGAGAAGTCCCTGGTGCAAAAGGCCAAGCGAGGAGAGGCCAATCAGGAGGATATTCTGGCGGCAGCTCTGGGGATGAGGATGGGGCCACAGAAACCTCCAGCCACTTTCTGGCAGCCACTTAAACTATTCGCCTATTCACAGCTCACCTCACTGGTCCGCAGAGCCACACTGAAGGAGAGCGATCGGACACCAAAATCAGAGAAAGTCCACAACTTCAAGGTGAGACTTGAATCAACTTAAAGAACTCTTGTCAGCTGTTTCACTTCCAAAATGTTGCTTTGATTTCATCATGTGTGGCCAGAGGGCTGCTTCTCATGCTTCCCTTGTGGGAGATGGGAGGAGAAGAAGGGGGGGAGTGTTACAGAGTGGTAGAGAGGGGATGAAAAACAGGGCTGTTTTGGTCTGTCCAGTGAGCCTTTATCAAAAGAAAATCTGTTGGGTGGTCTGTGGAGCACTGCTGTTAGTTCGAGCACCAGATGGAGAGATTAGGCCGATGGAGAGGGGAAACAGTAGAGGAGTGTATCCCTGTTTGGCTCCGACTTAGCTGGTGAATGGGATGGAGAGCAGCAAGTGAAATATTACCTTCAAGGCATTCAAACTGCTGATGCTTACCGATATCTTTTTGCTTCTATGTTCTCTTGTACAGCTGAATGTTATGTTTCAGCATTTTAGGAGTGTATAGTGCTGAAAGCTCCAAGGATAATGTATAATTTAAGTGAAAAAGAGTATTTTAGTATATTAGTGTACCAACACATATTGGCTCTGACAGTTGCATCATTCATCACCTGCATTTAAACATTTTTATTGCCTATAAACAGGCTTCATCAGTATGTATCACCTACAAAACAAAGAAGGATATCATCATATAAGTGGACAAAGGCACAAATGGATTAGATATATGTTAAACTGTAAACATGAAAAGGCTCATAAAGAACTGTGAAATGACATCACTCCAGGTGATTGGGATAACCATTGATGATGGCTGACTGTTGAAGAACTTCTTTGGTTCATATTTTTTAACACAATGATCATGTGCCAACTGGAAACCAGCAATTCTTCACCAAAACACTGTGCCTGCTGTATCTGCTACAGACTGAATGCAAGGAAAACAGGGAGAGTTGTGGCTTGTTCTTGCTCCCAGAGGCCTCTCTGATTGGCTAGTCTGTTGTTACCTGGTGGAGCGTTGGGGCTCCCATTTCCTACAAGAGAAAGGTGGCCTTCTACTGTTTCCATAAAAAATTTCCCTGACAACTTGCACCTGCACTCTGGTGAAGTGTCAAAACCTGCTGTGCCATGATGGCAAAGCCTCCCCCGCACCAAGTCACCACTGCACCCACCTCAGTGTTGTCAGTCTGAGGGTCTGTTTGAACAACAATCCTCCTCCACCTACAGATAATCCTCCTCTCCTGCCTCATTCAGGATGGCAGCAGCTACATCTTGGCCGGCTAAAGGAAGAGATGTGGGATGTCTATGGCTGCAACTCCCCGCTGTTCTCTCTCTGTCTCGCCATTGCACTTCATCACTAATATCTGTCACTGTCTTCCTCTCTGTTGTAGGTCCACACCTTTCGGGGGCCTCACTGGTGTGAACACTGTGCCAGCTTCATGTGGGGACTGATGGCTCAGGGGGTCAAATGTGCAGGTACATCTTGTTCTTCAGGCTACATTAACACAGTGTTACATAAACAGCTTTATCACTTCACAGCGTCCTCCGATTACGTTCATGGTGTATAAAGTGAGCATTACTGTATATGGGTTACTTGGTTTTTAGTGCATCTGGAGGATTATTGAGTTTTAATCTAAAATCCCAACTGTAGTTTATGGATTAGGGGTTGTATAATAGAGTGAAATGGGGGGCTCTATAGCTATGATGTAATATACACTTTACACTATGTTACAACCTTATTTCTGACCTACTTTTCTCCTCACTGGGTTGTGAATAGGGTAATTGGTTCAAACAAGCAGAAGGATGAGTTTTGAAGAATGGCAGACATATTATTTAAAAAAAGATCAATTGTATTGGAAATAACAACAAGGTTTTGGTTGGGTTTTTTTTTAGCTGTTCTTCATATCTTGTGGACAGGTCTGTGTTACCACTCCCACAATTTGAATGCATGAACTATAAGTAAACAAGCAACAGTAGCCTGACAGAAATATTATTTAAAGCTCAGTTCTTTGTATCTTTCATCACTATGTGATTCACAGTGTAAGCATTTTTAAAAAACAAAATCCAGTCATTTTCAGTCCTTTATGAATTTTCCTTTAGCTGTAGGATACACATGTTCAGACCTGTTATTGTGAGGTCAGTGGTTCTGTACTTGTCAAAGACTCTGATGAGATTTCTATTTTGCTGCAGCTGTTGCTAGAATTAGTTTCACATCCCAGAATAGTGCGATAATACAGTCTGATGTGTGTCTTTGATGTTTTATTGATGAAACAAAGTATGTCACACAAATCTGTGGGAGCCTGGACATTAATTATTAATGTCTTGATTTTGAAAGCTGACAACAACTGAAAGGAAGGCACATATGTTTGGAGCCAATCTTTATCAATTCTTATATTGCCATTCCTTCAGTCTCGACCACAGCGACCAGAATCTAGGGCAGAAAAGTCTCACATGATGCTCAAATTTGCATACCAAAAATGTTCTCCCACCCCCTTTTCTTTTTGTACGTGTGAACTGTTTTTGGCTGAATGCCAGGAAGCCAGCCTCTGCTTGTGCTTGTTGTGCCACATTTCCTCATCAGAGTACGCCCCCCAGCCTCATCCCATCATGCCCATGAAGGAAAACAAAGCTGGCATGTCTCTTTAATGAGGAGCAGAGCTCAGAGCGTGGGGAAGGAGCTCTGTTTCCACACACATTAAAATTCAGCGGCTTCAACCAAAGAGCTAGGTCAAGCAGCTCAAGCCCTATTTAACTTAAATACTTGGTAGAAGAACCAAATAGTCTAACAAATACAAGTGGTGCTTTTTGTCTTTTGTCAGTTCCAGTCAGGAAGGGACCGGTTTTAACTGGTAACTCTGCTTGTAGACTCAGTGATAATGTGCTGATTAGAAATTAGCAGCCAGCCACCATTAAACCTCTTCTGAGAGCCCTTTAGCCAAAACTGAGCTGCAACCTCCTCCCCATAGCAACAGAGACAGAGTTGACGGTGCAGTAAAGCAGCATCCCCTGGCTACTGGGGTCCCTCGGGCCCCTGCCTCACCCTCACCCGCCCCACCTGGGACCCAGGGGCCATCAGTGTGCTCACATGGACAACAGGAGCTCTGCAGAATTGTGTCTGATGACAGGCCCTCCTCTATTATACTGCCTGTCTCATATCCTTAAGAGAATCATCTCTTAAGGTAATTACATTTCTGCATCAATGCATATAAATGCAGGCTGCATGAATTTCTCCAGGGACCCATATTAATCTAAATATTGTCTGAGGTCCTCCACAAGGATAGATTCTTGACTTTCAGAGGTATTTTCATTTTAAAATTTAAAAATTCTTCTGAGGGATCAAAATATTATTTTTTTTGACGTTTTTGCAATCAAAAAGCACACAGCATTTGTCAAAACAAAAAAGAAAGGAAACCCTTTCAGAACTTGGAGACGGCTCAAAAGATCTAAGAGCTTGAAGAGCTGCCCCATTTTAGTCTGGGAAACTAGGTCTAGTGTAGCCCGCAGCGCCTCAATTGCTGCTTCCACAGCCATTGTGTGTGAGCTTGGATTTGGAAAAGAATGGAGCACGTAGCAGCAGCAGCAGCGCTGACTATCCCTCCTCCAGGCCACAGCGTTTTCAGTGTTCCTCTAATTCCCTCCATGCGTCTCTGTTACAAAGCAAGCTGCAGTCTCTCTCTCTCTCTCTCTCTCTCTCTCTCTGCATCTGCTCTCCATGGGCTCCTCTGTTCCAGACAAGGTGAATCCTGCCCTGAAACAGCTGTGCCTCTGGCCCGTCCGCTGTGACTGAAGACTAAACGCAATGTGGGATACTTACACTGACATTATGAATAATATGCTATTTGAGCACCCAGTGAGGCCCACTCTACATGTGAATATATCATATAGGAGAGGAAAAAAAACACCAAAAAGAGAATTACCCCACATTTAATTATTATCAAATGCATTTTGGCTGCACTAAGAAATGTTTTCATAGAAATTAAAAAAAGACACACACAAATATTTCATAGATTAATGTCCTGTCTTGGTGGTTTATCTTTGTTTTATTTTGCTGTTTGTAATAAATAAATGGCCCTCTAGAGGTGACTTTGGATTTATCCAGTGCTCAAGGTGACTCCAATGCCATGTGTGGTAGAGAGAGGAGCTCTCCGGTGGTATTGTGACATTCAGGGGGCAAATATTGATCAAGGGAATTAACACTCTTCAGCAAGCCAAAACACACACATGAAACCAGCCAACCAAATCCAAATGAACCTGATGTTGAATGTGAATCTACATAATAGTGCTCAGTTCAGAAAATACAAGAAAAAAAATCTGTTGACGTTGCCTGACAGATTTTATGGTGAAAAATAAAAACTAAAAAGCTGCAGATATTCATGAACTAAACCTGCTGTATGTCTCTCTCTCTCTCTCTCTCTCTCTCTCTATATATATATATCTCTCTGTGTGTAGATTGT
>NW_023340095.1:13982374-13983334 GCF_004916995.1 Morone saxatilis | reverse complement strand
TATATATATATATCTCTCTGTGTGTAGATTGTGGTTTGAATGTCCACAAACAATGCTCGTCTCTGGTACCCAACGACTGCAAGCCAGACCTGAGACACATCCGTAAAGTCTACAGCTGTGACCTCACGACCCTGGTGAACGCTTATAATACAGCGCGACCTATGGTGGTGGACATGTGCATACGAGAGATCGAGTCCAGAGGTTAGAACGTGTGTTTGTGTCTGTGTATTTCAAATGTATAGCTCTAAGAGTATCTTCCTACCAAGATGTAAATGTGATAAATGCAGTTTAGTTTAAATACTAATTGAATAATTTTTTTAAAGGCTATAAAACTAGACTTTGATTTGCTTTACAATGAAGTATTTTAGCTGAAATGCTGCAAACTGAAGAGGAAGAACAATGGAAGCAAAGAAGGCTGAAATAATTTAAATTTTATAAGCAACTGAATACTTAATTGACTTAATAGTCACTGAATACTTAATTTATATTAATCAAATATCAGTCTATTCATAACAATTTAGAGGCACATAAAGTATTAGATTTTCGAAATGATTTCCTGCTGTTTTATCCAGGTTCACAAATTCTACTATATGACTATATGATTATATAATTACTCAAATGATTACCCATGCTGGTCTGAATGAATTTTAATTTGGTTCCAATATAAGAAAATAGATTTTTCTTTTACCTGACTTAAATTTTAGATCCAAAAACGTCCGTTCCATCTGCAATCTGAATATTGGATAATCTGTGAAACCTGAAACATAATTATTAATATAAAATTTTGGAAATTATTGACCATCTGGAAATGTCAAAAAGGGGGGATACAACCTACATTCAGATAGATGATTGATGATAGATGAAGTATTTCAAAGCTATTAAAATTAAATATTCAGTAGTGGTTAAATTTAATTTATTAATTAACTTCCAAACCTTCACCACATTTTTTTTTTTTTTTTT
>NW_023340095.1:13981398-13982251 GCF_004916995.1 Morone saxatilis | reverse complement strand
TTTTTTTTTTTTAGAAAATGCAATAATATAAAATTTAATTTCTTGAACAAAATTCATGTTTAACATTTTTTGAAAAAAACAAATACGCTCCTTTGTCTGAGGGGTTAGAAGTCTGATTACATTACAAACAGAGTTAGAGTTTTTGGGGCAGGGGGATGACGGAGAGGAGTGATGAGTGTGCTGGTAATTGTAAATGTGTAATGAGGAATACATTACTCTGTTTCCTGCTGCCTTATTTGATTGCATCTCAGTTAAATCATTCAACTATGTAGAAAACTCATTGTTCCCTCATTGTCTGCCCTCTAATATGTGTGTGTAGCTAAGTTTGATTTATGTCTTTATTATTTTGCCCAGTGAGGCAAGAAACTATTTGCATCTGCCCATGTTGTTCCATAGTGTGACATTGTGGACATTTTATCCTTAATTCCTTATGCATATTTAAGAGGCATTTCCTAAATTACCCAAGGCGATACATGCAGGTGAATTATTCTGCATTACCCATGACAGCCCTGACGATGTCTGTAAGGTTGTTTATTTCATGTTTGTTCCTCAAGGACTCAAGTCTGAAGGCCTCTACAGAATATCTGGATTCAGCGATGCAGTGGAAGAAGTCAAGATGGCATTTGACAAAGGTGTGTGTTGCTGTGGTTTTACATGTGGTCACTGTTTTAAAGATTTCTTCCAGCTCTCAACATGATGATCGACATCGCACACTTTCATATGTTTACGTAAGACATGCAGAACATCTCAGATTAATGAGAAAGTGACACATTTGTGAAGGATTACTGTCCATCTGGGAGTGCAGATCCTATCCTGACACGTCCCTCTCACGCAGGGTTTCACAGTGTGGACA
>NW_023340095.1:13977743-13981374 GCF_004916995.1 Morone saxatilis | reverse complement strand
GGGGGGGGGGGGGGGGGGGCTCATGGGAAACAAACCATGCATGTACTCTCACTGCCTTAAACATAGCTGTGTTGGGATTCAGTAGTAGACTTAGTGAGAATGAGCCTGTCTTGGCCCAGTGCAGTGTGAATTTTAACTATAAGAAAAACCCTGCAGCAGTGGGCTAAACTCTTAGCTAGATCCGCATGTGGGAGATCATCCATGACAGAGTGTCATTCCAGCTCACAGCACTGTGATGTTCAGTCTGCCAGCACAAGTAGGCCATGGCCTCTCTGGAAAGCGTGCATAACTGAGTGAAAGTCAGAATAAAACAGGCCAGGCGGATGATAGCAGCTACTTTGCAAAATACAGAGCGAGAGAAGAGGTTTTTTTTCCCCACCCAGAGTAACAGAATCTCTTTATTCCTCAATTCACACAGTGATGTGAAGGTGCTGATGTCAGACATTTTTACAGTGTGAAAAACTCTTCTCTTCTTGTCTCCCTTATTCCATCACACTTCCTCACAGATGGCGAGAAGACAGACATCTCAGGGAATGCCTATGAAGACATCAATATCATTACGGGTGCACTGAAACTGTACCTGAGGGATTTGCCTGTTCCTGTCATCTCATACGATGCTTACCCAAGGTTCATCGAGGCTGCAAGTAAGTCACAGCAAGACAATTTAGTCAGAAACACACCTGTTTCAGCTGCTGCTAACATCACTAACATCAGCTTTAAGTCCTTTGCTTCACGTGGTCACTTTGGTTCATGTGGAAAATGTAGTATACTGGCCTAAAGAGGGTGGACAAAATAACAGAAACACTTGTATTTAATGGAGTTTGATGAGTTCATAAGTATAAATATGCATATTGTATATAGTCTTGAGGCTGTTGCTGTATTGAACTACATTTTGTTGTATGTTCTTTTCACTTTATGTATTGCTGTCAGCACAAATCTCTTAAATGGATTTTATGGTTGTTAAAAGGAAAACATTCATAAGTAATCTTACTCGGCTGGAACTATAAAAATGCAGCCTCAAACATCTGACTTCTCAGAATCAGGCAATCATTTTCAATACTCAACACTGACCCTAAGTCCTGAATACATGTTCAACTCCAACTCCCCTAATTAGCTAAACACAACCACACAGTCAAGAACACATTTGCGGTGTTCATTTGCATTAGCTATCTCGAGCAAGCCTCAGACTTCCTCTCAGGGACTAATGACTTTTATTACCCCACAAGAAATCACTACATTGATTCCTGCTTGTGTCCTCTCTGAGGTCAGAGAGTGTATCCCCTCTAACAGCAGTACTCCTCTCTGTTTCTCTTCAGAGCTCACAGATGCAGAGAAGAAACTGGAAGCTTTCCGCGAGGCTCTAGCTCTGCTGCCGCCATCACACAATGAAACTTTGAAGTACCTCATGGCACACTTAAAAAGGTGAGCAATCCAGACAAACCCTGCAAGGATTTAATTATAAGGAGGGAAGTGTTTTAGAAATGTGTTTTTTTATGAAGGGAGAGCAGTTAGTGATTCAATGTTGTCTCTCCAGAGAGTTACAATAGCTGCTAACACCTTTACTTTAGTCTGCAGCAGAACTGCAGTAAAATAAAATGTGTGAAAAGAAAAGAAAGAAGCATCATATAAAGTGACTGTGAGAGCTTGTGGTTAAAAAATAAAGGAAAAGTGAACAGGAGCTATCACTACTTTATGTTTGCCATCATTTTGGCACATTTTATTGTTTAATGTTGTTGAATGTGAAAATCATTACTGGGTTAATATATTATGGTTTAAACTGGAGTACACTATGTCAAATTCTAAGTTATTGATTGCTAAATGAACTGTGCCAGTCAATAGTGTCACATTACTTTGAGATATTGTTACTTTGAGGCATTTTCTCTTCAGTCAAGGGAAAGGTCTAAAAAAACTATTAGTAACACTGATGAGGGTCTTGCTTTATTAAAACGTAATGTTCCTCACCCCAGTGATTATTATGAATCTTTGTTTATTTCCAGAATCAGTCTGTATTTCTAACATTATTACATATTTCCAGGGTGACACAGAATGAGAAATTCAACCTGATGAACGCAGAAAACCTTGCCATCATTTTCGGACCCACCCTCATGCGCGCACCAAACCTGGACGCCATGACAGCACTCAATGACATCCGCTACCAGAGACAGGTGGTGGAGGTGCTCATTAAAAATGAAGATGTGCTCTTCTAAACACAGATCAGGACTTTTATAGAACAGCTATCTAATCATTCTTATGTGTAAAGACTTGAATGACTGTTTGTATTACATTGATTGATACATTTTTTTAAATTGCTCTGCATATGGACTAGTACTTACCTACCTTCTGTCCTCCCCTGTTTCGGGTGTGGACGATGAACTTTACTCCATGTCTCCCCATTTTTGTCGGGGGATTTTCAGAAGCTGACAGACCAGCATGCATGGTGCGAGGTCTTTGTTGCTTTGTAGTCGTAACCCAGCATGTGTTAAGATCGTGTAGCGCTGTGATTTTGCTTTTGTCTGTTCTGTGGTAGTTATAGCCCACATTCCCAGCTGCCTGCTGCGCAGTTTTTTTTCTGTGAAACATTGTATAGCTGGATGTAAAAATAAGCTACTGATTTTTCTGGGGTAATTTTTATGATGCTGTATTTTTTTATCTCCACAACTGTTTTTATGTAACCTGAATTAGTTGAATGAGCCTTTCCTGTTAATGCGTACAAACTGGTGCATTTGCCTGACCTTAACATTTTTATTGTGTTATAAACAGCATTATTTGTGAATTTAATTTTTTTACTGTAATGTTTTTGTACACAACTTGTGCATGATCAGTTTAATTTATTAAACCTTACTCTGAGAAATTAAGTGATTAATGAGTCATCTGATTTGCCATAATAAAAATCTACATCAAATTGTGCATTAAAACCTGCATTAGAACATTTCTTTGGGCCACTTGGAGGAGGCAGCAGATGTGAACACAGCAACATGTTAGCAAACATCTGCCCATTTATATAAATTGAGCAGATATTGAGCAACTTTATCTTTCTTTTGAAATCATGTTTGGTGACTCTCCTTTAGCTCTGTTTTTGGTCTTTACCAAGTCCTAAGGGAAATATCTGGCTCTTAAGCTGCTAAATGCCCCACTATGTACAGCAGCTACTGTCTAACTGTGCCTGTCAGCTGTTTTGTGTGGTTATATCAAAGATTTTTTCCTGTAAACAGCTTCCAGCTGTGCCTGGAAACAACAGCGAAAAGACCGAAACCGACAGTGAATTGAACAAATATTGACTGTAGCCAAAGCTATAGTTAATTACTCTGTGCCATCGACCTCCATTGTTAAAACTATTAAAACACCTCAATGCTGTGGGTGACATCTTCCATCATCACCATGAACATGGACACTGTAGTTTATTTTGGTTCAGTCCCACATACAGCCTGCTGCCATACATACTCACTAGAGCACCAAATGTCTACTAATCCACTGCTGAAAATAGTCCCAAACAGCTGCAATATTTATTCTTGCTTGAGTAACATTTGCTACAAACTACAGAGCAGTTTAAAGAAATTACTCTGCCTTAAAAAAAATAACAGTACATATTATATTACATTATATTATATTTATATTATATTATATTACATTA
>NW_023340095.1:13962940-13977643 GCF_004916995.1 Morone saxatilis | reverse complement strand
AAAATAAAATAACAGTACATATTATATTACATTATATTATATTATATTATATTATATTATATTATATTATATTATAATATATTATATTATAAACACAATAACAGCATCTGTATCTTTTAAAGGAAGAATAAATAATATACAGAATAACATAGTATATGTGGCTGGAAGATGACCCTGGGTGATAGGACTGAATGTCCTCTGTTTTGCATATTCAAAATGACAGGTGGTGCCTAAAAGCCACACGTCATGTGACTTTATGTAAACCCCTCTAACAACAAATCAGTCACACTGATTCACTGTGAGATTAAAACCAAACACACAACACCTAAGGCAACACCACTCTTGCACTTAGGGAACTGCTAATTACTGGATATATGTGCAAACAATGTCAGATTAAATTTATGCATTTTAGGTTTAATTACCCACAGGTTATGTCCTTCCAAGCAATTTCTTAGAAGCAGCCAAGCACAGCCATCGGTGGCTCATTACATGGTCACAGTTTCACACTGTGTAGGCTCAGGGAACCAATACGAGTTATCTCGATGGTGTCTTCATTACACATTTTGTATTAAATAATATTTTTTCTCAGACTGTGCACACGTGCCTTTAGGGATTATTGTTGACAGACTTAAAATATGGTGTAACTGCAGTCTTTTGGATCCTATTGTCTATAGCATCATGTTCAGCCATTCTCTGTGTTTAGGTTTTTGTGCTTTAAATTTCCTCACAAAGCATCTGAGAAGCAATCACTACTTGACATTTAATCAATTGGGTTTTGTGACCACATCACACTGAGTTAATGTAAGCCGAATTCAGACTTGTCTCTGGTGATTGTGTGGCAAAATTGGATTTTCATCCAACCGTTTAGCCTCCCCCCGCCATTATCAGCCATTTTAGATATATCATACCTTCATCTGCGTAAGGCATTGACTGTGAAAGGAGGTAAACCACACCAATAAAGCTATCGAGCTTTCTATCGCTCAGTCAGATGCTGTGATAACACTGTGCTGGAGTAATGTCTGCAAATGTATTGTGTGGTGGATGTGCCTCATTCACAGTAATGAGACTAAATTTGAAAGGCTGTGATCCATGAGATAACTGACCTTTCTCTGTTGACTGGATGGTAATGGTTCCCTCCCTGTAAACGGCTGACCTGAATACATTTTCAGCGTTGAGATATAAAGAAATATTCAGTTCATCCCTTTTGAAATGTTCAGTCTGTTTAATTGCCCATATTTTATATAATCACCACTTCAAATCTTACATAAAATATGTATTAGAATACCATATTGAAGGGTAAACTCTATCATAAAAAATACTTATAAGATTTCAAGGAATATTATTTGTTATATAAAATTATTTTGCTGATGTTTCTCCACTTGAGTTTTATTTATTGGGTAATTTACAGCACTTGCCAGTGATTTTGTCTATTGGACTCGCATCTTAACAAACCAGAAATAGATGCAAAATATTAATAGGATTAGAATAAATAATGAAAATGTAGAATTTTATCTTCCAAGGAATATTACTAATCCTGTCCAAGGTTAAATATTTATATATTTATGTTGGAACATCATGTACAATAAAAATATATCACTCAATGCACATCATAATCTCTTGGATGAACTCTAATCCTCTTCATCTTCATCAAGGCATAAACATCCAGTATGTTGTCCAGTTTTCATCCACCCCTTGCAGATATTACATGGACACTTTTATTCAGATTCAATGAACATTTAATCACTTACAGAACAGATACGAACACACAGCTCATGGTCCTCTAGAGACAGGAATCATGGCGTGAGCCTTCAAAGCGTTGTAATTAACACTGGACAGAGCACCAAGAGTGTCCATCTATTGAGTAGATACAAGGCTGGCTTGTCCTGTGTTACATGACAGACTTGGAGAAAGACAAAGCATTGCTCACATGGTGTGAATTCAGGTGGTCTGAGTAATTGGAGACGGAGATAGAGATAGAAATGGGGGGTGGGTTGAGACAAGTCTCTCTTAATTCAGACGTTGCCAAAATGGTCATTTGTCCCTTAAGTGAGATGAATGAGGCGAGTGGTTGAGTGACTGGCTGATTGAACGGATTGGGGATGTGAGGAAATTGAGTTGCCTGACCCATCACAGGCCCGACAGGGTGCGGTAGTGCAGAGCAAAAGAGGGGGACACGGGTGTAACACCTGGCCTCCAGGAAACACATTTCAACATCTGAATTATATAATATTATTTATTTTTTGATGAGCAACTTGACCTGAGAGGCACTGTGAGAATGCTATGATAAAGCAGATAAAATAAAGCTTCATCATGCATATTGAATGGTTACTAACTACATAACTAAACAGTTAAGATTTTTACTTAACTAAAACCCCCTTTTTTTAATTTATAGGCAAATGTTAAACAATAAAAACGTAGGAGGACTGAAAGTGTTAAAGTGAAACAAAAAAAGTGCATTTGCAGAATGAAGTCAGCATTGTAGACGATTCCCATTTTTTTATCAATTAGATCAAGAAGAACAAAGAGAAAACAACAAAAAATACATAAACAAAAATATGATAGATTGAGGCTAACCATGTTACATATCATTGCCCCCGAAAAAAACTACAAAAACATCCTCAAAAAACAGGTAGATAAAACACACTTTTCCCTCTCTTAGCCTATCGTAGCCCATATCCATCGAGGGACCCATTCATAATACTTGTATTAAGGTTATTTAAATGTATTTGATTTGTCTCAGGTCTAATTTCAATGTTTAATGTTTAATGATTATATACTTAACTGTTGTTAATATTGAAAATAGTGCCCTTTAAGTAAACTGCAGTCAGCATGTCGTTGTTGAGCTGTTCACAGTCTCTAGCCATGAGTGAGCATCATCCTGGGCTTTGGCCGAAAGTGATATACATAAGACTGAACTCTGAATAAACACTGAATATCATCTCTAAAATCATATTTTGAGACTGTCATATTTAGGTTAAAGTTATTACATTTAATTGGACCATTGGCTCCGTGATACTAACCAGCTTGCCTTTTGCAAATCATCAACCAGCAGCACGAGGCTGCCAATAGCAGACCCACACTGTGCAGCCAAGACGCAGCCAGCCAGCCAACCCTATCTTAGTTTAAGTTACAGGTAGCTAGTTGGCTGAATCTGCCTTTGCATCGCTCTTGGTAATTGATAGTCATACACCTTTACTTTACACCGTCATTTATTGTTGGCTAAAATCAACACCATTTGTCATAATACATAAGTTAGTATCAAGCATCACGTTAGCTGGTTAAGTAATTTTGCCGTAAAGCCCAGATAGTATTTAGCTTTTGATAATATTAGCAAGCAAGCCAGCTATGGTTAGAGAGCCAGCTGCAGCCACACGTTATCTAGTGCAAAATTGTCTATTCAGTAGAGTCCGCAGCTTTTGACAATTGTAGACTATAAACTCTCCATTTTTCTGTTTTCTGTCTTAAAGCATTCAGAAAAATAGAGATTTTAATCAATCAATTAAAGTTTGATCAATAATCAAACTTCATTTGTACAGCGCCTTTTATATAGGTTTGTTTGAGCAATTCAAAGCGCTTTACAGATGACTGTAAGATAATGAGATGTAAGTAGTTAAACAATTTAAGAATGCACACAAGAAAGAGAAAATGATCATATAATATAATATTAAAACATAACAGCTACTAAATGGACCTTATGGTCAGAATGTTTAGTCAATAACTGTTCCCAAAGCCAGACAGTTTCATAAGTGTGGTCAGGCTGAGGCCATTACTCACTTGAGAGTTGCACAGAAATTAATACCTTGTTCAGGTTTTTCTGCATTGCATGGTGCTGTACAGAGGTTAGATTAGGATGTTTGCTTATGACCAAATTGTCTAAAATAAGCTAATTTCTTTTGAAAGTGAAGGCAATAAGAAACTATTATATATATTTATCATTATCATCAGCATCAGCATCAGCTTTCACTACATGTGTAGCTTGTACCTAAATTTCAGCTGTTTGGAGTTTGGTTCCTCTGTTTTTCTTTTTCCTTTCATCAACAGTTAGATCAAAATTTGCTTTGCATTTAATTCTGTGTGAAACAAAACTCAGCAACAGCATGTGTTTGATTTCCCCTCAGACTACAGCAGAGAGTGAGTTGAACGCAGAGTGAGCTGGGGAGGGGCAGTACAGCAAGATGGGTGCGCTGCTAAATAGCGTCCCCAGTGGAGCTGCAGCAGTAGAGAAATGGTTCAGCACAAGAAAAAAAACACATGGTGCTGTGTGTGCCACATCTTATGGTGGCCACCCCCTGGCTCTGCCTATGTCCCAGCGTCAGAAAAGAGACTTAAGTTTTATTTTTATAGATAAGATCCCAAACTTTAAAATGATTTAAAATATGTAATTTCACCCAAACTAAAGTGATCCATCACACACATTTTCCCCTGAAGAAACAAAAACAGACATATATGTAAAATCATCAGGCATATTCGTTATGTTTTGGATATTCCAGGGGCTGTGCATACGGTCATTAAATACACAGATATCAAGGCAGCATTGATAGTTTTTCTCTGATACAAGAACAACTTAGAGCTGCTATCATGTGTCGTGTCTTTGCACCTCGAGGTTGTGTGTGGCCAAGTTCACGATGAGATATTTCAGTGGTGGATTACTCCGGCATGTTGATCTTATAACAGATAACAAAGAATGTGTCCCTCTCAAATGACAAGCATTGGCAGCCGGTCACTCACATCCGCTGTCAGACAATAACAACAAGACTGCCAGTGGAGAGCTTGGAGGTTGTACAGTAAGCCACTTGCCAGTGCTGAAAGAATGTTTTAGGTGGGTCAAACCGTTTTAATTCTCAGGTGGTCAACGGGCAACGTGTTGAAGTTGGATCTTGTTTTTGGATGCCTGGGTTTATTGGCAAGAATGAATACTGTTTTTTTAATTTTTCATCTAGTCATTCTAGCAGGTAAGAGCTTATTTAAAACTAAAAATGTTGGTCACAGATGGAAATAAGTGTCTTTATTACTTTACTTGACTTAGTGTTTAAAGCATAATGAAGTTGGAGAAAGTTGGAGCTTAGAAAAAAAATTACTATACCTTCCTCTCATGGATTATGTGTAATGAAAGTGCTCGCAGGTCAGTGTGAGCTGATCCAATTCACACAACTAATGAGCACACTTCTGTGCAAACCAGCCTTTTGATTGACAAGGGCATGTGTACTGTTTTCATTTTGCTTTTCAACCTTTTGTCTGTCTGTCACCACATGAAGTCACCTGTATAATTATGTTCAGTAGGATCCCTTAGTTTACTGTGAATATCTTGAGAATCATTCAACCGTTCAAACAACATGTTGCTGTAAAATAACCTTGATGTCAAGGTCAGCTGAAAAATGAAAGGGGATCCTGCTCCAGCTTGTGACAGATATGTAGCCGAAAGAGCGTAAGAACATCTCTATGAAGGACCTTACAGGAGTGCCGTCACATGTTTGAATGCAGTATCGCCAAATTTAGACCCCACACACTGACTACACATATGTACATACATACCTTATATTTATACTACTGTCTTACAGGTTAGAGAACATGTGCTTGAATGCAATCTCTTAATGATTGTGTGTTAGATAGCCTGCTTCAGAAATTCAAAAAATATATTTATATATTGAAAACAATCAAATAACTAAATAAATGCAAACATAAACTTTTTGAAGTCACAGAACTGAATGTATTTAATGCCAAAAAGCTATACACAAACCATGTAAATGTGGGTCACTCTACTGAAAAGTGTAACAGCATGTTACACCTATAGTATGACACCTGTCACATCTATTTTTAACTCATATTAAATGAACTCACCTCAAGTATCAGATGTTCTTAAAGCTGTATTCTGCTTTGGCACAACATAATACTTTTCCAGCACACTAAAGAGGTAATTTTGAGGAGTAGAGAAAGACATATGTTTAAATGTCTTCAATGAAAGTAACCCATATGTAAAGAAAAATGAGTGTGCACCCTTTATGGTGTCTTTTTTTATTTCAGGTGCTGCCTGGGCCTCCTCTGACGAAACACGTCTGGTCAAAACACTCTTCACTGGCTACAATAAGGTTGTCCGCCCTGTCAATCACTTCAAGGACCCGGTGGTTGTTACTGTAGGCCTTCAGCTCATCCAGCTCATCAGTGTGGTGAGGTCTCATGTCACACACAATATCACCCCATCTGCATTAAGATTTAATGTCATCAACTGTCTAAACACATTTATGTGGATTTGCAGGATGAAGTCAACCAGATCGTCAGCAGCAACGTGCGACTGAAACAGGTTTATGAATTCACATTCATTTTTATTGTTGTGATATCATAAAAGAAAGACTTTGAACATGCTGTCATATTGCAGATAGCCTTAATAAGGTAGCCTACTAATTAGAATGGGTGAGAAAAGGATGGGCATAAATACATCATCATGCCTCTAGCCACAAATTATAAATGCACCAAATGTCCAGACTCCAAGAAATTCAATTAAAATATTAAAATATTTGTTTTAGGACATGCTGAAAATACTCTATTAGCATTTGAGTTGTAAACAAACACTGTCTTTGTTTTGACAAGTAAAACATAAAGACAAACGGGCAAGCTGTTACAAATAGTGTACTGAAGAGGTGTATCATTCTTCTTAAACTAAAGAAAGAAAGTTAAACGTCCAGTGTGTAACATTTAGGAGGATCTATTTTCAAAAATGGAATATAATATTCATAGTTGTGTTTTCTTCGGTGTATGATCACCTAAAAATAGGAATCGTTGTGTTTTTGTTACCTTAGAATGAGTTGTTTCTATCTACAGGTGCTGCGTGTTGCCGCCATGTTGAACCACCATGTTTCTACAACAGCCCAGAAGGGACAAACCAAACACTGGCTCTAAATAGGGCCACTTGCATTTTTTGCACCTTTTCACGGCCACTGTAGTTTCTCCTTCGATAATAGTTTTGAATGGTAAAGTCATTGTTCTGAGTGTCCTTGTCTGTTTTTACAGAAATGGAAAGATGTGAACTTGCAGTGGAAACCAGAGGATTATGGTGGCATCAAAAAGATCAGAGTTCCCTCCACTGACATTTGGCGGCCTGATCTGGTTCTCTACAACAAGTATGTTATCAGGCTATATGTGATCCACTTTAAGTCCCTTGTTTTTTTCATTTACAATAAGCTTTACACAACCTACAGCATTCAGACTTCTAGAAACAATCAACACACCTGTCAGTGTTGTTTTGAATCACACTTTTCTATATGCAGTGTGTGAAAGCTCAGATTTCATCAGGCTAAATCTGGAGTCTGTATTGCAGGTCCCCTCCTCCCCTCCCCCCACCATATGCTCCTTCTGACACACTGCTGTTTTTCCCTGACAACCAGCTCCGCTGCCACAACAACTTGTGCCAAGCTGAGCGCTGGTTGGCTGGGCTGTGCGACAGCAGCATTGACCCATCCTCAGGCACTGGTGTCCCCCTGCGTTAATATTTAACTTATTATCCCCCATGTTGAGGCTGCCTGTGTTTTTCTGTGCCCGCAGTGCTGATGGTGACTTTGCCATCGTTCATGAGACCAAAGTACTGCTGGAGTACACAGGAATGATCACGTGGAACCCACCTGCCATCTTCAAGAGCTACTGTGAAATTATTGTGCTGCATTTCCCCTTTGACCTCCAGAACTGCAGTATGAAGCTGGGTACCTGGACCTACGATGGAAACCTGGTCGTCGTCAATCCTGTAATTACATTCAGGACTCTTAAAGGAGTAGTTCTACATTTTGGGAAAAACTCTTGCTGAGAGTTAGGTTAGAATATCAACACCACGTCAACATGTCTGGCTAGCAGCCGGTTAGCTTATCTTAGTATAAAGCCTGGAAGCAGGGGGAAACAGCCTGGCTTTGTAAAAATCTGTCTGCCTGAACACCTAAAGCTCACTAATTAGGAAGTTACTGTACATCTTGTTTGTTTAATCAGAAACCAAAGTGTAAAAACTACACATTACGGTTTTAATGGGGACTATTTCTTGGCCGGGAGCAGTGACTTTCTGCAGTCCCTTAAAACCACAACTTAGATTACAACACTTAGATTAAACAAATCTATCAAATATACGAAAGGAAGAAATGTATGGTTATGTTTGGATTGAGCCAGGCTAGCTGTTCCCTGCTGCTTTCAGGCTTTATGCTAAGCTAAGCTGTCTCCTGGCTGTAGCTTCATGTTTACCATACAGACATAAGAGTGGAATCAGTGTTCATTTCGGCAAGAGGGTGAATGTATTTCCGAAAATGTCAACTATTTTTTTAACCATACAAATAGTGTAAATCCCCATTTGTAAGAAACATGAGTGTCTTTACATGATACCTGTCAATATATCACAGAGCAATAGGGCTGTCACTTATTCAACAAATCATGCTCAAATGGATTTGAAATTACACATAATTCACTGAAATAATAAATACATATACAACTGTATGACACCACATAGGAAAACACAACATAGGGTTAGGGATAAGACATTCGCATTCCTTTATTTTTTCGAGCTTCTGGCAAGGGGTCTGCTGAAGCTGAGTGTGCCGAGTAGTAGTAGTCAGGGGCATAGGGCAATGCCATAGGTCAATCTGATAGTGAAGCGTCCTCTGCTGGGCAAGGCAAACTACTTTAAACAACGTGTTGCGCTTACAGACTGTACATTTTGAATTCAAACAGGTCATTACACTTCAAAAATTGACAACCTTACAAATTTTGAATAAAAAGTGACAACCCTACAGAGACTGAAATAGTCTGAATAGTGTTTCTAACATTTACCACTTTATTGCTTAAGGAATTGAATAGATACAAATAAGCAAATAAGCCTTCATCAGGGCAACATTGGAGTGGTAACTTCCTCTTTTTACAGAAATAATTAACAGGATATTGTATTCTATGACATAATTTGCATCATAATATCACAAACCAAAACATCTTATAGAACGGATTCTGTATACCGAGTTCACTTGTATGCAACCTAAACATAGTTAACGTCATGTTTGACCTTTGAACTCAAACATAATTCAGATATGCCTGAGGGAGCTCATCACAAGACAAAACCTAAACAGTGCTTTACAGGTGATTGACAAACTAATAATAAAAGTACAATGTAAACATTAAAACAATTTGAGACCAATGCACATAAAAAATAGAAATAGTAAAAGTGAAATAATAAAAATGTATAAAGAATTTGAATCAAAACTCCTTTAATAACCCTGTTTATTGCTTCTCCTCATCAGGACAGTGACCGCCCTGATCTGAGTAACTTTATGGAAAGTGGAGAGTGGGTGATGAAGGATTTCCGTGGCTGGAAGCACTGGGTGTACTACGCTTGCTGCCCGGACACCCCTTACCTGGACATCACCTACCACTTCCTCATGCTGCGGCTCCCACTGTACTTCATTGTCAACGTCATCATCCCCTGCATGCTCTTCTCCTTCCTGACTGGCCTCGTCTTCTATCTTCCTACAGACTCTGGTACGTGGAGACTGCTTTCACATTGTTTCGTTTAACTGGGCTATAACACTAAGTCTATATCATGGTATTTATTATGGTATTGGATCTCTCCAGAATCACTTATCCTATGTTATATTTTATTAGCTTAATCCATCAAGAAAAGAAAGAAAGAGTAAAATCAACACTTTGCAGTTTTATGGAGGACTGTGTGTGGACTATTTCTTAGCAGGAAGCAGTGATTTCCTGGAGTCTTGTCATCACCATGAGGGTGAGGGTGCTGCTTGGCCGATTTTGTTATCTTTAGACAGAGCCAGGCGAGCTGTTTCCGAGTGTTTCTAGTGTTTGTGCTAAGCTGAGCTAACTGGCTTTAGTTTTATATTTAAGAGGCCGATATCACACACCAGCTCCAGACAGCAGTACTCACAACTCTCCTCCAACTCTAGCTAACAGCACAACTACAGCATATTTTGGCAAACTAGAAAGCTGAATGTCTGTGGGCAAGTCATTTAACGTTACCTGACACATATTTTGGCTAGAATGGCTGATATAACAAGTTAGTGTTGTGTGACTCGGTCTGATTTCCTATTTACAGAGCCAAGGCTGTGTACAAACATTTTGTTGTCTTTTGACTGGGTAGTTGTTTCCCCCTTTCCACTCTTTGTGCTAAGCTAACAGTTTCCTTACTGTAATTTAATGTTTAGTTTACAGACATAGTAGTGTTATTGGAGAATCTCCTCTCCAAGAAAACAAATAAGTTTATTTGTTTTGGTTTATTTTTGCCGAGATTTAATTTCTTTAACATGGATGACAGTAAATGTCACTCCTGAAATGCCGGTCCAGTGCATTAGCCCAGGTGTGATACTGAGGCATATAGATGCATCCTATTCATACAAACCCTGAAGTAGTTATTTGCAATTTGTCAGAAAGAGTTTCTATCTACTGTATTCTTATTACATTTTCCTATGTATCTATGTTTGATGATAACTTAAACATCAAATCCTTGTTCCTCATTCTGCCTGTCAGTCTGGGGTGTCTCTACATTGCCTGCTACAGGAACCGTATTACTCGTGTGCACATCTGGCCGTGTTCCCAGTGTGTAGGTCTGCCTCATTACCCAGGGTCCCTCTGTGCTGTCATGTCTGAAAGCAGGCCTTTGCTTTAATGTATAATACATCACTTGATCCCTGTTTCTGATATGGCTGCTGACAGGAGAGTGTGGAGGAGAAGCTTGTGCCAAAAAGAAGCTCTCTCCGGAATAACTGCTCTTACTGAGCAACAAAAACATGTCTTGCATTTTACTTGTGAAATGGTGTCAGAATATGTTTACTTGTGCTATTGTTCGTTCTAGGAACAGCAACACACAAAAATATGCCTCTCATTCTTTTTGCTTGTATAGGTGAACAGTGCAGTCATTGTGTTCTTGTGTAAATGCTAGAGGTGGACCCTGATTGGATGGCTGGAGAAGGGAAGCACTGGACTCATAGAAATAGCTCTCCCTTGTGGCAGTGTAATAAGATTGCATGTTGTGGGTATCATGAGCCAACTTACTGTTTAATGAGGCACATTCACATGTTTCACTCTGGTTTCAGGGTTATGTAAATGTGTCTTTTAAAGTGAAGATAACACGTCACACTTTAAATCATACAGAGCGTGTTATTGCATTTGGATTACATTTGTCCCCTGTAGAAACAGCTCTTTACAGATGTTTAGCTCTAAATTTAACCTTTTTGCCTTGTTACTCCTTAAAATTATGCAATGTTGGCTTGTGACTCTTTGGTTTAGGTTTATATATGTCTACCAGTTGTGACCAGTTCACCTGAAGAATTGTTCATATTTAAATTACTTTTGATGATAATTAGAATGATATCTAGATACCTTCCTATATTTTTCTGAGTTTGGAAGTTTATTTGCAACTTTGGAAACAGCACCTGTAAAACAGTCTCACCAAGGTCCTTTTAGTAGCTGTTTTAACACTTTTGATCATATAACAGGAGCAAAATCCATCTGCTGATGAAGATCTTGTGCAACTAAATAAACATTAAGTTGAGATTAGTTTGTCAAAAAAATTTTTTTTCTATTTCTATCCTGTAAGTGATGTCACAACCCTTCAGATGTATTTTACCATAATCTAATCGAGTCGTTTCCTAACGTCCAGGTTGGGAAACACTGGTCTAAATGTTGATTGATTATATTTCTTATACAGCAGGTAAGATTTAGACAAATAAAGTCAGCAGTGAAGTAAACATGATTTGCTGTTTTCCAGGTGAGAAGATGACTCTCAGCATCTCTGTCTTGCTGTCCCTGACTGTGTTCCTGCTGGTTATTGTGGAGCTTATCCCGTCTACCTCTAGCGCTGTACCACTCATTGGGAAGTACATGCTCTTCACCATGGTCTTTGTCATTGCGTCCATCATCATCACTGTCATTGTCATCAACACCCACCACCGCTCCCCAAGCACTCACACAATGCCAGACTGGGTCCGCAAGGTGAGCACATAAACAGAGGGAAATGAATAATTATTTATTATTTATAGAGCAAAGCTGAGTGACTTGAAATGGATCAGTCCCATTTCCAAGCTTGGTGAGCTTTGGAGAAAAACACTTAATCTTTTTTTCCTCTGCATTATATTGCCATCTAGTGGTAGCAGACAGTCTTTGTTATTTATTTAAAACAACCTTTCTGATGTTGTGCACTCCTTGACACAGCAAATGTATCTTTTGTCTTTTAATGACAGGTTTTTATTGAAACCATTCCCAACATCATGTTCTTCTCAACAATGAAACGCCCAGGAAAGGAAAAGCAGAGTAAAAGCATCTACGGTGCTGATTTTGACATCTCAGACATTTCTGGCAACCAGACCTCAGCTGTCCCCTACCAGTCACCCATCACCAAGAACCCTGATGTCCGCAGTGCCATTGAAGGAGTCAAGTACATTGCAGAAACCATGAAATCAGATGAGGAATCCAACAATGTAAACACAGAAAGTGTCTCTAATATGGTTCTTGTATCAGTCTTGCTTTTGTGTATCTGACAGATTGTCCCTCTTTTCCTTCCAGGCTGCTGAAGAGTGGAAGTTTGTGGCCATGGTGTTGGATCATATTCTGCTGTGTGTGTTCATGGCTGTGTGTCTCATCGGCACGTTAGGCGTGTTCGCAGGCCGTCTCATTGAGCTGAGTATGCTGTAAAGGCCGGTTTAACCTCTCAGATGACTTTGTTGTTCAATGGGAAACCTGTTTGCTGTATGCACTGCAGCATTCCCAGTCTACACTGCATATCTGATTGTTTACTCTTTGGTGTTTGAAGAAAGTTGTATACAGTATCTTCAGCATAGTTAACAGACCATTGTTGTTTTTAATTTTTAGGGAATATATGTGTGAAATTTAAATGTTGAATTATTTCAAAAGAAAACATTTTTTGGAACATTGTACAATTTTCCTTGATATGTTTATAGGGAACAACTGAATAAATGTGTGTTTTTTTCAGTTTTCATGATGACTGTTTTAGTGCAATCTTGCTCAGTGTCCTTATGTCTTTCTGATGCCTGTGACTTTGGCAAACTGTTGTACATTTTAAAATATTTCATAAAATCTAAAGGTGTGAAATGTAAAAGCAGAAATGTGAATAGGTAGACTACAATACAATCAAACATAAACTTTGATATGTTGTCTTAACTTTTAGATGATATTTTATTTAAGATACTTTCACACTTGCCCCTGATTTGTATGGACAAGCGGCCTTTATAGCCTTTATAGTTGTAAATTTGTATTTCCACGCTATGCAATTTTATGCTTACACCTCAGAGGCAAAGGTTGTGCTTTTTACTCCTACATACTACATTTGTTGGACAACTTTATTACAAATTTCTTTTCAGATTTCAGTTTTTCATACTCTTCCTGTCCCGGTAAAAAAGATGTCTCTTCAAAGTGGTGATTTTTAATATTTCTAATAATATAACTAAAGCATTAAGTGTTCCTTTATGGGTTGAATTATCCTACTTCTTAAACCAAATAAACTATGAATAAAACTTGGACTAGCTTAAAATTGCATTGTCACAAAACTCAAAACAGGGCTGTTTTTCTGAGCTCATGAAATGTTGTCTTTTTAAAGATATGTGGTTTTCTCAGGGACATTACAATGATGATCTTGCAGAATATGATGCACTGCTATAGATACAATTACCCAACAGTATATAAAGTAGTTAAAATTAGCTCAACCTTATATATCTACAGCAGTGAAATGCAACATACAGATTAATGCACCAGTAATATTAAATAATATTAACACTGACAGAGACCATTTTTCTGCATAATTAGTACTTTTACTTTTGATACTTTAATTAAATGTTGCTGATAATAGTTACTTAAATACGTTTTGTTTTTTTTATTGCAGGATTTTTACTCGTAGTGGAGTATTTTTACAGTGTGCATCTGAATACTTCTTCCAACACATTGTCAGTCAACCCTCTATTTGACATTAAAAATACCCATGCAAATTCTGTGCTCTTCCACTGCAGCTCTGACACATGTTTTCACCTGGTTACCTACCTATGTTATACAGCAAATTACAGTAAAATGTTAGTTTTAACATAAGCCGAATAAGCCTAGTTGCTCTGACAACTGTACCAAGGGGGACAATCAAGATCAAGTACACACCAGATTTCTGCTGATTAGAAAATACACATCTGCATATTTAATACTGAAGAGTTTGGTGTGAGCAGGCTAAGCCCCGCCCCTTCCCTCCCTCCGCTACATGTGATTGGTCAGCTCGTTGTTGACTAATCGGGCATTATGAAAGTTGCTGGGTGGGAACCAAAGTCATAACTTACCTGTGTACACACAAACTAGACACAGTTGTAGAATTGGGACAACAATTTTGTAAGAGTGGACTTACTCCACCTTATAGTTTATGTCGTGTAGTTAACGTAGCTGCACGTCAGTACTAGTCGACGACGGTCTGGTCTCAACACTGGCAGCTTAGCTAGCCGGCTGGCTAACACTTACAGCTAACTCACTGACACTTGACTGACACATGGTGCACTCAACGAGGTGAGAGTAACCTTTATAACACCGAACTTTAAAACTACAGCGCTTGTTGGGTAGCTGGTAACAACCGCACGACCTCTTGTGAAGGAGTTATTTCAGTCATATAATAACAATGCTGTATAAAGTAACCTGAAGTTATCTGTTACCCGGTTACCTTTGCCCCAGCGGCTGTAGCGGCTGTAACGG
>NW_023340095.1:13878939-13962889 GCF_004916995.1 Morone saxatilis | reverse complement strand
TGTAACGGTTGTAACGGCTGTAACGGCTCCTCCTCTCACTGTATCTCCTCTGTTTAGTGTCTCTGTCGGAGCCGAGCAGCAGCGGCAGTAACGACATTTAACATGAACTCAAACCGGGTATGACAGCTGACACGGGAGGGAGGACCGGCGGCGCGATGGAGGCTCCGGTAACAACCACCACCAACTTCAACTTATCATACAGTGAGGAGGAAGACCCGGACCTCACTGCTCTCTCGTCCAGTATGTCCATTGACAAGCTCTTCCCGGCGCTCCTGGAGTGCTTTGGGATAATATTATGCGGGTACATCGCTGGGAGGACAAACATCATCACCTCTACCCAGGCTAAAGGATTGGGGAATTTTGTGTCCAAGTTTGCCCTCCCAGCGCTGCTGTTCAAGAACATGGTGCTGTTGGACTTTGGTAATGTCATCTGGCCATTTCTGTGGAGCATCCTCATCGCCAAAGTGTCTGTGTTTGTCATTGTGTGCGTCCTCACACTCATAGTTGCCAGGCCTGAGAGCCGCTATAGCAAGGCTGGGCTCTTCTCAATATTTGCCACCCAAAGCAACGACTTTGCTTTGGGATATCCCATTGGTGAGTATAATGCCTGTGAGCCTACCCACCCACTGTGTGTCCTGATGTTTCCCCATCCATCCAGACAAACAAACAAAAGTATAATTATCCATTTGCAACACCGTAAACTGACTGCTTTCAGGGGCCCCTCCTTAACCAACGTTGCGTTCATGAAATAAAAAACCTAGAGTGTCATCATTTCTGAGTGGGATTCATTATTTTATACTATATAAACACGTCTTCACTCAGGCATATGCTCAGGTACCTGTGGTCTAAATGTAGACATGCATAAACTGGCCCCACTGTCAAAGAATAAAAGTACTGTTGCTGTGCATTAACGGCGTGTTTACATGTGTCTCTTACAGACGCTCAGGCTTCTAATAAGTCTTCTCAGGCTGGTTTCCAGATTAATAAACAACCCGATTTAAGCCTGATTTAACCATTGACAATTATGCAAATTTCAAACAGAGTGGACGAACTAATAGAGTTGTTCTTTATTGCAGCGAAGCAGAATTTATATGCTTCTAAACCATATTTTTCTCACATTAGATCAGCCAGTGGTGACATTTCCAAGAAGTGTCTTTTTGTTTTGCTTTCACTTCTGCTATAGTATTTATTATTGTATTTTTTCCACTTCCTCAAACTTTCATAGTTACATTTCTCTGCTTTGTGTGGAAAGTCACAAGAGACCATGTTTTACAGAGAAGGTTTTAAATGTAAACGTACGTGAGACTTGCTGTACACTAGCACTTTGACCCTGGGTAACACTATGACCCAGCGGCCGTGTGCCTGAATGTTTCTTCCACATGAAAAAGAGCGTACACTAATATATTTGCATCTTTGTGTCAGGTTTTATATACGTACATGAGGCCTCAGATGTTTTTGTTCTTGATCTATACACTGCATTTGAACTGCGACCCTGTAAGTTAAATGTGTTATTGTTAATATTGAGCCATTTGTGTTCATCTTCACAGTTGAGGCCCTGTACCAGAGCACATACCCGGAGTACCTCCAGTACATCTACCTGGTTGCACCTGTGTCCCTGATGCTTCTCAATCCCATCGGCTTTGCCTTCTGTGAGATCCAAAAATGGAAGAATCAGGGAAACAACCAGCAGAGCAAACTGCGGATCATGGGACTTGTGTTTTTACAGGTCCTGAAGAACCCTATTGTGTTCATGGTCGTCATCGGCATCATCGCCCACTTTGTCCTGCACCAGACGATTCCACCCTTCATGGCTGAATTTGTGGACGGTTTGGCAAACTCTTTTGGGGGAGCCGCTCTGTTCTACCTGGGTCTGTCCATGGTGGGCCAGCTGGGGAAACTAACCAGATCCACAGTCGTGACACTGATATTACTAATTACAGCAAAACTGTGAGTGAAAAAACGCCTTTACTGACTTCACCTCCTGTTCTTTGTATACAAGAGATAATTTAGTGTTATCAGACAACCTCTCTTTTATAATGATGCTCCAGGAGTGTAGAGAGTCAGCAGGTTAGAGCTTTGTAAAGTGCTCCCAACATGTTGTTTTGTGCTGATGGTTTGGGTGACTCAGGCCTTTCTCAGACCACAAGCCTTTTTACAGAACGGATGACATGTTAAAGGTCGGAGGAGTGCGTAGCATGATAATAACTAGTGTACATAAATATTTTAGTCGCACTGCACTTCTCAGCGTAGTGTTAACTAACCCCTCAAACAAATGCTCTTTTGATTTGTCTTTCAGGTTGCTGATGCCGCTGATTTGTAAGGACATGGTGGATCTGTTGGACAACAGCAACACCAGTGCTTTGAACCACTCTAGCCTCTCCAACTATGCCTTTCTTTATGGAGTGTTTCCCACTGCACCAAGCGTGGCCATCTATGCTGTCTATTACAACGCAGAGCTAGAAGTTGTGAGTTGTTGAGTTGTTGCATCTTCCAACTTCTGCCCTTAAGATGCTGCTGTTTTTTTCCTTTGCAACTCACCGTGTATGATTTAGTTTTTTAATGTTTCTTACAGGTAACCTCTGGGATGGTGATCAGCACTTTTCTCTCAGCTCCGATAATGTATGTTTCTGCCTGGTTACTCACAATCCCTTGGATGGATCCTCAGCTTTTGATGAATTCACTGCAGAATGTCAGCTTTAACATAAGCATAGTGAGCTTAGTTGCACTGGTGAGTCACAACTGCACACATGTCAGTGTGACATTTGCAAGCTTGGTGTTTGCTTATCTTTTATAAGGGGATCAGCTGGTTGTGTTGTTTATTTTGTTCTATTATTAGGTGAGGTCAAAGTGAAGTAGAAATAACTTAATAGAGCATTTGTTATAGCATGGTCCACTTAATAACTGGAATCTGTTTGACCTACCATGATTTAACACAGTTATTTCCCAGTTCAGTCACTTTTGATATTACACACCCCATGTTCATCTGATGTTATCAAGCAGGGAAAATACAAAAATATAGCTTCTTTTCACATGTTTGACCCACTGTGGTAGGTTAACAATGAAAGACTATCAAACGTAGGGAAAAAAACACTTAGTAATATTTGCAGGAACATGATATGTCAAGTTCCTGGTACATTTAGTTCCTTATTCAATGCAAACAAGGCAGAACTGAACACATCATCTCTCTCTCCCATGCTGTAGAAACACATGACATTTGTGTTACGTTGAAAGGAGAGTTAAAGAAAGGGATGGTTGGATTAAATGGTGTTCCATCACCATGTGGCCACCGAATTATGGTTGACTCCTGTTTATGTTTAATAAAATGTCATGGCATAGTCATGATAGACGCAAAGCAATACTGCAAGTGTGGAAGAAAAACACTTATTGAGTACAAGAATGTAATTTGTAGGATATTATGTTGTTAGAGTATATCAAGATTTTAACATTGCAACACATCACATAAGTTTAAAAATATGCCTGTTACCTTAAGAAATTTTTATGTGAACCAGAGGAACTTGAAGCTGCTTGTACTAGTATTACACTCAGCTTCATTATGGTATTATTCCCTGTATCGTATTACTTTATCTTTGCTTCCAGGCTTAGTATGTGTGAGCAGATGCTTTACTGACTCACAGACTTACTTCCTCATTTATTCTCACTTTCTGCCTTTTTAAGGAACCTTGATATTTGTGTTTGTATTCTGCAGTATCTTATACCTTTATTTGTATTCAGTGCTTCTGCTTCTTCAATATGCAATTCGTGTTATAATAATTAAATCTCTCATTTCCTTTTGAATGGAATAACCAGCCAAACAATGTTTAATAGCGAGTGTAATATTGTATTTATCATCTGAGCAAAAGTCTTTGTGTTGGTTAACTCAAGTTATTTGAAATCTGTGTGTTTCCAGGTGTGGACAATTGCCGTCATGTTTTTAAGTAAGAAAGTCAAGAGGCTGCCTCATATGTTTACAGTCAACCTGTTCTTGGCACAGGTGAGCACACATACTCTTTAAATGTATTTGATTTACATGGATTCACTTGACAAAAGAAATCTACCGGTATGTGTAACTTCACATCAGTAAATTCATGCATTTGTTATGCTGTGGTCTCTAGTTTCTAACTTGTATTGGGATGATCGTGTGGAACTTTGTGGTGAAAGAAGACAACGCCATCGGGCAGGTCCTGACTTTCACATTATTATGCACCTCACTCTACAGCACTTATGTGTGGCCAGGTATGCTATGTATGCACACAGCAACCTCACATTAAACTGCATTCATTTTTCTTGGTGAACTCTGAAATCTGATTGTACATTTGATGATGCTTATTTTGTTATTTTAGGTTTGATAGCACTCTCTCTTGTGCTCCTGAAAAGGTTTGAACATCTAAAAGTGTCACCAGGCGTGTTCGTCATTGCAGGCTGGGGGTGAGTCACAGAAGAACAGAGAAATGAAACTAGGCTAGATGTCTGGTTGACTGGAAGCTGTAACCATAACCAAATGACCTGCCCAAAAGATAAAGGGACATGTTGGACAGTTTAGCTTTGATTTGTAAAGATGAATAGGTCACCCAAAACTAAGCTCAACAGTACTGAGGGTGATTTCACAGTGGTAATAACGCCTTACTTGAATGTTAACGATCAAACAAATTTATTCACTTCCTGCTAATTTATTCTGCAGTTGAGTGTCATTGAGCTGGATTGTGTTTTACATTTTTATACTGTCACTGATTGTGATGTGAATGTAATTTATCTTATTAACAGGGTTCCAGCCTTAGTAACTGCTGTGTTGCTCATTTCTGGGGGGGAAATGTCTGACACCATTGACTCGTCATTCTTTTATGGCAAACCACAGGTAACACATAAGTGGAAATCATTTTCCTGCTTCCTGCTATTTAAGAACTGTTTTAAACCCACATAGAATTATTTTAAAATCTGCACGTCTGTGTGTTCTCTGACAGATAATCTGCACCACAGTTCTAGTTGCCCTCAGTACGCTGCTCGGAGGGGGCTCTCTTGTGTGTCTCAGTAGAGAAAGCTGGGCCCAAAATGACCAAATCCAAGAGGATAACTCTGCAGAGAATCTTGTGACTGAAGTTGAACCAGAAGACCAGAATATGTTTGAGCCAGTCCCCACATCAGGGGGTCTCAACAGAGGTACGTTCTCTTATGCAGACCATTTATCTGAGGTTTTTATTTAACAATTCAACATTTGTTTGAAGATGTCTCTTTAATGAGACTAATTTAAGACCAGGCTACCAAATACAATAGTTTGGTGATTATAATCACAGCACATGATAATCACTGGAGCATACAGAGGCCGTCCCAGTATCTAAATGGTCTGTCAGTTGTCAAAGCCCAAGTCGGAAAGGAAAGAAAGAGCACAATCATTAATCCAAAGTCAAGACTAACCCTTATCTACAAGTCGTCTATTGAAAACTGACACGTAGGCAATGCAACTTCTGCCTGACATTCAACCCCCACACAGATCATTTTCAGTTACTTGAATAGAAAAAAGCCTCTGCAATTACAAAATCACCCAGGAAAACAACTTTTTTTGGTGTCATTATCTGCAGGAACATGATAGGCCAAGTTCCCTTTACGTTTAGTTCCCTATTTAAAGCAAAAAGCAAACGAGGCAACACTGAACACATCATCTCTCACAAATGATGCTGTAGAAACACAGGACTTGGACTTATAACCGAGCCTCCTTGGCTGAGGTTTGTGAGCTAACATTGCAACACATCTAAGTATTGTAAATATACTGATAAAGGTTTAGTCAGTAGTAGATATAATGGAGTGGAAGCTGCTGAATAATTTAAAAACGTCAAATCACAAAGGAAACGTTTATTAAATAAATATTCCTATTAACTCAAGATATTTGAGACATTTTTATGTGAACCAGAGGAATGTGAAGGTGCTTGTACTAGTATTACCCTGTATTGTATTACTTTAACTCTGTTTCCAGTCAGTCAAAGTCACTCTCATTTTTATCACTCTGTTATCAGAATGCCTCATATGTGACTGTGCACCAACCCAGCCCATGCCTGACATGATCATCAGCACAAACACACCAACCACACTCACAGGTACTGTATTGAAAAGCAGACATCCTAAGGGAATTTAAGAATGCATTAAACCCCAATAAGTAACGCATATCAGCAACCATAATTACGTAATAATGTACGGCTTTTCTCTAATTAATAAGTAATAAAGTACTTTAAATGTCTGTTCTGCTGCTACCCTCAGGTCAGTGTGAGAGCAGGTGTGAGTCCACAGACTGCCTGCTTGTCCAAGTGGAGCTCCAACAGGTTGCAGATAGACAAGTGGCTCGTCATTTGCTCTTATGTCTGCTTCTGACTGTCGGCTTGCTTGCTGTGAGTAAACCACCACCTTTCACTCCTATAGTGACGTGAAGTCAGCCTTACTGCCTGCATTATTATATTGAGTGCATCACAAACCAAGTCAGATACAAATGGCTGAGCTGTGAACTCCTGTGAGTATCGGCGGAAGGCTTGTCCAAAAAAAAACCCATTAGAACATTTTTATGTTAGGATTATTATTTATCGGTCTTATGTACAAACATACATTTATTAAATGAGACTAAATAGTAAATACCAATATTTTCTGTGTTTCTGTGAATCTAAAAAATGTTGAAAAAACTGTAATTGGACAAATTTTTTTTTAAACGTAGTGCAGTCCACATACTTTTATGTCACTGATGCCTTATGAATTCTCTAAATGCAGTTAATTTTACTCAACTGGTTCTACAAACTGGTGCTGTCAACTGGATTTACTAGTTTTACACCTCCAACATAACATCCGTCTTAATTCCTGTTATGACAGAACTTGTCCAGCTGCTTGTGGTTGCTCTTTAACCGTGTTCCTGGTAGACTCTACTTGGAGCTGCAGTTCTTCTGTGCTGTGGTCAACTATGGACAGGTTGGTATTCCAGATACTATAGTAGAAAGATTATGAGCATTAATTCTCACACATGACCAGTGTCATTACATGTTTTCTGTTACCAGGGTTTTCTATCCTTTGCTCTGTTTGGGCTGGACAAGCATTTGATTATACTGCCATTCAAGAAAAGGTAATGGACATTTATGTTATGAAATGTTGCCAGACATTTGTAGTTTTGTATACACACAACATACTGTATATACAGTGTGTACATGCGTTTATATTTTGCTTCTGTGAATGGTGTTTAGGTTATACAGTCTGTGGTATGGAAAGAAGCGAGAAGAGCAGCCGCAGACTGATTTACCTGAAGATATCAGGATGACCTGCACCCAGTTCACCAAATACCACAAGGACCAGTGTTGTCATGACATAGTCAAAAAAAGAAGGTGAGAGCACATAGTCTTACTCACTGCTGCTCTGGTCAGAGGTTGGTGAAAAACTGTCTTGAATAAACATGTTCCCTGGTGTGTATAGAAACAAACCCTTGTAGCCATTCACATACCACAATGCTGTAAAACATCATTTAAAACGATCATTTCGTAAAGTTTTAGTGCATGTGGGCTCTGTCTGCTTCTTCTCTACTTTTTGTGCCGACCCTCAATAGACCTTTTGGGTGAATGGCTCTTTTGACTTTCAGATGTGGAAAGAGAACTGTGGTGGACTGTTTTCTTGGCTGTGAACTGGTGGAGTGGCTCCAGCAGGTGGGCTTGGCTCAGGACCTTGGTGAGGCGGTACTCTATGGAACGCGGTTACAGCAGGGCGGTGTGCTCCAGCACATCAAGCGGGAATATGACTTCCAAGACAGTCGCCTTTATTATCGATTTATATCATAAGACACACGGGTCAAAGTCAACATTTCTTTTTTACCAAAGGGAAAATGGCATCTCAGTCCAGAAAAATTACATCTGTAGGTCAGACGACAACAAGAAGAAGAACAATACTGACCTTTAAAGAGTACCCAACTGAAAACTTTTGGCACTGCCGTGCTCTGTCCACACCCAGTTCAGTACAACATAATGCATAATTGTGTATCTGAGTTGGGTGTTGGAACAGACCACACCTGACTGTGAAATGCCAATACATAATGCATTGTGTGGAGTAGGTTTAAAGGGAATTAGCAGTGTATAGTATCGTTGTTGTTTTTTTTGAACCACCTGTGTCCTTTTTTTGCAGTTTTACATTTGAACATTTTACTCACCAGGTTATTTGCTGAGATTTTGAGTTTTGGCAGCATTGCTAAAACAGCCAATCAGGACAGGAACATGATCAGACATGCACATGCTGTTTAGCCATGTGGGAAAACTGCACGCACAACTACTGCTTAGTGCTGTAGATTAGTGTTCAGGAAGTCTGTCTTCTAATTCTAATAGATGTCTACATCAGACAGATTGGGTAATAAAGTTAATATGATACAGTTTATTTACATATCAAATAGTCTCTCTGTGTTCCTTGCCTGTTTGACTGTTGCTTGGTGTGCTGCACTCTTAAATCAGCAAGGAAACTGGTGAGTGAAATATTAACCAAACGGGACTGATGGCCAAAACTACAAAAAAATAAGATGTTTTCATTATACAAGCATTTTCAAGAATAACACAACTAATAAGTATTACTCATTTTAAAGGATAAAACAAGACTTTGCTGCTTTTTTAAATACTTTTGCTTTTGCGTAGATTTTTAATCAGTCATGCACTTGGACTTTGAGTTGTTTTATCTTATATGTTGTGTCATTGTGTGAGCGATAAAGCACAAAGAGCTGCCTTCAGTTACAGCTGCAGGCATTCTGCTTTGCTGAATGTATTATTTCCTTTACTGGCACACTTCTGAGTGTATTATCACTCTTCTACCAAAGCCACTTGCCAAAGGAAAAAGGGAAGATGTGGTAAAATCTTTATTCATTTGTTTGTTTGTAGTCAGTTTAACTTATTATTTAATTTGTTTCACCAGTTAGTTAACTGGTAATGTATCATGAGGATTGTAGTGTTGATAACCTGCAGTTTAACATGACTTGGCATTGATGTAGAACACACAGTTCCCATTACACCATTTCAAACAACCTGACAGTTTTTCCACATTTCCAAGGCCATGTTAAAATTGTTTTATTATTATTTTTGAAAGTGACAACAACAAAAGCAAGCTGCCACTTGAAACATTCAAAAAGGCCATCATTATTATTAAGTGATAACCATAAAATGGCAGCATGGCTTAGTCTGAGTCTCAGAACTTAGGGATTCCGAGACTCAGACTAATCTAACATGTTTGCTTGAAAGTGTTTACCTTGAATTTGAAAAACACGTTTTCCTCCACACAAACTTTATGAACTTTTAGTTGGAAAGTGCGAGCTGCTGTAATTTTTTCTCTCAGGTACACAATGACACTAGTAGAAAACTAACTTTGCTAAAGCAATCATTTTTGTGGCTTTTTTAAGTGCAAATGTTTGTGTTTAATAATAATTCAACAGAAAAATTGTGTTAAAACAATTCTTTTTATTCTGTAAAAGGTTGCATATTCATGATATCTGGATTTGTTTTAAAAATAAATTTTATTTCTGAACCCTTTATGTGCTTAATAGCTATATGCTATTTACTATTCAGTTGTGTTCTGATTTTCTGATTTATTATACAAGCCTGTTTGTACTGTAGTAGTAGTAGTAGTAGTGGGACTCTCAGCTTGTCTTGTACACATCCATCTCCTCCTGAACACAGTTTGTGAACAGATTCACCCAAAGGTCAGGTTCATCAACACCATATAAAAGAGGACCCTCCATCCGTGTCATATTTGTCTTCTCTAGCTGCCTCATTCTTTGTGTGATCTTCGTTCCTCTGTCCTATAGACAAAAAAACAATCTGTAAGTACAGTGACCACACTAAGCAAAATGACAACTTTGGGTAGATTGCAGGCTTGAATTTAATTGTTCAACCTTGTAGGATTCAATGATGGCAGCTACCAGTTCATGTTTGACGAACAACTCATGTTTGCGGTCAGGCTTGCTCTGGAAGCGGGGCTTCTTCTTCACTGGGTCATCTGGACCGTAAGTAGGAGAAGTCGTCAGCATCAGTGGCTTAAGGTTTTTCACAAAGATGAAAGGTTTGAATATAGACCTGTTGTAAAAAAGGAAGACTTATTAAATAATCAGTAACTGCGGCCATAATTTAATTAAAGGATGTTTTATGAGTTAATCTCTGTACCTTTCAGGGTCTGGAGTTGCTGTAAAATAGTGAACTCCTGGCAGAGAAACATCCGTGGGTATCACAGACACCATACTTCCTGTTGTCATGAACATTCCCTCCATGTTGATGCCACTGTCTTTATCCCTCAGGATATCCATCATAGTCTCAGCAGTGATATGACCTTAGTAAATAATCAACACGTGCATAAACAGTGGAAGAAGTGCAACTTTTTTGCATTTGCATTTTGCATTTCACTAACCATTACTCTTCTCCAGCAACTTCTTCCCCTCACAGTATCGGTTCCCAGCGGCTTCTATTCTGGCTGTAGTCAAGAAGGAGTAGACTGTGGCAAAGTTGAACTGAGTCTCTCCATCCCACCATCCCTTGCTTCGTGCATATTCCCTCATTTCTGGGTGTTCCTTGTCTATCTTCGTCGTTATGCCATACTGGTTCGATATGTTGCGATATCCATCTAGAGTCAGAGTGTAAAAGGAGATGATTAGCCACTAATAATAACACTTCACTGCTACAATACATGTAATATTATTATTCAACACCAACCTCAGCAGTGCAATGTGTCATTAGAAAATGATAATCAGCATCCCTGTGATTCTGCATCTATTTATCTACTACTTCAGATTCTTGCTGTTTTAAGGTGACTTAAATTATGAGTGCAGTAACACAAACACAAAGGGAAGGCAGCCATTTAATGCAGAAAACTGAAACAAAAGGCATAATGGCGGCTTAGACCGGCAGCTACCATAAATATATACAATATATAGTGTATGTATCCATGGACTGCTACTCAGAGAAGGACTTGGCTGGAGAAAATATGGCGAACGACAACCACAATGGTAAGGTACCTTGAAGAACAAGAAGAGTGTTTTTTTCAGACTCAGCAGTCTGTTATACAAGCGTGTAAAATAATGTCACTGTAATTTTAAAATACTTCCCTCCATAAAACATCTGGCTGAATGAAGTAGAGGCCATAAAATTGTTATTCTAATTATAATAAAACTTATTTTATAGTCAAGAGATGTGAACTAGAGCCCATTTTACTTGGATTCTCCTGTTTTAGAGTTCTTGAATACTGACTATGTTTCAGAATCATAATCAGTGATTTTCTCTTTATTGTTGAGTACAAAGTATTAATAAGACAGTCAGAGTTCTGGAGACCTGTGGTCATACTGATGGGAGACGGGCTGTTTAAGGAATATAATAAAAAACACAATGTTAAAATAATACGAGGCCCTGAGTGATATTCACTCTATTCACTCTACAGGGAATGAAAAGATGCTTGTAAAGACTTGCCAGTGAATTTTTTTACACAGTTCAGCTGTGATACGTTTTACAGTGTCATATATACGTATTAACAAGAATTTTGATGAAGCTATAATTATTTACATGACTGCTTATTGAGGTATAATATCATCATGTGACCTACTGGCCAGCAGGGTCAGCTGGAGAGCTTGCAAAGGTGTTTGATAATGGTAAGATTGCTCTACATTGCCAAAATTAAACAGACTGTCTGGTCTACATACTCTGTGTACTTTTAGTAAGCCCATGGATTTGGACTTACATGTCCATATAGTTTTAGTTGTGTAGTGTGTGTTGTGCTTCAGTTTGATATACAATATTTTTATTATAGGTTGTGGATTTCAAGTACAGTAATTGAGCTTTACAGTAAAACTGAGTAATTCGTCATTACGAACTGGTTTACTTCACATGGTGCACGATCTTGTATCTTGACAATTGATGTCTTACACACTAATAAACAAGCTAGTTAGTAATAAGGCTCAGGTTATACAAACTTTTCCTCCCTGTTATAATTTGGTACAAAACCGAGACTCAGATTTTCAAACTTCTTTAGAAAAAAAGAAAAAAGTACTTTCATTGTAACTTGTTTAAAATATGTTTGCAAAAAATGGTTCTTTCATTCTACTAGTGAAAGTTTAAAAAGATATATATCTTATCTATATGTACTGAGTGAGCGCTCTCTGGTGGCCAAACTATGCAATAGCGATACTGATTCTAAACTACCATAGATGTAGCTTTGGCATGTTGTAACTGCCATCTATTCTCAGCTGTCACATACACAGATACCAATATATCTGTGATAAATATATAATCAGCCAATGTAATTAATCTGGTGGGCTCTAATTGTTACTTGCTCTAATGTGGGCTTTTATTTTGACAGGACAGGTAAAGATAGACATGAAAGAGGGGAGAGAGAGGGGAGGGATGACTTGCAGCAAAGGGCCGCAGGTTGGAATCGAACCAGGAACACCGGGACTCCCTTAAAGTGGACCCTAATGTGTTTTTAAACTTCCTAAAGAAGCTCCAAGCTTGATTAACCAAAAGTGTAAGCATCCCACTGCTGGTTTGTAGTTCAGGTTTTTGGCTTTGACATAATTATCACCTGTTTGTTCTTATTTCTAGAGACTAGTGTCTTTAGAAATAGGTGCCTGCCTCTTCTAGCTACTTTCTCCCTTTATGTCCCTACTGACCACAGACTGTATATAAATATACTGACCTGTTTAAAAGGTCTACTTTTCCATAGTTTCTTTCATTTATGACTGCAGACTAAACATTTAAGTGTCTTCTGAACTCATGCCATTGCATTGTATTTCAAATGTGCACCTATCCCTAGTATTATTTATCTGATTACCTGCCACTCTCTCCGCTGCCCAGTACTTCCCTGACGTCTCCAGCAGCCATGCCTCCGTCCTGTCTGAGATGAGGAAGCTGTTGTGATAGGTGAAGCCACACTCATCCTCCATGCAAGATCCTCCCTGGCCATATTTCCCCAGCAGCTCGGTAATAACATCCACAGCTTTCTCAGCCGTATCGGCCCTCTCAAGTCCAAGCCTGGAAAATGTGAGGGGTCACAGATTTGTAGGGTCACACAGTTTGCTCGGTCTATGTCTGAACTGCCAAAGAAAAACTTGCACTAAATTGTTTCTGGGTGGTAGTATGTCATTACATATCCACCAACACAAACACTTCATTTACCTGACAAGATCCATGCCGAGAAGAGCTTCGTCCCCATCAGCACTCTCTCTGCCCCACACTGCTTCATTTCCAATGCACACTTGATGCTCATTTGCGCCCATTTCTGCCCCCCACAGCCACGCCGGTCTGCTCAGCACAACTGCATAAGTGTGGGGGACCTGCTCAATCTCTATGTATGTACACTGTTCACAAGAAGGGGCAAGACACAGGGGCAAAAAGCTGTTAATGGTTATGTAATGGCACATTCACAGGAGCACTGTGGGGAATGGGAGGCTGGAGGGCAATAACAAGCTGTCTGTGTCACCTACCTCAACCTTCCCCCCTGCATCATAGTCTCCGGCAGGGAAATACACCACCTCCTGGACTTCATCACAAGGCCTGTCCGAGTTTTTCCCAAAAATGACGTGCTGTCCCCAAGTGGAGGGGGGCAGAGCCACAAAGGTGTCACAGGAAGAGGGGTGCATTTTGAATCTCAAACTAGCCAGAGAGTAAACAGAAAGGTTGCATTGGTTACACAACATATATTTAATGAACAGATTTGAAGATCATGGCTACTTTAGCATAAACAGCCAATGCAATGACTAACTGATTTAAAGCTAACTAAATGTTAACGTCAGATATTAAGCCAAAGCGCAGTGCCACGTAATGCTGAGACTATACTTATCATTTAAACAAGTGAACCTTACCTTTGAGTCCTACCTTTGAGTCCTACTGAGCACTGTCACTGTCAGTTTCTAGTTTCATTTCTGTTTCCAAAATCGTTTCATCGGTCACAGTTCACCTTCTGTGACGTGTAATCGGTACAGTCACGTGACCGAGCTGAAGTCAGTTTTATATTCGTAGTTAAAATCGTCGCCGGTTCTCTCCGTTTAACGATATTTTTGTTAGTTTAATCTGTATTCCTCATCCTAGATTATTATTATTATTAGCACTTGGTATTCTTAGAGTCTGCTATTATTTAATTTTTATTAATATTTATTTTATTTATTTTTTTATTTTACTATTGCTGAGAGATGTATCATCAGATATGAAAACATTTTATAGAAAAAAAAATACGGTGTAATTTAATCTTCTATTTTAATCATCGAAATAGATTAAATAATCTCGTTTTAAAGGTTTAAAGATGAAAAAGAGGCTGAACTTTTACTTCCGTGGTTCATCGGCTCCAACACAGAACTGACTTCACGCAGCGGATTTGTTTACGTGCGGAGGAAGCTACTAGCGACTCCGTAGCTAACATTAACGCTAAACTGTGAACTCAGTTGACGTTACAGGTCGTCAGCCATGGGGAAATCGTTTGCAAACTTCATGTGCAAGAAGGATTTTCATCCTGCGTCGAAGTCAAACATCAAAAAGGTGAGCTAGCTGCAGTTATTGCTTGAGACGAGAGGACTTCAGAGTAGCCTGCAGTGCTAGCGGGCGAGCTATGTTTAATGTGTGTGTAGCTTCCGCTAGCACAGGCTGCTAACGTTACTTAGCAACACTTTGATATGTTATGACCTCAGAGTGTACGGTTTATTCTGAATGAATAATTAACACAACACATCTGAGCTACAGTGACTGTTTGCACCGTTAAATGAAGTTAATTTGTGTATCGCTACAGTTAACCTGAGCTCATCTAAAGGCTCAGTGTAAATGTTTGTTTACTACACAAACCTTCGTTTCCTGTTGATATTTGCTGATTGTTTGGTTTATTGTGGGTTTTAGTTTGGGTGTCAGTGTTTCTGTTTGTACTGCTCTATGTCCTCCTCAGTGTGTGTGTGTGTGTGTGTTTTAATAATGTCACTTTAAAGTGTTCATTAATTTGCTTTATGGATGCAACTAAAAAGGATTTTAATAACTTTAAGAATGTTTGTTCAGTCTATAAAATACCAGAAGATAGTGAAAAAAACACATTACTAAAACTTAATAATTAACAATAGGTTGTAGAAGAAAAAAAAACAAGTGCATGAAGTGTGTATTTCAGCCTCTGTGTGTGTGGTGTTGTGTGTGTGTGTATAAAAAAAGAGTTGAAAAGAAACAATTTCCCTAGGGGATCAATAAAAGTATATCTTCTTCTTCTTCCTTCTTTAAAGCAAAATGTTACACTTGAGAAACCAAAGCTAATGAATGTTTTGCATTTTCATATGGAAAATGATGCACTATAACAGTTTGTAAAATAATTATAAAATTCACTGATCAACCATTCGCGTATTCGACAAATCATCTCTGCTGTAATAAGGTTGGAGGGGCAGGTGCAGCATGTGGGGCTGCACAGGAATTGAACCAGCTTGTAGCCGAGTAGTTTAGGATGTATGTGCATATCTGACCGCCAGGCAAAGGCAAGACCAGAGTAGAGAGTGTGTGTGTTGTAATCCTCCTTTTCTTTTCATCTTTCAGGTATGGATAGCAGAACAGAAACTGACTTTCGAGAAGACCAAGCAAGAAGAACTAATGCAGGCCTATCTGAAAGAGCAGGACACCTACAACAACAGGTTCGATAAATACTGCAGAGCACGGCTACAGAATGAAACCACGTGTCTCCTGCAAAACCGCTTTCTGAATAACAAATGTATTTTTAAGTTAACTTATTCATTAGTGTAATGATTAACTGTACATACTCAATATTTGTTTTAAGTTCTACATATTGTTTTCTCACTTCTAGGTTGTTGATGGGGGATGACCGTGTTAAAAATGGCCTCAATTTTATGTATGAGGCTCCACCTGGAGCATCCAAAGGTAAATCATTACGTTGTTTTTTACCGATCTCAAACACCAGTTTTTTTTCGAAAATATATTTTAATACTTGTTATTTGCTTTTGCTTTTTTCTTCATAATTGTCTTCTGCGCTGAAGAGGAAAGGAAAGAGGTAAAGTAAAAATAAAAAAAACATACAGTCCCACAATAGGTATGCATTGAGAACAAGAAAGGTTTATAAACTAAAATTAATATTGAGAATGTATCTGTTTCCAGGATGGGGAAGAAGAGTACAAATTTGAGTGGCAGAAGGTGGCTCCTCGAGAGAAGTAAATGCCTAATTATTCTTTATTTTATTTATTTTTGGCACATTGTCCAACGCTCTTCCAGAATGTGCAATGTTTTTATCTTTAATTTTCTCGTGTAGGTATGCAAAGGATGACATGAATATTAGAGATCAGCCGTTTGGAATCCAGGTATGTGATGGTTTTTATTCATTTGAAACATATATATACTGAACCAGTGGTTCCCAACCTAGGCGTTAAATCCAAAGGGGTCACAAGTTGGTGCGAGTGATAATAAATTAAATGAAACAAATGTTTTTCAAACAAAATATTGGTAATTTTCTCAGACTTTTGCTTTTTTCTTCTGAAATCATACAAATGAAATGTGAAGTCACACTTATTCACACTCAGACCATAACCTGTGACTACTAGTGGTTGCATGTAGACAGTGATTTGTTCTGAGGTGTCACAAGCTGAATAGATTGGGAGCCACTGTATTATAATGTACACTATAAATTAAATTTACATTAATTACACAACAAGGTTTCAAAACTAAAACCAGAATGTGTCATGAATTTAAAGTCCAGCACATTAATTGAATGTATTTTACCTCATAATAGGATGTTGCCATTATTAAACGATACAGACAGGATGGTTTTGTTTAAATTGTTATGCGTACATAATTCAAAGTAATGTCTGTTTTTGACTTCCCAGGTGCGCAACGTAAGATGCATCAAATGTCACAAATGGGGCCATGTGAACACCGACAGAGAGTGTCCTCTCTATGGGCTGTCGGGTATCAATGCCAGCTCTGTGGCCTCCGAGGAGGCAGCAGGTAGAGTCCATAATAACTATCACTTTAAACAACTGCGGTTTTATCGATGTCATTAAACGTTAACATGCTTTGATATGAATGTAAACAAACACCAATGATTTTATATACAGATTTTATTTTGATGTTAATTAAACACGTGGAATTGATTAATTGAAATAAGCATCAGCAGGTAAGCAGACGTTAACATAAGCATTTAAATGTCATTTACAATATATAAAACAACTTTAATAGTTTCTTTTTCCCCTGCTGAAATCTGGTTCCCCATAATATATACATGTCCATTAAACATGGGTAGCCGTAATGGAAAAACAGAAAAATAATTCTATATGGTACAAAAAAAAAACCATGGAGCCAGAATATCTGTGCTGCCTGTCTAACCAGCGGGTTAGCTTCAGTCTGTCACACACTTTGCAGCCGGTACACCTACTGTATCTGTCCTCTCAGGTTTCGGCTGGAGCTCCCGGGCTCGAGCTGATTCTGAGTTCTGCAATCAGCGAGTTGAGTTGTAAAGTAATAATGTTTACCCTGGGAGAGTCCAGTCAGTGCATGGTGGTGTTGATGGTGGAGTGCTGTAATGGTCCTCCTCCTGTGCCGGGAGAAAAAATGTAATTATTGTGTATTCTGATTCCCCTAACTGCTGCTTTGGCAGAGAATGATATTGTATGATTTGCTCAGCCGGAAGTGGAGTGAGTTGATTTGATGTCCCATTCTGTTAACAAAGCCGCCCCTGAAATTCCCACTGTGGAGATAGTGGTTGGCAATGGTTTGACATCAATGGGACTCTGAGGCTGTGATTTGTGCTAACAGGTCCGTCGATGCACCCCTCGGAGTTAATGGCGGAGATGCGAAACAGTGGGTTTGCCTTGAAAAAATGTGTCCTTGGTAGGAATGCTACTGTTTGTGATCCATCGCAGGTAATTGTCTCTCTCACACTCCCATCTTTGCACACATAGGATGATATATATGAACACACACACCTTCAGAGAGGAAAGACTAACTACATCTTTGGTATGTCTGTAGTGTATATAAATGCTGCAGAAGGGGACAGTTATTCTGGCAATTTATGCCAAGTGAACAGATTGGATTTTTTTTTTAAATGTTACCATTGTTTAAAGGCGTTTCACTGATAGATTTGCCTTCAAGAGACGTATTTATCTGCATGCTGTCGTTTTGATTTCAGGGCAGATTGTAATGTCCTCTGTACTTTTACAGGAATATGTTGCCAGTGAAGAAGAGGATGATCCTGAGGTGGAGTTTCTGAAGTCATTATCAACAAAGCAAAAACAGAAGCTCCTCAGGTAAAAATGTAGCACAGTTTACGAATCTCACTGTATGAAAGCTTTAAGGAATAGAAATTACATTTCATTTTGGTTTTTTACATTGTTTGATTATTTTATACCCTCATATTGATTGTGTAAGCGGAGGGGAAATCCTGATAAATTATCTGATGTATTAGTGATGTTTTCTTATACATTTTATTTTGAAATTAAAAAAATGTAGCCTAGTATATCTTATATCCTTAAGCACTTTCCTTAAACGTTCCAGTGATTCATAGACTTCATTGTGCTAATGCTGTGTTTGAGAATGTTAATTAAATGTTTTTTTGTTTTGTTTGTTTAACAGAAAACTCGATCGTCTGGAAAAGCAGAAGGCCAAGAAAAAGAAGAGCAAAAAACAGAAAAAGAAAAGCAAAAGAAAACACAAGAAAAAGCATGAAAGCAGTGAGAGCTCCAGTGACTCCTCCAGTAGCAGCAGCAGCAGCAGCAGCAGCAGTAGTAGTAGTGATAGTGGCTCCGATTCAGACAGCCATGGCAAGTTCAAGAGCCAAAAGAGAAAGAAGAACAAGAAAAAAGATTCCTGTCGGGATAACAGCTCTAAGAGCGAGCGGCAAGTCAAGAGTCAGAAAAAGGCCTCCTCTCATAGGAGCAGGTCACCGAGCCCTCGCACTAGACAGAAGCGGCCTGAAGAGGAGTCCAGAGATTATAGACAAACAAGGACAGAGAGGGGAAGGAGCAGGAGTCGACAGCGCAGCCCAGAGAACAAGATCAAGCTGGAGGGAGGTCAAGAGAGAAAGAGACACAACAGCAGGGACAGGCAGAGACCTAGCAGCTCCAAGTCTGGCTTGGACAGAAGTAGGAGCCGCGAGAGAGGCAGGGAGGACAGAGGTAAAGACAGGCGTCACAGTAGAGATGGTGAGAGGAACAGAAGTAGCACAGATGGAAGGAAGGGCAGAACAGCAGATGGGAGGAGCAGAAGCAGGGAAAGGAGGAAAGAAAGGGAGGGAAGGGGAAGAAGTAGGAGTAGGAGTAGGGAGAGAAGCCAAGACGGAGGAAGAAGAAGAAAGCACTGACTGTGTTTTTTTCCCCCTGTTTATAATATTGGACAAGTTGTAAAACAGTTTTGAGTTCAGTGACTGTCATGTAGTATTCTTGGTAATCAGTGTCCCTCCTATTTAAAATCGCAGCGGTCTCATTTTCCTCCAGTAGAGGGAAGCAGTGGACAGAAAATATGTGGCTGCAGCTCATGGCGCTCCTGTGTTGTCTTGGATTGTATGAAAGGGTCTAAATTAATTGATTACCATTAGTAGCAATTTGCAGCTGTGATCCGTTGATGGGAAAATGTTGGACTCATTTTAATGGTCAGTTGGCCACAAGAAAGACTTTTTCTGTTGCTGCAGTTTTTTTTTTAACCTTAGTTTCATTATTGTGTCTTTTTAGAAATATCAACTCTGTAAGCTGTACTGCCTGGACGGCTGTTGATTCCTGAAAAATAAACATCAGGACTTTTATTTTCTGATTAAATTTTTAATCATCTCAATCTGATGCGTTTATTTGCGATGGGTGGAATGAATGTGGATTTATCTGTTGATTGATTACCGTTAGTGTATTCCCATTAAATACTACATTTTATTTAAGCTCTGTGCACCTGATGGCAAATTATAACACCTTTGCACATATTAATATTTAACGTTTCAAAAGATTTTCCGGCCGGTTTATCTGAATTCAAATGATATCATGTGCGTTAAAGCTGTGAAATACGTCCTGGTGGGTGTTTGCAGGCGTCAACCTGAGACAAAACAATTATGATTTCTGTCCAAATATCCAGCCTGTAAATTCAGCCTATAAGAACTAAAAGCAAGCAGCGGCCGGATATAGATAAAATAACGCTTATTATTTATATTAATGCTTATTATTTATATTAATGCAGGTTTTATATTTTCATATGGCAGAACTGTGTATAATTTAAAAAGCCTAGTTATTCTTTTTTTTAGCCATTTAAATTGAACAATTCTTTCTTCCTGTTATTCACATTTTATTCGCATTAATTTTAAGGCCTAAAATTCCTTATTTTATTTGACATGTTGCGTCTCCAAAATGTCGAATCGAAAAAAACTATTTAAATATGAGTTTAAAAAAAAAACAGATCAACAATTAGATTTTTATCTCAAAAATAAATTTACTTCTTATGCTAAAATATCAACATTTTTTACTAAAGTGTTGCTTCTGGTTGGTCGTTTTGTATTTTGATGAAATTCAAATTGGCGATCTAATTTGGTAGTTTTTAGTATGTGGCCGTTTCCTTGAAGCCGCTGTTGCACAAAAGGAAATGAAAATAATTTCCCTCTATTGCCTTCTGGTCAATTTAACATCCTCTCGAAAAAAAAGAGGCTGTCTGGATGAGATGCTTTTCCCTGACGTATTCCCAGTCCTGGACTCACGCTGTAATTATTCCCCGGCTTTTTCTTTGAGAGTCGGACGCTGCACTGGGTAAGCACAAAGAAGTCAGAGAGCATCCTTGAACCCTTTCAATACGGGCCCACTGATATTCAAATAACATGCAGACACCATTTGACTGCGCTGAGCAAAGAGCATTTCAAATTCAACATTTGCATGTGACTCTTTGCCCCTTCTTTTTTTTCTCTCCTAAAGTTTAAAAAACTGTTCCCATAACATCTATGTGCTTTCTGGCAAAGAGAAAGAAGCCACATCCTCATTCTCGGTCCATCGATTGGTATGCAAATGAAAGCAGTTAATTTGGACAATTAGAATAAATATTCAGGGGACCTTTGTCATCAAACCCCCTTGGAAACCCCCCGATAAAGTGAAACTGAACAAAAGATGTCTCGGAGATTAATTAGATATTTGATAAGACACGAATCCCTAATCGCAAATACAAGACACATGGGGCTACGATGTGCTCCAAGTCATAATTAATACCATTTAACAAGATTTTCATTTGGGCATGAAATGTTTTTTCCGGGGCATTAAACATTGATTTATTCCATAGGGGAAGTCAAGGTATTATAGGTGATTTTAAGAAAAATGAACTATGAACTTCACTCACGCTTTAAGAATAAATATCCAAATTAAATAAAATTATTGTTCAAATTAAAAACCTAACACACAAAACAAATATATATAAAATCTACATCACACAATTACAGCCTTTTTTAAGATGTTTTAATTACGATAAAATGAAAGTCTTATACGTGTGACTTTATACAGGTAAACATTTATATATAGATATTTTTTTAGCAAAGAAATAAAATGATTAACCAAAGATGAAAAAGCTGTGTACATACATATCCACAAAGTGCGTCGAAAGTAAACTCCCTGATGATCCAGGATACCAACACGAATAAAACAATCATAGCCTAACATTTACATGAAAATAACACATAGTTTAGTCGTCAATATACAGGATGTAACTCACATTGTCCAACCAAAGTTCAACAGGTTTCGCGCACCTTTAGCCAACATCCATTTCATTTTCAAGTTGCCCCTAAAAATTCCCAAAGCCTACAGTAAACCACTGGCTTTTTCTTTAGATGGATTTACGAATGAAATACTCGCTACGCCTGTGGAGAATATATTTTTTAAGACTTTGCAATCGCTTCTTGAAATATGTTCTCCTTTTTATTGTCTGTCAGATAAGACCCGTTTTCAATGCTGTGCAGTTTTTGAATCTGGTTTGATCATTTTTTGGGGGGGTGGGTGTGTGTGTGAAGGGCTCATTAGGGCTCGTCGTGAGGAGACGGATCCTTAACAGTGATTCTGGGGTTTACCCCCTCCAAAATAAGTTCTGGGGACTCGGACCTCGGGGTCTCCAGGTTACTGGTGTCGGTGTCACTGTCGCTCCCCTTTTTGCCTCCTCCACCGGCCGTGTGCGTTTTGATGTGCTTGCTCAAATGGTCACTCCGCATAAAGCGCTTGTTACACACCGGGCAAGCAAACCTTTTCTCGCCGGTGTGGGTGCGAAGGTGTCTCTGGAGCTCATCGGACCGAGTGAACCTTTTGCCACAGAAAAGCCAGTTGCAGACAAAAGGCCGCTCGCCGGTGTGCCATCTCAAATGCGCTTTGAGGTGAGATGTCTTTCCGTACACTTTACCGCAGCCGGGAATGTGGCAGCTGTGGAGTCCCTTTCTCCGCAGGCTGGCCCCGGCGGGTCCCAGGCGCTCGGCCTCCTGGCAGTTCGGACAGTCACATGTTGCTCTGCCGGAGTACCGCCTGGACGACCTCGAGGAGCTACTTATTCCTGAACTGCCCCCAGAAATCATGGCGTTGGCGGCGGACGCGTCTGTGTAAGTGGGGATGACCGTTTTGAAACCGTCCTGCGTTAACAGGTGCTGACTGGTGGACAGTAGATGAGACGCAGAGGGGCTGATTCCAGTGGAGCTAAACGCCGAGTGGGTCAGCGAGGAAAAGTCCGGGTTGTAGCCACTCAGCTGGGAGTGGATCGCTTGAGGCGTCCCGGAGTGCAGTGAGGTCTGGAGGGTGCTTGCAGGATTCTGGACATCGAGCCACGAACCGGGGTTAGTGTGGACATCCCACCACGAGGACGCGCCGTTGGCAACATCGCCAGAGATGGTCGAGTGGAAACCGGACTTGTACCACGACTCGTACGGGTGCGCCATGCCCACCCGCGGGTATAGAGTCTCTGCTGATGTGTGGACTTTGGAGATAAAAGCTGACTGTCCAGACTCTTGGGATGTGACGCTCGCAGAGTTGGAAAACAGACCGCTGTACTCTGTGGAAAACGCAGACGACGTCGGGGAGGTGGAGGCTAAGCAAAAGGCGCTGTTGCCTGTGCCACTGGTCGGTGTTAGTCCTGTCGACGCGCGGCTTGTTGCTACCGTGAAACCGGGCAAGCTGGATCCCAAGTTACAGCTGGAGGAGGATCTTTTCCACGGATGAAATCCACCTTTTGAGAAAGCGCTCGAGTCAGGTAAAGTTGTAAGGGGACTGGTGTTGCCAATTTTGTTGCAAGTTGCAGCCAGCATTGCTAGAGGTGTAGTTCCAAACCGTGGTTCTTCCTGAAAAAAACACACACAGAAGTTGGACTTAAAACAGGCAGCAGCAAAGGTTTTTCGTTTAACCCAGATAGCTGGGAAGTGGGCGACCGATTCACAACAAAACAGGACTTCAGCAAATACATTATAACGATAATTCATTATTAAAAGTAAAATTCGAGCTTAGATAAACGTGTTTGGAGAGAGGGGCAACAAGCGTAGCATATAACATTAAAACAGTAATAATGATTAAACATTTTTACAAACTTTTGTAGAATATAAACTGCGTCCGATATCAGCTGTGAATATACGAGGGGGAGAAAATACTAAAAACAACATAAAGTTGGATGGGAGCTGGTTAGATTTGTACTTTATCGGCATTTAACTGTTTATTTTTAATGATAGATAACAACAGAAACAGGCAAATAAACTGTAAATAAGGCAGCAATAAACCACTACTGCAGACTTGAAAGCAAGCATGAGTTTATGAGAGCAGGAAACACTTTCTGTTGGAGAGAAAAGCAGGCTACAATAACTTTACGCACAACTTTTGCGCACAAATACAAAGTCAGACTCACCCCAAGTATAGACGTAGCCATATCCAGGGTCTGTGCTGTGATGAGAGTGTTCGCGATTGCAATGCTGTACGGCTCCAATTTGACTCAGACTCACCGTGTTTGACTCGGGTCACACGGTTTCTTTCTTGGCTCGCAGCTCCCAACACTACCTAGTTGTAGAGAGCGTGTTCTTTGAAGTACAGCTGGCGAGGACGCGCAGCCAATCTAATGGCCGCATTCATGGCTGAGGATGAAGTCAGCCAATGAGAGACCCGACCGCAGACAGAAACACCAAAAACCCTGCCGTCAATCATCTGTTGTGCAGCCTCTGCTCAGACTGTCATACAAGACACGATTTGGTATTTTTTTTAATGCATACAGTTATTTTTATGTATTCTCACACGAAGGCTCAATGTCTCCTTTCATTGCAGAATTGAGTTCACACGTCAGTTCTCCGAGAGGTAAGCTTTTTCCGTCATTGTAAAGCGTTTGTGGATTGTGGTGACACTGTGTGCTTCCAGGTTTCCCCTTTTTCTGATTTTCAGTATCCAGATCATGCGCAACACGTCATTGAGATATAGTTGTTATTTAAGCACATAGTATCCTGATCAGTGTGAGGGACGCTGCTGTTTGCTGATGACTTTATCACGCCGGTGCATTGCTTGCTGTGTGCCAGGCACCGGCTCGGTTTTACGCACGGAGGGGAAACAACTGATGTTTTTATGCTCCATCTTACATTTTCGAAGCGCTAGCCGTGTTACGATATTGGGGGGGGAGGGGAGAGGGGTTAGCGACCACAGCTGATTAAGATTTGTAGAGAAAGTCAAGAACCAGGCCCTGACAGGGCCCAGACCTCACTCCTCCAACCGCGGCGAGAACATTTAGAGAAAGCCTGTAAAACGATTGAGTGCATGAGGAAAACAGATTAGGACATCGTAATTGATCAACAATCCAAACAGTTTGTTTACTTCAGCCAAAAATATTTCGCGCGTTACTTGCGTCACGCTCGTGCGATGTGGTACAGTTTTTTGCGCGCGGCCGTGTTAGTAGCGCGGCTCCCCCCCGCCTCTGCTTACTTGTTGGGGGAGTGCAGGTGAGGGGTTAATTAAAAATGACAGCTCGCTTTATCAGCGCGTGTAGTAGACGTGTTTAAAAAGAGAAGTATTTTATAGGCGGAAAAAAAGTTTTGGAGCGTCCGCGGGATACCTGCTGCTGTAAGGCCGCCAGTCAGCTCCATTAAACCGATTTAACAGGACGCACGGTGCCTGGCTCGGAGCTGAGAAATAAAATGTAATGCCAAACTAATCAGTCATTTGATTAAATCGTGGACAATTAAGAGGATGCCGCGTTTCAACAATTTCCCCTAAACTTGCGATTCTATTATTTTTTTTCTTTCTTTTAATATCTCAATTCAATAAGCCGGCATCTTCCATAGCTTGTTAAAACGCCCAGGGATAATGGCATAATGTAAAATTGACCTGCTCTGACGTGAATCACCATCCCTTTAAAAGTTAAAGCAATTTTCCAGAGAAAGGCTTGACCGAAAGATGTGCATTACAGTATTCAAAATGGGCAAATAATGCTCCATTATAGAGTGTGAATGCTGCCAGTCAACACAGGCGCAATTTGTTCAAATACTCTTTTTTTTTTTTTTTTGCTTTAAAACCCCACCTTTGGAAGGGTGAATAAAAATCAGTCTCATCAAATACTGAGCGCTGCCAAGAAAATGGAATCAGTTTTGCAATCATGCCAATTTGTCAGAGTGCTGTTAACTGTGTTAAATCTCTATTCTACATAAACAAAGTTGATTATTGCTGTAGAAGTCAAATTAATTCCAGCGTTGAATGGAAATAAACGCAGAGTTTAAAGGACATTTTACCTTGATGAAAAAAAAAAAAAAATATCAGACAATAGATCTTAATTAAGTTCACAATATTTTTTTTGATAAAAGAAAATAATAATAATGGATATTACAGTCTTCTGTCCGTTTGTTCAAATGTTAATATTCTCTTCTCCATCATTATTTGTATTGTATTATATCTCAATAAGGAGCAGTGTGACGTTCAGATTGGAATAATGATGCCTCTAAGTCCTAACAAAGAAATCTACATAAGAATCACACAATCTTCATGCACCAATAAATGTACTTGTCCTTTTGTATTACACCTTGCCTTAAATTTATATAGAGGGGAATTTATTTGTCACAGCAATAATAAAATAAGTGATTTTTTTAAGATGATGTTTACTTGGTACAAAACAGGAGAACATGATCTTGCCTTGTCATTCAAGTGAGAATTTTGAGTTGAATCTGTAATTCTGGACTCCATTCGGGTGCACTTCTCTGTGGCAATTAGGAGGCTATTACAAGCCATTAGATTGATCAATGTACCTTAAACAATGGGAATGATTTATTTGGTCGAACAAAACGCTCTACGTCTATTGTGATGAGTCTAAGTGGGGGTGCATCCATCAACAAAAGATAAATGATTAATTCAGACCTATTCATTTAAATTCTTTCTACAAAGCCAGCCTCACTTGCCTCAAATCCAGATTATTAGAGCCTCATTTTCTGCATGTTAAACCAGACAGGCTGCTGGATTTGGGCGATGGTTTTTGGTTGTGCCCCTGCATGCTTTAATTTGTATTTCTGCTGAGGGAAGTTTATTTGAGGACATTTAACTAATTGTTGTAATTTCGTGTGCTCGTGTGGCTACACCTGTTTCTCTCAAAGGGGGCTGGGGGAAACCGTGTGTGCAAGGATGTTATACTTTATTTCTGTGGTGCTGAAGCTGCACGTTGTTGTCTGTTTGAAGATTTTCTCAAGATGCTTTTACTCAGGATATCTGTCTTTTCTTGCAGATATTTTTGGGTTGTATAATTTTTTGTTTTCCTTTGTAAAAATGCAAATATGATGATAAAAAACACTCCTCTTTATTCTGTTGTTGGTGGCTTTAAATGACAATGTCTGTGTCTCATCTGCCGTTTCCTATTAGTTTCTTCTTTTATTACTTGCACTTTCAGGTCGCCAGGTCATGGTTTATTTCGATGGCAGGTAAATAGACACCACAGCAAGGAAATAGAATTGATATACATTAAATTGCACTGTGAAACAAATTGCTTGCCAATAAGGATTTATTGCTGTAGGAAGCAGGAAATGGCAAAATTGCTCGCGAGCTGTCGGTATAGAGATGCAACTTGTGGATGTCTTTAGTTAGACGACTGTCTTGAGATGATTCAAATGTTAATAGCTGCTGACAACACAGTTAAGCCTCTGATAAAGATTAACTACGCTTTCAATACACACTTTTCAACTAACAGTTCTATGTAAGATTGATCATATAGCAGCTCATCAACCTGCATCAATAGTATCGACAGCTAAATTTGGAAGTACAGGTCAGCTTGCCAGCTTACAGTGTCAACTTTCATTTCCAGAAGCTGCATGTTCTATTTTGAGCGTGGGGAAGCGAGCCATTCGAAGTGCAGTCGACTGGTTACATTGGATGACTTAGCTTAGCCCATTTTCTATCAATGAATGTGTTTTTATTTCTCTGAGTTTGTGCGCTGTTGTAGCAAAAACTTAACTGTGGGAAATGGCTCCAAAGAAGGTGCACTTCATGAGGAACAGCTCCATTCAGTAATTGGCATGTATTGTAGATTATGTAATGGCAAGTGCTCGTACTGACTGCAGACATTTCCACATTGTCTTTATCAGGGAAAGGGAGATGATGTACCAAAGCCGCCACCGCTGATTGGAAGGTTTGGCACCTCATTGAAAATAGGAGTTGTTGGCCTGCCCAATGTTGGGTAAGTAGAGGGTTTTTATTTACATAGATAGTGTCGCCTTCTTACCATTCACACTGCATGCACCACCAGCATGTGCTCTGTCCACATCTAAACTATGTCTGCCTTCCATGATGCCATAAATAAATGTATGTAAGGTAAGCCGAGTACAGCAGTACAGTAGAACCAGAGAGTAGAAAATAAATTTAGATATGAATTTAAATGGACAGACAACTTCATTTATATTTTTTGAGTTGTTCAAAGGAGATTTCACACCTTATGCACAGCAGATTTAATATTGAAACAAGCAAAATGTCATGTTGCACGATGCGCTGGATTTAGCCAGAAAACTCCAAAAATCCTGCTCTTTACAGGAGTGTTTCGTGGAAAAATTTTGAGTGTTCCTTAACAACTTAAAGAGTGATCCTGAGGGTGTTAAGTGTCTGCAACCACATGTGCCCCCACTAGCCAAGGATCAAATCTCACAAGAGCCTTTCATCCCTCTAACTTAACTTTCTCAATGTCTAAATAAAAGTGTGTGAGCAGCCCAAACTTTTACCAAATATTTAAAATATTACTTCTTCTTTAGGCTGTTAGGGCAGATGAGTGTTATGATTGAGGGATCCGAGAGTTGCAGTACATTTAGTATATCTACAAACAGTGTGTATTCTGTATCCTGTATTGTCGGATATATGAATATAGGTTTTTATTATTACAGCAGTTTGTTTTCAGTTAGAGAAAATAGTTTAATTTTATTTGACATCTTATTAATAAGAGTCATACTCTATCTGCATTTGAAAATAAACTGTATGACAGCAGGTGACCTACCACTCTGCTATGAATGCATAGAAGAATGTTAAATGAATGAAAAGCATTAACAAATACCCACTTACCACTTATCGTGGCGTGCACCGGTCAAAGGTCAGATCTCTAGTCAATAACATATGCTGCAGACAGTCACACACAGTCGCAGATCACACTCATATCTCGGGCAGTGGAGCGCCTCTAGTTTAACTAACCTGCATGTCTCTGAAGCGTGGGAGAAACCAGAGGTATCCCACATCACAAAATGAACTCACAAACACAGGACTTTCAGTGCTTACCACTGAGCCACCACAACACAACACAGGGAATACATAGAAAAAAACTGTATGAAATTCACCTGCGTGTTCAAAGCAGTGCTGAACTGTGTCATTATTTCTCCCGCATGAAGTTGTAGTACTATGTTTAGGGATTTCAACATGGATATTTGCCCATAGTTGTTTGAAACAGATCCCAGTCTCCCAGGTACATGATGTAAAGGTAATGAAATATTAAGGACATTATTTGCAGGTCAGATTAATCAAATAGTATTCCACAGAAAAAAACATATTCAGTTTTAGAAATTGAATGTCACTGAAAAAAATAATGAAAGTACTCTGTTGTGTTGTTATTTGTGCATTATTTTTCATTGATCTCATCTTGTCCTTTTAAACAAGAACAGTCCTAATATGCAAGACATGCTTTGGTGTTGCAATTGTGACCTTTTGTAGTTTACCTAAAGCTAAAAAGGAATCCTAAACCGTGGCTAAACCGTATCAGACTCTTGTATGTTTATTACATCATTTTTTTTAATTTGCAGGATGTAAAACAGAGTCCTGGATCTTGTCTCTTACTTTTGTATCAAATGGTGCTGTTATTAACGACATGATACCTTATAGACAAACTACTAAAGGCATGAATGCAGGAAATGGGGAGTATGTAAAAGTCTATTTGTCACGCAACGAATTGATGTGAGATTGTTGAGGAAGGATGGAGCATTTATGTAATTACCTGAATTCTGATTTCTTTGAAATATGAACCTGTTTTATGACAAACTGAGAGTCAAAGAGTTAAACAGTCTGAGAGATCTTTATCGGTAAGGTGGACAACTTGACAAGAATCTGTACTACATGGCTGCAGTGTGTGTTAGGAGGCTGACACACTGTCTGCATGTCAAACCTGGTCGGACAAATCTACCTTGTCAGCATCTTACCAAGACCTTCAGCAACATCAGTGACAGAGCGTAATCACAGGGCAGACTCTGCATGACTTTACTGTAGCCCCCTTTGAGCCACAGTGATAGGTTATCTTCTGCTCAGCTGACAGGTTCTCATCTTTTAGCAGCTCCTTAAAACATTTTCTGAGTCTCTTTCAACAGGGCTGTTGTTTTCAAGTAGCCTGGAAAGTTTTGTAAGACTTTAAAACTACAGGTTTATAAGGGAGAGAAAAGGCCCATGATTGGTTGAGAGATTATCCAGTTACTGTACTGAATGAGTGAAGTTGAAGCCACAGATGTCTCTTCAGTTTAACTGTAGACAGGGTATATTTCAGTTATTTAATCATATATTTGGATATTGATAATGGAAAATAAGCACTCTGTATAGATCCAGACATATGTAGTGTGTCTTGGCTGTTTTGCTAGATTTCAGAGCTTATTGCACAAAGATCCAGCTCTCGGGTGTCCAGTGTTTTCATTTCTTACCCCAGCGAAAACCACAATTTCTTCCTGGTGTAAGAAGTAGAACTCATTGAGGTTGTGGCCTGCCATACCACATTTGTGTCAAAGTACAACTTGTCAACCCTCCTATGGTTTTTTTCATGAATGAACCATGTTCAGATGCCAGCCTGCTGTTAGTTGGGCGTAACTGACCATTCTTCACACACATGGGAAACTTGAGAGTGTGATTCAGCCAACCTTGCAGCTATTGCTACACTCAGATTGTAGCACATGTTCTAGTTACTGCCATTCTCCCTGCTCAAATTCATGAAAAAGTTTAGTCTTGTCCATTTAACCCCTTATTGGTACAGAGTATATGGCCTAACTGCCTCGAGTCATTCTTAAAACTCTTCTCCAGGTCACCTAGACTGAAATGAATTTAATGGGCATCTGTCTTTTGCCTACTGTGTCAGCTCAGTCTGCCTCATGAAACTCGCTTGTCATCTCTGTAGGAGACGTAAATTAAGAAGCCAATGTGAACGATTAAATCTCTAGATAATTACTTCTTGTATCTTGTGAATCTCTATTAACTTAAAGGTCCCAAAAGCCCTATTTAATATGCGTAATAAGTTAATATGCCCACATTTGCCGTCATTTATATATATATGGAACAAAATGTCCCAAATGTGTGTGTGTGTGTGTGTGTGTGTGTGTGTGAGTGTGTGTGTAATGTATATATACATTATTTTCCACAGACATATAAAACTTTTTCTTACTTTAGCTCATTAGTTCATTTTTACTTTTCTTTTATTCAGAGTGGATAGCTACTGAAACAATCTAACAACGTCATTATGAAACTGAATTAGGCAGCTTGCATGAGGATAACTGAGATGATTGTGATTAACGAGCCATTCAACCAGAAAAACAAAGAATCTGCAATCTTCTGATTTAAACTGCTGTTAATACAAATATCAACCATAACAAGAGCTATATAAGTTGATTGCAGGTAGCCGACACTCTGCACTCTGACCCCTTATGATGAAATTAATCTATGTGGGAAAATGTGATTGATGTGATGTGTGTGATGATTTGCAAAATGACACATTCAAACTGTGCGTGCACTTCTGCTGTTCCTCATCTTTCTCCTGTTCCAGGAGAGGTCCTGTTATTATTGACTGCCGTCTATAACTGCAGAGTTAATTAATTGTTGTGTGTTGAAAAACTGTGATTAATTAAAAGTAACTAATTGTTCCCTTTAATAATATTCCATCAACCTCGTTATTAGAAATATTAGAAAGTCATTGGCCAAGACACACTGCAGCTTCTTCCAGGACACATGGGGTCAAACAGGTTGTGAATGGAGAAATAAACATCAACCAAAGGGATTCTTCACTTGTATTTTCAAACCCACAATGTATTCCTTATGTATTAGTAGTATAAATTATATGTTTGTCAAGACAGAAAAAAACATTAGTTAGATATTAGGAACCCCTTTAGCTCCGCCTGCTCCTCAGACGTTGTCATTATATAACCCGAGTATGAAATTTCAGTCACATGATAGGTCTATAGGTGTGTAATGTATTGCACAGTAGTGTATATATAACTGACCTCCTTCTTCCTTAAGAAGGTGTTTCTACTACCCACCAGTAAAAAACACACAGACGTCTGGCTGCAAACTTCTCAGTACACACAAACTTTTCTCATTACTGACCAGCATATTATGCTCTAATTTGCATTCTAGCAGCTGATTTGCTTTGTAATTATTCATATTACAAAGAATATTTTTAGACCTGAAGATGACTGTAGTGTTAATGTGGATTGTCTTTCTTTGTTTCCCCCAAGGTGACCCAAGAATAGCCTTCAAGTATGTTAGAGAAACAGTCTAGCTTTATATAACGAATTAATGCCTGCTCTTTAGCAATCTCGAGCAATTTCATTCCTATAGGACTTAGCAAACAATCATTTCAATGTGAAGCACCGAGTGAGGGGATAAAGATGGAAAGTCCTGGATTATAGTTAACTGCCATGCCATTATTACTCTTAGACACTTGCCATTGTCTGTAGATTTTGAAGTACACTTGAGCTGCTTGTGCCATAGAAAATAAATCTCTCACTGATCACAACATGGGGCGGCGTTTGGCTGATCCTGTTCAACAGCTGAGATCTATCAGAAAATGTAATTTGCCCCTCGATTCCATGTACAATTGATCTATTATGGGATTATCTGACCTTGTAATTGGGCATAGTATTTTTGATTCAAGTGCTCAAATATTCAATCTATTAGAATAACCTGTTTCCTTCTTGTGCAGAAAATAAAAAAAATACAATTTTGCATAATTTACTATTTCAGTATTTCAAGTATTTCAGCATCATACTATCGAACCATCGAGCTCTGCACACCAGCACTTTTAGATGGATTGGCCTCACTGCTGTTTTTATTTTCAGGAAGTCAACCTTTTTCAACGTGCTGACAAAGAGTCAGGCTGCAGCTGAAAATTTCCCCTTCTGCACCATTGACCCAAATGAAAGCAGAGTGCCCATTCCAGATGAACGCTATGATTTCCTCTGCCAATTCCACAAACCTGCCAGGTATGGGGTCTCATCGTTCACCTATTATTCACACTTCAGATCTGTAGTCCCTGACGGTCTTCTTGGTATTGGTATGAGAAAACATATAACAATGTTGTTGACATGTAGCTGCCAGTTCTGTATGATGTATGATTGCTGCTCTACACCAAAGGTTTTCTGGTGAAGAAAAAGCTGAAGCATCTGAACCTCCAACACCTGGTTATCATACACATTTATAGAGGCTGTTAAAGCAGGTTGAATTCAGATTTGCCGTGCTATACTGACAAATTACTAGCGGCATATCCCTTTTTGACTGACAAGAATTGGTATGTTGAATAGCATTCACAAAACATTTCGGTGCATCCATTTTAGTCACAAGAACTGAGCTCCTGCTTTTCAAAGCGCAGTATGAATTTCGCTATCATGCTCATGCTTAGTTCTGTCCTACTTTTGCTGTATGCTGTAACTTAAACACATGCAACACAGATTCCAGTGCTGTAAATAAATAAATACACCAGTAACCATAAAAATGGAAGAAAATGGAAGAAAATATAATTTTACAGCTCTACAGTACCTACCTGTCTACCCCTACCTACCTCTAAGGGCTGGCGGTATTCTATATAATACTTATTGTGAAAATTACCCCATTAAAAGACCTAAAGCGACAATGAATTGATCCTGTTAACTCTATCTGTGTCTACTGTTATCCCAAAACACATAAATGAGCCACACTGTTTGACAGAGTGACTGTTTCTTAATTACCATTAACATGGGCACTGTAGTTTATGTTGAGTCAAATCCCACATTTACCGTCCTAACAAATGCACCATTTACTTCTCAAATGTAGTAAAAGATTTACACACACAGTCAAAACTACTGAGCCTGACAAGTGCAACTGACAGGTAGGGAAGCCAGAAAGTATTAAGAGAAGGACAATAACATGATATTGGTTTTGTTGTTTTCTTGGGATTTGTTGACAATTAGAACAATACATCACAAAGTCCAAAAAAAAAAGTGAGAGAGAGTTTATTGTTATAACGATATTGTTTAAAGTCTTAAATAGTTTAACCTTTTTTTCTTTTACTTCCTGGGTTGCAGCAAAGTCCCAGCGTTCCTTAATGTTGTTGACATTGCTGGCCTGGTGAAAGGTGCTCATGCTGGCCAAGGCCTGGGAAATGCCTTCCTGTCCCATATCAGCGCCTGTGACGGCATCTTCCACATGACACGTGAGTCATAGGTTGATGGTTGCTTTCCCTCATAGGACTTCGTAATACAGTGGAAACCGCTTATTGTGATCACGTCTGCGTGGGTCAAATTGATCACTATGAGCAGGTGATTATTATAACCGAATTGTCTTTCTTTGTTTTAATTTCTCATGCAGATTACCATCTAATTGACATTTGTATTAAATTGAAATTGTCCTCTCCTAGGCTCACTGCCAAGTCTTCTGCCCTTTTTCTCACCAAGGGTCCGCCCAAAGTCCCCTTGACGAAGGCGGTTCCAACCACAGGTGCTTTACCCGTGCACATTCGTTCTCTGTTACTAGCAGCCGTGACTGTTTCTCGTTGTTTGAGTAGAATACTCAAGGTAGCCCGAAGAACACCAAGTTTCGCTGCTGAATCTTGTTGGCCTGTTTTTGGCAGATTGTCATAAGCTTCGAGGAGACTACGTTCTTCATTGAGAGAAATTTACTTTCTTTTTCCTGTGATGATTTCAATGTGCACGCAGCACCAGTCTCACATAGCCAGCCGGAAGCAGACGGGTTACCACGAGGCAAAGGATTAAAGTTAAAAAACAAAAATAGAAATACTGTAGTTTTTTTTCTTCATATGCTGTCATGTATGAAAAGACCCAAAATGAAGACGTTAAGCAGTCTACTTGAGCATTATAAGCAAATTATTTAAACAGTGTTTGTATAGGAATGATTATGTCCCAAGGTGCATATAAGTGGTTTATCACTACTGCTGTAATCACTATAAACGGTTTCCACTGTATCAACAAATCACATTAAACCTATATGTACAGTTTTATCTTAGATTGTAAGCTGTAGCTAAAGAGGCTGCACTTGGCAACATTTGGTCAGACTAAGTGGCTTCTGTACCACCTTTTTAAAAGCAAAGGCCTTAGATGAGCCATAGCTTTGCTAGTCAGGCATCTTGTGTGGTGGGAGCCAAGATCAACATAACAGTCAGGACTGATGAAGTCAACCAAACCTCACATTCCTACTGGGAGGCTCCTTAAAAGAGAATCCCAGAAGTGGGAAGTGAAAGGTCTGTGCCTGGTTTAGGCTTCACACAATCAGTAGCATATTCTGAGGTTTGGAGACAGTTCAGAAGAGGCACCACATGATATTGTAATGTGATTCCTAATGCCACATTTGGTTAAGTTTGAGTACAGAGGAGGTAAGTAAGTTATTACTAAAACATATAATGAGAATGAAGGGTTCCTTTTTTTTTTTTTTACAGCCAGTTTTTTGTCTAATCTCTAATAATGACTGTAATGATAAACAGATATGTACTATTACCGCTGCTTATAATACTGATAACAGAGTGGTAACTAGAAGGAGAGCGGAGACTTCCATCAAGGCCAATAGTCCAGTCTTCTATGATATATGAAGCAAAATCTGCAACCAGTGTATATGTCTGTAGTATAATTGATTTATCTCACATGTTAATGAAAGTGAAGAATAGTTTGTGTATTTGCGCGTGATTCGGATCTGCTCCAAACTGTAATTTATTCTTCCTTGGCACAGGCTACAGCCTTCCACCAAATTTCATGAAAATCGGGCCAGTAGTTTCTCCCTAATCCTGCTGACAGACAAACTAACGGCACTGAAAACATAATCCCCTTGGTGGAGGTAATGATAGTAAAAATAATGTATATCCAGATTCGAAATAGTACCTTCTGTTACTGTGTGAAGGCAGGCTTCACTTTCCAGGTCTCCCTTTGTCTCAAGTTCTTCTGTGTCTCTGACACGGCCTTTGTCTTACACAATTTAAGTGTTACACGCAAGAATAATTCAAATTACCGCAACTGAAATGAATGCAGAGGGCCTTTTAGAAATAGCTGAATTTGTTTACTGATTGTATGCTGTTATTGACTTTCCCACTGTGTGAAAGGAGCTCTGATTAGAGAGTCAGTGGTGGCAGGCAAGGAACGGCCGGATAGAAAGGTTTAAGATTAAGGCCATTTTCCTATATTGTTTCCTAAGTTGTCTCTGTATCACTGACAAATGTATTACTTCTGTTCCAGCACAGTTTTTAAATAGCCTTTGTCTAGTTTGTGGAAGACCACCCACTGTAAAACTTAAGTAATGATTTACAGAGTGGACAAGACATGTAAGGCAAGATAAACGAGTCGTCCTCAGTTCAGTTTTTAATGGCTTTTGGTACAATAAAAATGAAAGGATGCTGGTATTGTTCTATATTTTGTTAATCATCTGATGTTCCCTTGAAAAACCAAAAATATGTTAGTCCGTCTCACAGTATTTTCATACTTTCCAAGCCTGTCTGTGCCTCTCAGCTGTTTTTAAATTAAGTAGGTTGCACATGTGTCATTTTTTTTTTTATAAAGTCATTTTCTCAAACTCTAGTTTTTAACAAACAGGAGTAAGATAAATAGTAAATTCTGCATTTGGTGGGGACATTTGGTGCACTAGTTAGTATTTATTTGCAGCAGACCAGTGTATGTGGATTGATTCAAAATAATCTACAGTGCCCATGTTAACGTTAATGACGGAACGTGCAAGAATGTGGCTGATTGATGTATTTTTTTTTTTATAGATTTCGGGCAGCAATAGAGCTCTGTGGCACAGTAATTATATATATACACACAGTTGATACTGTGTGTGAATCTATTCACGTTCTTGTTCTTCTTCACTTTTTGAGACACTAATTTAAATGATTATTTATGTGGGTTATGTGTATTTTTATTTGCCTCATTATATACAGGGATTCAAAACATCCACATTTCCTTTGATATTGGCCAAATGTATAGGCCAGATCCTCACCCAAAACCAACTCTTTTGTTTCTACTCACACAAAGAAGACAAACATCCTCAACAATCAGAAATAGTCCAATCGAAAGCTTCTTCTCTGTGTGTGTGTGTTTAAATCTATCTGCTTTGGCATGCCATTGTTTCCACTCTCGCAAAGTCCTTGGAAACAATGTGGTGTGTTTCACAAGTTAACCATTAAACATAGCTGGTTTTGTTTTGTAATTATATCTATCTGTTGTCAGGCAGACTGCAACGTTGAAGCCACTACTTTTATATGACTTGATTATATGGTTGTGAGGATCACACTTTTTGTGTGTCTGGAGTGGTATGTTTGTGTCTGAGAATTAGCAGAAGGGTTTATAGAGATACTATAGAGAGATGTTCTGCGTTAATATAATGAAACAGCTGGAAGCCCTGTTAAACTTAGAAGAAATTATTTTATGTTGTGTTAAAGGTATTTGTTCAGAAGTTGTGAACATTTGTAAAGTTTTACAGGGGTTTTACAAAGCTCTGAAGGTAGAACAGGTTACCACACACTGTATTGTATTAACATCTTTTTAAAAGTTTTAACTTTTTCCAGGGAGTAACAAGATTTTCCTCTTGAGGTCTCAAAATTCCCCAAGCAGTGTTCACGTTATGAATATTTTTCAACCCCTAATGACTTTGAAAACCCTCTGTAAACAGTGGATTCACTTTCAACAATACCTTCCAAAAACTATTAAGGCACATGATGACATCCAGAAAGCTGATTCTGTTGAATGACTGGTGTTCTTTGGTCTCATAACAAAATGGTTTGCAGGCTAAGTGTTCCCAGTGCTTCTGCGGTGACTGGAACACGACTGGATCCTCGCTGTCTGAGACAAGACACAGACATGTTCTACTTCATCTGCTCTTCTGTTCGCCACTAGCAACTCTGCCAGCTCACCTGGCCTTATTCCCAGATGTTTGGTTTCCAGCAATTAAATGTTTGAATGCTCACACAGTGTAAACCCCCCCCCCCCCCCCCCCGTCACTGTAGGAATTCTTTGGTTCACTTCTAATGAAGACTTATTTACGGTTGTGCGACACTCAATAAGAAACTAGCCTTAAGATACTGTGGTACAGTACATTTAATCTTTAGGGACGGGCTGTGGTTGTGGGCAGCCGGCTGGAAAGTGGCATTTATTTTTGGTGTAGACTCTTCTCTCATTTTGATATTCATGCTTTCAGCACCTGAACTCCTGGTTAAGTTGAAACTCTTTCCTTTCCTCGTCTACTGCCTGAGGTTAGACACAAGAAAGTTTGCCAATTATATGAAATAATGGGAGTAGGGAAATTTTAGGGAGATAAACCTGATAAATTACATGAGCAGTAGAGATGTCACATTGTTGTAACCTTTATAGAGCAGAAACAGTTGGTCAATTAATCAATAATCAATTCATTGTATAAGGTATTTTTCTATAGCAAAAAGCACAAACCATTGATGGTTCCAGATTCTCAAATGGGAACATTTGACGCTTGCTTGTTTCCGTTTGTACCGTTAGGTTAGATTGAGGGTAACCTTTTTCAGCTCACTAGCTCGGAGATTATTGTTGTTGTTTTACGTAGCAACAGGGACTTTGAAAACGGTAACAAGCTGATAGCAGATAGTGGAAGTGGAGGAGGATGCTCACTGAAATAGTCGGCAATGGCAGGCTTATACCAACAAACTACTTCCTGTGAGTCGGACATGGTCTTGAGGGGATAGGTTGTTTGCACACACTGGCAGCTAAGTGATTGTAACAGAGCAGGCACATATAATCAATTCTCAATATCTAAAAAATGTAGATAAAAAAGTTGAGTCCTTTAAGTCATCTGTATGAAGTCTGAAGTCAAGTCTCAAATCATGAATACCAAGTAGAAGTTAAGTCGAGGCTTTTAGTCTGTGTCCTCCACTTCTGCTAATAACAACATTAGAAGTGCATATTATAATCTTATTGTCATTCAGTTTTCTGTGTAATACAGAACCATACACCTTTTTATATTTTCTGTTGAGTATTAAAGTTAATGACATCCTTAATCCTTCAATAATATATTGAAATATTAAATAATAAAATATGACAGAAGATGTAGCCACTCTGTATAGATCTCTATTACAAACAGATCTCAAAATTCACTTTCAATGTAAACCTTGTTATCTTGTTCAACAGACCAATAACCAGGGAGCTGATACTCAGAGGACAGTTCTTATATCTGGTTTGTTTGCAGTCTTGGAAACCTGGAAAACATCTTTATAAAACTACAGTATTACATGTGTGGACATTTAAAGCTATATTTTAATTGTCTTATTCCCACTGCTAACATGTCAAATCATTATTGACTATACTGTATTTTAACATATAAAGTATACCCACAGTCTACAATTGGTTAGTTTGACTAACAGAAATAAACATTTTTTGTTTTCTAATTGATTATAAATAAAGATAGGCCCTTTTATTCCTTGTACAATTATTATTCACATGAGTAATGTGTATTAACATTACTCATGTGAATGCAGTTGTTAACTGAAACTGAGTTGCTGTGTGTTGTAATCTGTTTTTTGGTGGTGAGGCTAATGTGTTCAAATCAAAGTGTCAATCAACAACAAATTGACAACAGTAGTGCCTCTCCAGGCCCTTTTCACTCACCTCTGAAAATGTTCTTTACAGAGCTCTAGTATCAGAACCATCATTGCCTGATGAATATCTGAATCTGGTGATAAAGAGTGAGTGATTAAATTAAGTTGAATTTGCTGAATCTGGTAGGATGCTGTATTTGTGTTTGGTTATTGCATCATTCAGGCTTCAGCCCTCACTCCACTAATCGCTTACAGTGAACAAATCAAACCGATTGTTTAGCTACAGGCGTTAAGAACAAACTGGATTGACTATTCAGACAGAGCTGATTTATGGCCAACCTGCCTCCTCACTGACGCCAGTAATGGCTGCTCTTCAGCAATTCTGCCTTATCACTCACCAACTCACAAATCCTCAGACTTGACAAACATCCAGAACACCTCACCCAGCCCAGTGACTTCAGCAGTGTGTGACTATCTAAATAGATCAGGCAATGAGTGAATCTCTCAGCTATTCAGTCATCAGTTGTCACGTTGATTTATTCTTTTAAACAACCAATAGTAACTATTACAAATGTGACTCTTTTTTTTTTTTTACAGATTATTTAAAAGAAACACAACCTTAGACAAAAGTACACAATAGTTAGAGTATTAAAGTATAGAGCTGAGTCAGAAAATAGAAAACAAGGAGTGGAAACATGTACACATAAATCACACATTTACAAAGGTATAACTGTGTTTTCATTGTGTGACATGTGATCTCGTATACCCAACAAATAATTAACATTATAGAAATTACCTTCAGTTCATTGAGTGTATTTCATTAATACTGAACCTATCCCCTAAACCTTTTTGATGTTACTCTGTCTGATGATGATATCTCCTTTCATTAATTCATGTCATATTGTAGGTCTAGTTTTCCTCCTCACTGAGACACAGGATGTTTTTTTATTCCTACAAATCCTATTAAAATAATAAACCCACAATGCTTTAGTCTACTTAATACTAATGGATACTTTCAGACTGCCCTACTCATTCCCCTAAATCTTTAAAAACAATGCACTAATATTAGGTTTAATTTAGAAAAAGGAGTCCTTAAACAGATTATTTTTAGCAGCAGATTGATAAACACTGTATGTGGGATTGACTCACAATAAACAACATCGTAGTGAAGGATTACTTCACCCAGTGCAGCAAGATCTTTGACACAGGAATATGAGGAGGAATATGCTATAATACATCCAGATTTTGGCACAAAGGTAATACTTACTAGAAGGATCGCTTCATTTTTGTCTTTCATGGGATTTGTTGACAGTAAGAAACATATAGAATATAAACTGCTTTATGCTTTAAGGTATGCTGAACAGGTAGATGAGCCTCACTTCATAGGTGTCTCTGGGATCAAGAAGCATATTTTTTAAAGAAGGGTAAGTAAACAGTACGTTCCAGTGACGGTAGTGTAAGTAAGTAAGTGTAATACTTGTTCCCCCGAATGGACATTTCAGAATAAAACATACAGAATGCTTTTCATTCTAGTTATTCCATCATGTTGCGTCTTTGACCAGTAATATCAGTTATTATGCTGATTATATGCTATAATATATAATTGTATGTTAATACAAAACAATGGCCTTCTGAAACCTTTATATTTATTTATTTATTTTATTTTCTGCTGAGCGACCATCAAGCCAACAACATTAATATTTGTTAAATTAATACTTCTTGTGAAAATTTAATTACATTATCAAGAGGACACAAATGCCAATGTATTAGTCAATAGAGAAATCTCATCCATTATCTCTTATTCCATGATGAATATAGACAAATATTTACTTGTGTTGTCTAATCTGGTGAATTTATCTGTTATTGTGGAGGCCTTTGCTTTTATTAGCAAATAAAAAAAACAGTAATTAGTCTAAGTAATGCTTTTACACTGGGTGACATTTCTATATCTTTTATTTTTTTTATATTCAGCCATGATCCACTCTTTTGTAAAGTTATCTGGTTATAAGGAGCAAGCGAAACCACTTCCCACACCATACTTGAACAGAAATACACTGTGTTGTACGACAGCCTCAGCTGGGTCCTAGCACCTGCCTCACTTTCCTGTCCTGTTATGCTTGAGTAACAATAGTAATGTTGCTGCATTCAAATCAGCCAGAAAAAAATAAGCTGCCCTGCGCTATATATATTTGGATTTTTGTTTATGTTAGTTGTTGTTTTAACCAATACTGCAATTCTAAATCTAGATCATTTAGCAGTGAGGATCATCCTCCCTTTGTGTGTTTCCGGGCGGTGTTGAGAAGCTGTCACAGCATTTAAATGAGCATTTTGCTTCAGTGAGAATGAAGAGTTTTGTCAGCCTCCACTCATCGTGGATGATTAGAGCAAAATGTCTACCCATCTTGACTGGAGATCGCCACAGCTCCAGATAACATGCTCGGTGATTGAAGGTCGCAATATTTTGAATTCTAATGGGGCTGCAAGATGAATTGCCTGAAATAGACTGTAGAATCTTCCTGCTTCCTCCTCATGCCCCCCTTGCCTGTCCGCTGTGAAAAGAACCACTGGGAATGGCAAGGCCCGATGATCATAGAATTATTGGATGGTGATTCTAAACCCTTCAAAGAGGAGTTGCTATGGAGATCTCGCTGCAAACTGTGAAATGATTCACCTTTGAAAGGCTGGAGGGCCTGAAAGCTGAACACATCATTGTTCAGGTGGCGGTTGGTTAGAAAATTGCTGGTGCCTGTGCAATCAGCAGCACTATAGTAGTTAAGGATCTAAAAAGGTTTGTTCTCTGAATGATGTGGGACAACAGTGGTGTGCATATGTCGGTTCCTTTCAATCAAGGCACTCTCATGCTCCGTGGTTTAACAAAATAAATTGAATGACAGAGGTTAAGCTAATGATAAGGGAATTAACACTGTTGTTTTTTTGTCAGAGTTCATAGAAACTGGAACCTCCCCAGTACATTCACCTTTATACTGCACACAGATCAGGCTTGTTTGAACGGCTTTTCCCCCCCACATGGACTTTTTTTTAGTTTTCAGTCAGTGATATGAGAAATGGTGCAAAGATGCACCTGTAATACTCGGTTTGGCATGAGACACTGCAGTTTACAGTAGATTACATAGGAATTGGATGCACCTTGTGAGGTGCTGATATTCATACTATCGAGCTCTGTGATTTCACTGTGATCTATTTTGAAAGATGGGATCATGTAGAAAACATGAGTATATCTCTGAAGGGCTCAAACCCACCATTTTCTGGTGTCAAACCGCTTCTTAGCAGCCAATGTATTTGCCATAATTGACATAAGAAACAAGGCTGAATATGCCACAAACTCTGTTACAGAAGCAGTGCACTACAAATTGCTGTCAATTTCATGTATCCTAAAATGAATGTCAAGATGATATTTCCTGAATGAACATAAATACCCTTGTGTGCATTGCTAGTGTTTTTTATTCTGGGAAGTCATCCATAATGTGCTTTTCCTGACAGACTCATAAAATAGCTTTTACTGCTCTGAATACCAGGAGAATTGCGGCACTGAGTTTGCATGAACATTTTAAAAGCAGCGCGAGGAATGCAAGTTCTTTAGATGTGCTCTTACCCATCTTGCATGTGAAAACATGCACAGGAAGTTAAAAGTCAATGAATACTGTAATTTAACTGAATTATGTTGACCACATATCCTCCCAGGTAGCAACATCAGAGGAAGCAGCTCAATCAGTATTGATCTTGACTTGACTCAGATGACTGCCTTGTCTGTGTACCTGGCAGAAAAGTAATGATATAAGCTTGAGCTCATTTGGTGTTTTTAGGTGTTACTTGAAAGTTGTATTTGTCCGTACTGACGGCTCTGTTCTTAAATGTGTTGCACTGATTTTCTTTTTCATGTTTTGATGTTAATGTAAAAAACATTTTTGTGAATGTCATGGAGTTATATCTTCTCAGGCAACACTGACCTGCAGTGCCGCTGCAAGTCCATAATTTTGCAGAGCTTAGCCTGATCCCTAATCAGGCCATTGAACACCACTCATCCTCCAGAGACTAATCCTTTTGTTCTGTTAATAAAGGAGCACCTGTTAATCGTGTCTTCAAAACACACACCATTTGAAATGAAGCAGTAAAATTCAAATTGTGAGACAGACCTGACTCCTGAAACTGGGCCTTCCCAACCTTATTCTTCTGTTTTTTTGTGTGTTTTTACTGTCTTGCATGTGGCTTTGTGTGGCGCGGCAGCCTCATAAGAGCTGTCGTCTCAGAGCCCTACCCAAACCCAGTTGTTAAAGGACTAATTGTGGAGATTGCCCCCTCAGATTTCTCTTCTCTCTTTCACCTCCTGCATTTGTTCTCCAGCTCTAAGCCTTGAATGGGACAGCGGTAAAGTAGATGTGAATGTTAAATTAGGTGAAATTAATTAAAGCAAATTACTCTGGAATATGTGGTAGTCAGAGGAGACTGTCAGCTGATGACTAAATAGTGAGTGATCAGCTGCTCCTGCTCTCAAAGCCTCTTTGAAAATTTGATTTATGACGTATGTATAACAATAGTTAGAAACAAAGTTACTCATTTGAGAAAGTAAGAAATGTGTTATGAAATGACTGTGCTTACTTTCTTTTTTAATAAATTGACTGACATATAGTAATTCCTCGTGCTTTCATTAACAGTGATTAATACCAATCATGAGTGGTTTATTAACCAAGTAAACCTATTTTAAAATCTCTTTGCTCCTAATTGATATGCACTAAATTGAACAACAGACTTGTGTATTTTCCATTTGAAACAGTGTATCAAAACTGTACATCATAATTGTTTATAATGTATGTATATTCTTGCACCTAACAAAATGATTACATTGCATTATATTTTCTGAGTTCATACAGAGACAATAGCAAATTTTCATTCCAATCAGTGCTGAACAGGGAGCTGGTAAATTGGCGCAGCAAAACAATAATTCCACTGATTAGCCCCTTTCTGTGTGGCGTAAGTGAACTGTTTATACTGTGGAGTACCTCTGCAAGAGGAGAGGAACCAAAACAGCCTGATTAGGCAAAGAGTAATTGGATAAGTTCATTTCACCATGAGGACAACGCACAGGATGACAGCTTGCACAAAAGTCTACAGCTTCTGTTGGCTTGCATGAGTAATGAGACCACCGGTGTAGGATTTTGGGGTGTCTGTCATTTTGTTGTTGAGCTTTGATGTTTAGATGTGACTGATGAGTGGTGCTAGATTGTAAAAGCCCCATAGTTTAGTATCATGGAAAATCAGGTACTTATCCCCCCTTAACCCAGTAGAAGAACAAGATATGATATTCTGTGCATGTGGAAGATCATTGGTGGGTGTTTAGATTACAATTTAGTGTCTCTTACAGTGCGAAGATACTCAGCGCTGGTTCTCATTATTGAACAAGAGTACAGCTACGTTATATGCAACTGTGAGGCTGTACTTAAGCGCAGCGTTGCTTTGAGCTAAATGCTAACATAATCATGCTAACATGCTCGCAAATAAAATGCAAACACGCTGATGTTTAGCAGGTCTTGTTTACCATCTTGGTTTAGCTTGTTATTTATGAGGACGGTGAATGTCTACAAAGTTATATATTATATCTAATAGTTCTCACAAATCACAAATGTCAACCTCATGGTGTCGAGGAAACATCAGGGGATCACCAGAGTCATTACAATTCGTCCTTTGGGGACTGTAAATAAATGTCAAAACAAATTAATGGCAATCAATTGTTAAAATATTTGACAAGTCTGGACCAAAGTGGACCAACCGACTGACTGACAGACTGACTTTGCCATCCCATGGGCCGAGCAGCTAAAAATCACTCAGAGGTGCTCTCACGGGCACTATTTCTTGTTAGTGAAAGATCTGGTTTTATCTGTAGACACCCAAGACATTTATCTGATTAGTGGAATAACTTACTGTTCAGACTATACAAACTTTTCAGCAGTGAATTCCGGTTGTTACCCAACTACGCACAGCTTTGAGTCATCACTATTTTCTATATGTATCACTGTCGGAACTTGTTGAGAGATGAATGTGACGGCTTCGTGATGAGTAGTGCGGATCATCGTAGTGACGTAATTATCTCGCAGGGCCTCACCTGTCAACAGACCTTCACTGTTCAGGTGTGTACACGTGAATATGGATCAATAGGGTTAAGTGACTCCACCATGCACATTCCAAACATAGTGTACCTCAACACAGCGATACTTAAAGCCAGGTCATCACACATCACATCCTCTTCCCTGTTGAATGAGATGGTATTCCCATTATGCCACAGTGTGAAAGCTGACATGTCACTGTTATTGACTGATTTATGAAGACGTGTGTAGGCATATTCCAAATCTAACATAATACAGGATTTGTATAAATCTAACCTGAAGGCACTCCAGTAACTATATTTACTCAATTAAAAAGTACAAACTTGAGGTACTTTACTTGAGTATTTACATTCTCTGCTTGATATTTTTAGCACTGTTATATATATATAAACCCAATATATATAAAATAGTTCAACAAGCTACAACATGCTACTTACTTGCATCAGTAATAATAATCCTATTATATAATAATAATAGTCAAATAATAAATAATAGTATTACAGCCACAGGGGCAGTTACCTTAATAGTACTTTTGACATTTGAACACATTTGCTAATAATATTTCCAAACTTTTTCTTAAGTGGCATCGTCAATGCTGGATGTTTATATTACAGTATTAATCATTTTATTCAAAGCAGCAGCAAGGATTTTTAATTTTTTGTTGATTCAGGCGGCCCCTGTGGACAAAAGCGGTAGTGTTTCCACCGCCTCATTTCATTGATTTCAAGGGGAAACAGTACAGAAATAGCCAATATTCTCTTGTTTATTTATGTAGGTCATATAGAGGCATCAGTATAAAATATATTCACAACCAATTAAAAACTCCTTATACTAGGTTTAAGTAAAGGACCTGGATACTTCCTCCACCACTGAGGCGCTCTACTCCCGCTTTTATTTGCAAAAGTAGTGATATTATAAAACAAACTGTGCACCAGTTGTATGGGTTGTAAATTAAAGATCATATTGTAGTCCACTATATTTGCTATTAGTACTGTTAAAGGCTGTCACTCTCACGTGACAGATGTACACCCATATCCCCATCCCCTCCCTCCCTCACCCCTGAGCTCTGCTGGAGAATCAGAAGGAGTCCTTAGAGCAGCTGCTGGCTAAATGGTCTGCTTCAGACCCTCATTACCTAATCACCAGCACAGCCACAGACGCAAATGATTAAGGGAAGACTGACATCTAGCATCTGTAAATGTTGACAAATGTTTTTCTCTTAAATCATACACGCTTTTGTTTATTTCTCCTACTTTTTAACTTAATGGCTAATAGTTTTAAGACAGAGGGTTGCAAAATGCATGACCACAGACTCCCCACTTCATGCAGATTGACAGACAAGCCTGTTTTGTTGCACTTAAAGTCAATTTTAGTGGAACTTACTTTGACACAGTGAGCTGGTTTCTTACAGTTCTGACACTCTGACACTGAAAAGAAATATTAAATATATTCCTGAGTATTTTATTATATTTATTATGACTTCCCTGTGACTCCCACTGTGCTTTTTCATGTGGATGTTTATTTTTCCCATATTCTCTGCAAAAAGCTAACGATTTTTCTGGGCTAAATCTAATCACTGCTTCACATTCGATCTCAAGAAGTCAATGTCATTGATTTTTTTGCCTGTATTATATGTGCAGCAAAAAAATAATAATTCTATACTGATGCACTCTCCGTGTGTTTGTGTCCTTTCGCTGCAGGTGTTTTTGAGGATGAGGATATCATCCATGTTGAGGGGACGGTGGACCCAGTGAGGGATATGGAGATCATCCACGAGGAGCTGAGGCTGAAGGATGAGGAGATGATCGGTCCTATTATTGACAAGCTAGAGAAGACGGCCATTAGAGGCGGTGACAAGAAACTCAAACCAGAATACGTGAGTCAATGTCCCAGCAGGCCCTTTGCTCCCCCTCACAGCAAGGCACAAATAATAACCCTCCCACACACATGGCCAAGGAGAAAAAAAAGTATGTTTTTTTTAATCTCCCTCCAATAGGTCTCACCCCTCCCCCTGCCCTATTTTTTTTCCTTTTCTGAGATTGAAAGTGATCAGGGGTCAGGGGTTTTCTGCTGTAGAAATCATTAATAGAGAGTTACTTATTCAGCTGCTGACCCTGGGTCACAGCACTGGGCTAATGAAAGTGTTTCCACACAGCTCTTTTCATCTAAAGTAATACTCAAATCATGGCACAGCTCTTGCTCATGCTTATACACCTACAGCAGCTCAGGAAATTGTATAAGGCCATACAGTGGGTGACACATGTGCCTATACCTCGCTATGAATACTGTAAATGTTTGGAATATTCTTTGACAGAAGATTCCTCGGTTATATGCAGCGAGGTGCAGGGCAAAATGCAGGGCAATATCAGAAAAAGAATCCACATCCTGGATGTCGGATCACAATGTATGTGGATGCACACACACTCAGATGGTCATATTGTTAAGGTAATGAGGCTGAGTCGCAAACATTAGCAATGATTTGGTTGTAAATGTCTCATGATGCCCCTCCATCATCGGAGTGGGCTAGGATGGGCGAGGGGATCCGGCCTTTCACTTGGAGCGGCATGCCCAATTTCAGGCCCCCGACACACCGAGGCTCTGACCACTCATTACACTAACGAGAGGGGCTTTTTCACCTGCTGCAGAGGCCCCGTGTTTGGTTGGTTCCCCTCAGACTAAACCCCCCCTTTACAGCCAACAGCTCTTCCCCACACCCCTGTAGCCCCACAGACAGGAGCCATTCAGGCTAGGCAGGTGGCCGCTTACGCACATAATTGCTAACAATTTTAGGCAATGAATAAAAATGATACATTACTTGTCAAAGGTTGTGCACACGTCGGCAAGTGAAATCTATAGAAGACCTCTTTAGATGGCAAAGAATGGTGCTTATCAAAGGCTGCACCAAGCTTTTAGATGGGAGGGATTGTGTGATTGTCTCACAGGCTGAGCCTGGCGTTTGACACGCTCAGCTGTGCACAGACACATATACACATGTTTATGTCAGCGTCTATATGCAGAACATGTGCATCAAGACTACGTCTAAAAATATACAGTTTAAAAGAAATAATAGTGCTTGTTCTTTCTTTTGTAGCGCCACAGGATGCAATGAAATAAAAAAGGAAATTCTGTGCAACTATTAAGACAGTGATTACTTCCTTAGATTTTCCTCTTTACTGAGTCATTTCCAAGACCTTTGAAATAAGATCTAATTTCCAATGTGACAATCTACAGGTCTTTATGTGGCCGGAAATTACCAGGACAAGAACTGCTTTTACCTGGCTTGTATAGATTTAAAGAATTATTTTAATGGCATCCTCTTTTACTATTATATTTCTGGTTATATATTACATTAGTTAATCTTAATATGATTCAAGGTGACACAGCATTCACACTTACAGAGTTGGTTTTAGTGGACACAGTAGTTTACATTAACCTGCTTCCTAAAAATCCTAAAAAAGTTTTGTTAAGCACGTCATTTTTATGTATTCTGTCAGTGGAAGTGAAATAAGACTATAGTAAAACCAACTAATGATTTGCTATATCAAAAATAAATGTTAAAATTATGTGAAATTGTGGAATAATTATGACAAAACTACACAAATCTCTATGTTATAAACTTCAAAATATTCCTGATAATTCATTCATCTCCTGTATATTGTTACTACTATACAAGGTGTGCAAACACTGTACCTTATCATATTACTGTGAGAGAGACCTGCTATCAGTGTTATAGTATATACAAATGTGTGTAATATATCTTGAACAGGCACTCATAAAACAAAAATATCTAACATTTTCAGATTATGATTCAAATGAGTACATCTTGCTACTTTTTTAATGTACTTCCTGCTGAAACAAGATATTGGGGCAAGACAAAACACATAAGGGTAGACGATTAATTTTGTAATCTAAAAAAGAAATCAGATTGGTAGGGGGCAAAATTAATGAAAAAAAACTGTTGCAGCATGAGCTCACAGCTCAAGATATGCCTGAAGAAAATGAGATTTTGCAAGGCAAAATACAACAAAATCAGAAATTTGGAATTTATCATTTAAATTTTACAATGTGGTTAAACATTTCTGTCACGATGAAAAAGGTCACTTAATATTTCATTGTGAGTTCAAGCTAAATTTATGCGCATGCAGCAGCACAGGCCTCATATGTATGCATTGTTGTAAGATTTCAATCCATTTTGCTGGTGCTGTGTTTACAAGAACAATGTTTCATTGCTTTTGTCCGTATGAATCCTCAAAATCCCTATCCTTAAAAAACAATAATAAGAAGCTGGCCCACCAGCGGCGCTTCATGGTGGCAGGCATATGTGTTTGACCCTTGTGGGACCTATATGCCTTTTATTAACACCTGCCTGTTAGAGGAGCGCTGCACGGTGGCTGCGAGCTGATGAGGGAAACCTGGAGCGGGTTCAGCCTGTGTCACTGGCCGTTTGCTGTTTCCATTTCACAGATGATTAATCTCTCTGTGAAGACTTGGGACGGCGCGGGCGGAGTGTATGCAGCTCTTCCTGCGCTCTCTCCCGCTGGCTGCACTCTGGCTGCCTGACTAAAAGGCCTTTAGAATTCCTGTGGAGAGAGATGTGCAGAGAGTGAATGCAGCTGGCTGGGGGTCAGTGTGTGGAGCTTTTTCTGCCATTGTGTAATTGAGGCTCTGGCAGGATTTTTTCCTCAGTTCTTTCAAAAGGGAGTATGATTGTGAAGTGCTGCAAGGGTTTGGGGAGGGAAAAAGGAGGTAGGGGGAGTGTTGCAGGGGGTGGAGGAGTTTTTATATGAAGGGGGAGGTCAAGTTGACAGGAACAAAAAGAATGTGTTCCGCTAATTTCTGTGGGGCTGGATCAACAATAATAGGCTCAATTTCTTTATTACAAATTTTATAACTACCTCCCTCCCATTTTCCCACCCTTTTCCGCTTCCAGATCCTGTCAAGACCCAGTCTTGCCTGTGGTCTCAACCCACAAGTACCTCAGTAATGAATGTGGCATACATAGTTGGAAATGCTCAATATTTTCTCCAGAAGAAACAGTGAATAATTAGTTCTGTACCTCACTAGTGCTTATTCAGTATGACTGCATTCTGCAAAGTGCCTGAGGAAGGACCAATAATTTACACCTAACTAACCAACTTCCAATTAGTTCCCAGCTCTTTCCAATTTTGTCTCCTCTATCTATCCTTATTATTAAACAGTCCCGTTGGAATATTGATGTTCAAAACTGCGACTCTAAGCGAGACACCCCAGAAGGCATTTTGTCATGATTTAAAGGAGGGAAGGGGGTCTTGTGCATGCCATCCCTGTCAAAGCCAGGCCACTCCTGCTTGAATGCGAGCACAGCCATTGTTCATTTTGGCATCAGGATGCCACGCATTTAGGAAATAATTACCCCATACCCTGCTGGGTTTATATTCTTTTTCATCTCCTTTAATGGCTTCTTGTTCATTCTCTTTTAACCCCAAACAGGACGTTATGTGCAAAATCAAGAGCTGGGTACTGGATGAAAAGAAACACGTCCGCTACTATCAGGATTGGAACGACAAGGAGGTAAACCTTTGATGTTACATTGTGATTTATTATTGTTGATTTATCTCGCTAATCTTTTCATCTGACCTAAAAGTACAACTGCTGTTTCCTCCTCTTTTGTTTTTTGTGTTTTCCTCGTCTTTTGTTCAAATAGCAAGTTAATATTATGCACAGCCTTTTGTTGGTTGTATTTTGACATTACTTTTGTACAAGCTAATGACATCTGGCCGCACTGATTTTGATTTAGAGGCTTTATAGTCGCACCCCACAGTGCCTACACCAGACCCTAATTTGATTTGGCTTCACTTATCTCTGTCTTTGCTGTCCTCAAAGGCCACTTTGGAAAGTTTTGGATTCTCAGTACTTGCTTTGTGTCTTTGTCACAGATCGAAGTGTTGAACAAATACTTGTTTTTGACATCCAAACCAATGATTTACCTCGTTAACCTCTCTGAGAAAGACTACATCAGGAAAAAGAACAAATGGTAAGTGCTTCAAAAAAAGGCGAGAGCCGTCTCATTGCTCTCATTAATCATCACCAAAGAGCTTTCCTTCTACTTATGTACAGATTTACATTGATTTCTACTAACTTTGATTGAATCTGCATTTCAGCCATAAAAGGTCTGCGTGCATGCGTCTGCGTCTGCATGTGCTGGGGTGTGAGAAGTGTGTGTGCTGATCTACTGACTGTGGTCTCCTGCTGACAGAAACGGTCATATCTTTGTGAGAGGATCTGCCTGGAGGTGGCACTAAGTAAGCTCTAACACAACATCCAGCTCTGCAAACCCCAACCAGCATCCACACTCTGCACTTCATTAAGCACATACTGGCATATGGTCCCCATTTCCCATCAAAATCTGTCATTTCCATATGATATCAAAGAGAGCGAAGACTTTAAATGACAAAATACAAAAACAAACATGTGTACATTCAAAGCCAAACAAGTATTAATATCATATGGTGGGAGCCAATAAATCAAGAAAAACACCAATATTATAACATCTAAAAATTGTTTTCCTCCAAATATTTTGTCTTCACACTGTTGCTTTACAAGCGCCACTTTACAGCTGTGATTTTCCCACAGATCACAGAAACACCAGAGGCTGTCTTTACATGCAGCGAGTTGAGGAAAATAGCATTTGCACGTACATTTAGCTTTTAAATGCTAATATACAGAGACTTGTGCTCTTTACTTTGCAGGTGCAACACTATTCATAATGTGAACTGACTGAGGATGACCTTGAATGCTTTAAATAAACTTGTGCGCTGTGTTTTCAGCTCTATGATCCTCTGTTCTGTCAAAAACACTTTTTATAGTAATGTTGTCATCTGGCCACAGTGAGAGCATATCTAGAAGGCTGGTGTTAGACATCCATTATATCTGAAAGGGCTACTTTTCCACACTACAGCCGTTTTGTCAATAACACCAACTTGTGAATTGTTATCACGCTTTTCCAATTGCCCTCTAGGCTTGTGGTGTCAGTTCTTAGAAAATTTGTTTTAGTGCTTTACTTGGCAGTGTTGTATTACAAGGGAAGTTGTTTACCTATGACTGTTTGTTAAAATGTTCCTGACACGAAAGTATGACTGTCTGACGGAAGGGAGGAAGAAGGGAACTCATAAATCAAATGATTCATGGCATGTGGAACATCCGTCATCAGTAGGAATAGGTTTTTTTTTTCATGTTGCGTGTGTGTTTTTTTTTTTTTTTACTGTGAGAAATGCAATAAATCTTAGAGTGTTTTAAACAGGCAAACAGTAGTGCTCAGGTGTCCTGAGGGGCTCCACCGTGAACAATGCCGACATCAAAGTGTTGATGTTTGACAAGTGATGAGTCACTTCCCTTGTCCAGAGAGGAGCTCACACCTGTATGGAGATGATTACAGGTAGATCTAGCTGGCCCTAATTGTACAATAAATGCTGCTCTCAGCCCTAATGGCAGCTAGTCTGCAGCAGAGACGCCAGACTGCCATTTGGCTGTCGCCATGCCCCCGTGTTTTTCCACCAGCACAGTTGAGATGATGATACGGTTAAGGACTATTCAAAGCAAACAGCTAGACAAATTGCAATCTCAGCTTTAATGTGTAGAGGAAAAGAAGGCGAATCCCAGAATGAGGCAAATAAGCCAATCTTATCTGTGTCTCTCAGGACACCCATTCAGGCTATTTCACAGGTTCACTTCTCTGCACTTTTTCAAGGACTGTTTCATATTTTAGCTGCTTTGTTTGGCACATGCTGCCACTCAGGCTTTAGGTTAATGTTATTAATTTTAAATGCATGCGCCACTAAACATTATTTTACAAGTTGATTTTATTGTAACATTGCAGAGACAGTTAGGAACAGAATCGATTTTTGTAGCAGCTTTTTGAGCCTCCAAAAACAGCCCATTGTTAACCAAGATCATCCTGTTTGGAGTATGGGAACCACATACCAAGCTGCCCTTGTTTAGACAAGAATACACAGTATTAGCTTTAGCGAACCATCATTAATGGAGGGATCAGACGAGGAGCAAGGCCTCCTTTCATCCCCAGGTTCTCTGCTGGAGACAGTACATCATTTACTGTTGAGAGAGCAGCACATGGCTCCAATCCTATACAGTGTATGTGTACGTGTATGAGAATGCGTACATGTGCATGTTTGAAGTCTGTTTCAGAGGCGACTCCATGCTCATTTGGATGCTGGCGTAATTGCGGTGTGGAGATCAAAGGATTGCTGGCCGAGTGATGTTCCAGAGGAGATTTTACCACACAGCCCTCTCCTCTGTGCATAGGAGGCCGCCTGCTGCTCACCGCTCCCTTCTCCCCTCTAACCATGCACTGCCCCCTGCACATCCCCGCTCGTAAAAAATGATTAAGGCCGCATTTGTCATGTGTTTATGACTGAGAGGCATTGCGTGATAGGGAATGGCATCTACAAGAGTCTATCAAGAGGCTTTCTCCTCTTCTCTCGGCGTCAGTGAGCTGCCTGGAAGACTTTTTCTCTGTGCCACATACCGTAGTTTGTGTTAGAGAGGGTCATTAGAGCACTGTTGACGATGTGGGGGCTGCGGCCTGCCCAGTGTTAGCGTGTTTTCATTTGTCAGTTAAGTTATTGTTTATTTTACAAGCTTGTTGCCTCACCATCTTTAACAGTCTTTATTTCTTTTAAAAGGTTTGATATCAGATATTTATTTAATCCTCCTCACAGAACTAAGAGCAGTCACATTTTATAATGGTAAAAGACACAGTTAAGAATGCTCCACATATGCAGCAATGTTTTTCTTTGTCGTCATTTCTTTTTCTGTTTTTTTTTTTCTCTCTTCTTTTGGACAATGTGCATTAAAGTAAATTGGTGCCTCTTAAGTAGATGAGTTGACCTTTAAGGAAACTAGCAAGCGTGACCTGTCTGTGAGTGCCTCTGCAGTGTGGGTTTTCCTGGTGAGTGTAAGAACTGCAGGGTACCATTGCTTGGAGCTTTTATTAACTGTGTGTATATCTGTCGGTCTGTGTGTGTCTGTGTGTCTGTGTGTGTGTGTGTGTGTGTGTGTGTCAGTTTGTCTGTCTGAAGCTATGTGCACAGTGTGTGTTTGTGTCTGTAAAGGTATGGGCATGTGTAATTCTCTCTTTAGTCTGTATGGACGTTCCTTGAGTCTTGTTATTACACTCATTCCAACATATTTAATACTTTGAACATTATTCCCTAATGTGTGTTACATTAGGTTTTCTTTGTGCTTTATGTCGGGAAACCACAACTGAAACAGTTACATGCCACAGCTGCTCTTCCAGTCAACCTTTTTAATCATCTTTTTTTCTTTCATGCCACAAAGGCATACGTTGATCTTTCATAATTAATTCCCCCCATATTTGTCCTGCATGGTGTATAATTCAGACAGTCATATGCCATGCTTGTGCTCTCATCAGCCATTTCTTATAACTATGATGCTGAAACTGCAGTCTCAGTGTGTCTTCAGGAGACTTATGATCAACAAGTCCTTGCAAGTCCTTGTCCAGTTTGATCTTACCAAAAGGCTCGTTTCATGTGTGTCATTAAGTCACTGTCTCAACCTCTATTTGTTTTACTTGTTATAAGTGAAAGGATAAGGTTAGAGATGTTCTATGTTTTTCCTATTGTCAACAAATCTCACAACAAGACCAAAAACAAACAATAAAATGTCTACCATAAAGCATTGTCTGTGTAACCAAAGCCCTAGAGCTCCATTGTTGTCCAGGAAATATTAAAAACACATCAATAAGCCACACAGTTGCACTGGGTGACATGTTTCTTTATTACAAGGAACAAGGACACTGTAGTTTATTTTTCACAGCAGACAAAATGTGTGTAGTGTGTTTACCCCTGCCTGAGTAATGTTTACTTAATTATTTTGCCTTTTTTATTAAATTAAACTACATATTTGTCACCTGTTTTAAAAGATTTCTGTCTTCAGTATATAGGAAGGGATGGGTTCAGAGCTGAGTGCCACAGACAGCGAGGGTTTGGCCTTTTCATAGGATTATTTTTGACAAAAAATCAGAATCAGAATCAGAATCAGAATCAGAAAAATACCATCAGCCTTATCCTCACTGTAGTGACTAATGTATTGAAGACATGAGGTGCTACCAGCTTTGGTGCTAAGTTAAAAATAAATCTAACCACAGTTTAAAAAAGGAGGAGAAAGGCAAGAAAATGTCTTTACTGAGTCTGATACTCTAGTTGGCCTGTAGGAGGAGCTTTGACAAATAAAGTAAAGGAAGCCCTGATAGGAGTTGCAACATGTCCATTGTGGACCGGTCTTTAGAGCTTATACCTATTTCCCTTAAGCCTTCTCCACTAACAGATCATATATTAAATAGACCCTTCATCCATCTCACTTGCATTTTGTTATGTGAATTTTCTGGTTTTGAAGAATCCCAGTAATAGGTTAAACATGCTTTTCTTTCTTTTTGTGTGATCATTCTGACAAACAGCCTTTTCTGAGGATCCGTCAAGATTTAGAGACCGAAGAAAAACTGAGAGGGGGGCAGAGAATTATGATTCACTGAAAGCCACTCCATGAAAGCAGTCACTACAGCCCACTTCAGCTACTCCAAACCATAATTCCCATAAACACAACTGAAACTTTATTGAGTGCAAAACCACTGGCTCCATCCAAGTTTTTAGGAACTACTATCTGGGGAGTTAGAGTTCACTTTTCAAAGCCATGAGGGAGATATACGATCACTTGCTCCTTTTTATTTTGTGAACAGTCGTCCACTCTCTCCCTTTGCAGTGTGGGATCCTGAGAAACACTTTCCCATGGTAAGATGTGTACCCTACTGCCCACAGTCAGCCCTAATGGATGCCTTTAGCTAGCTTTCAATGAGAAAAAAACAACAGGAGAGGTTGTATAGTAAAGCTGAAACAGATGGTGCTAATAAAGTCCTGTCGTTCCAGTTAGCCTGGTTATTGACTGTCCCTAGTCCAGGTAATGAAAGGACACTGTTGATATGTCACATGTCACCCCGTTGTCTTTGTTGTGTCCTGGTGGTGAGGACACGGCGCTGTTGTTGTAACTAATGAGACAGACCCTAAACTTGAGACTAACGGAGACTTTTTCTCTTGTTTGTTCTTTAATGACCCTGTGAGAAATCAGTTTGCTCTCCAAAATCCAATACAGATTGTCACTTCTCCCTCATTTATCAGGCATAGGCCCAAGGACGTGAACATTGAGTGAGTCTCCTGCAGTTCATAATGTATGTAGACACCTCTGTAGCAGCGCAACATGCTTGCTTTCTTCTGCAGGCACCCTGGGAATTGTTCCCCTGTAAAGCCCGTAGTTTGGCATTGCAGACATAAAAAGAAATGTCTGCGAGTTTCAAGTCTGTCTAATGATACATTTTGATAGCTTTGGCTTTGTTGAGCTGTGCTTTTTATTATGTTTGTGATAAGGTTAAGACCGAGCACACATGCCACAGCGAGTAGCCCGCAGCCTTGGCAGCTCTAATGAGACAAATAAATGAATTTAGTGATGCCACATACAGCTCCTGAACGCTTATTATCAGGATTATTGTTGAACTGTTATGAATGGGGGAGAAAGAGAAAAAAAAGATGCCGGATTGGAAGGGGGCATGATTGGCTGATGTTACATATGTCCTTGATTACCTTCCTTCTGCTTTTATTCTAATAAGTGGCATTCTTTGTACTCCCTAGGACAGCTAGACAGTCTGACACACGATGAGAATAAATATTGCATGTGGTAGACATTAAGCTGTCATCCTGGAAAAAAAGAAGAGATGGAGAAATCCGTGTGGTGTTCTTCGGCGCTACACTTTGCCTGCTCTTGTCACAATTGTCACATCTTGATGACTCCCCCCACTCTACCCCAGCCCCCTTATTTTCTCTCGCCCAGTCAACTGCCGTGAATGACAGCATGGATACCCCATATAGAGAATTATTTTGGGTGATGTAGAATGTACTCCTCTGGGTTACTGTTTGAATTTCTGATGTTTGCTTCTCCTCCCCCCCCACCCTTCTCACAAACAGCCTTAAACAAGGTTCTCAACAACCATTATAAAGACGGAACCGGGGATGATGGTTTGTTAGCGTTTTATCTATCATGTGCAAACATTTAAAGTTGCGAGATTTGTCTTTAAAAATTTAACGGGTGTAGTTATCACAGAAAAGAAAGTTGTTCAAAAAAGCTTGTTACCAGCACACCCTCGAGGAATGATGTGAGATGATGCTCTTAATTAAAGCTGCTCCCATTGTGCCTGTACTGGGTTCTGTTTCCTCCAGCCTGTGATTGCTTTGAAGGCTGAAAGAAGTTGACAATATTGGAGAATTTGTGTGCGTGTGTGTGTGTATGTGTCAGATCTCCTTCCTTCCTAGAGACTGATGTGTAATGCCTTTCCATCCGGCCATGGCCACAGGGAGCAGAGAGCGTCTGCACTCTAGTCGCTCAGGAGCTCACCACTGGGAGGATGAAAAGCTTCCCACAGAGCCCCCGACTTCCCAGCCTCAAAAAGCCACCATGAGCTCATACCTCTCATCTCTGTCTCCCTTCACAGAGGAAGGGAAGAGGAGGGGGTTCGTATACGCTGCGTGCTGCAGCATCCTATCCCCTAAGGATGCTCGTCCCTGCAACCTGGGACCAGCAAATACGGAGAGGACTCTGGGTTTATTATTCGATGAGTCTGTGCCTGGCATGCAAGCTAGTAACACATACAGCTGATGCACCCAGGTTCAAGTGCTGGGCCCTCCACCTGTGGGTGTGTCTGTGATGAAGTTGTGCTGGATGCAGGTAGTGGATTACTCTTCAGGTCTGTCAGCATTCAATTGCATCTGAAAGGAGCACTCAAACTGGAGGTGATGGCCCACCTTTTAGAGGCTTAACTGGCTAAGCACTCCTAATAAAGCCAACCTGTATGAATGTATGTCAGACACAGGCCCAGGTCATTGTCTCAGGTAGCTGCCTCTGTACTTTAGAAACTCCCATTGTTTTTCCCTCCTGAGCCATTTAAGCAGATCAAAGCTCCGACAAAGCCCAGGGAAGCCCCAGGCATGCAGAAACACAGGAATTATCTACCCCCCTCAGGATTCCCACACAAAAAGACAAATAGACTAGCCCCAGAGGGTGGCCCCCTGTGGGACATCTCCTTTCAGAGCCAGCCTGTTGTGGAAGCTCCAATTGTTTTTGTGATTTCACAATATATTGTGCTTTAAATTAGATGTATTGTAAATAAAACAGGCATCAAATCTAAAGCTCAGAACAAATAACACGACATGTTTCTCTGTTTGTAAGATAAACAGATAATGATTCATATTTGCCGTGTTTTTATCAGTTAACACAAACAAAAATATTTATACATTCATATCATGTTTTAGATTGTAAAGTTTGATAAAAGCATATTTAAGATTTTCCTCCCTGAATTGAGAGCAGCAGGAAAAGCACAAACATGGCTTGTTCTTTAGCTTTGTTTGAGCCTTCAAGCTGGTGAATGATTAGCAGAAATAATGTCCCTGTCACCCTTAATCACATTAAAACGTGGTTAACATTTAATTTTTCCCACTTGATATGCAAAAATTTCCACTTGATTTGCAGCAAAGGCCATTGGAATTCCATTATAAAAAGAATAAAAATTTCAGGCATCATTTGTTCAGAGAGGGATATCAAGACCAGAAAGTGCTGAATCTTTCTATTAACCGAGCAGTGAGAGATGGCACTCAGTGCTGGGATATAATGGGAGACTGACAAGACACAGACACACATACACAATCTTTCTCACTGGATTTTTTTTTTTTGTGTGTGTGTAGTTTAGACTTGTAAAACATTAATGAGGATGAACAAATACTCTATGTATTATTTCTATTATGGAAGTTCACAAATCCACATTTAATATTTTTAAATTTTCTCTTAAACATGTGGATTAAAAGAAAAGAAAGCAGCCAAAAAACCCTAAAAAATTCATTCATTTCATAGAATGACTGAAAGATAAGAACAAAAAAAAATGCAGCATGTTTTACATAAATATTTTCCCCAATTTACACATCCACATAAAATTTCTGACAAATAATTGGAACGGACATAAATACAAATTGCAAAGTGGCATACATAGACAGCGGTGAAGTTGACAGAATTGGTTTTGGGAGTCATGTTGACGGAGCATCAAAGCTCTTAATTGACAGTGCTTTGTTTCTGGAGTTGAGGGAAGGGGGTGTTTCATGTTCCTGTGGCAAGGTGTTTGTCTGGTCCTGTGTCACTCAGTGCAAGGACCCAGAGACCCCCGCGCTCATTTGCAGCTCACGTTCTCCGTCTCGGCTTCACATTATTAAAATCATCCCTCAGCCTTCTACCAAGAGCCTCTTTGTTACTTGGCTGGCTTGGCTCAGCTCTGTCAAGTCTTCACCAATTACAGTCTCAGGTACAATGGTCTATTCAAAGGATCACAGCCCTTGACTGGTGTGGAGAGAGTGATTTGTGAATCATTATTCAGCCGCCTGTAGAGTACGCAATACCTGAGGAATGCAAATAACGTGCCACCAAATAGACAGCTGTGCTGCTAAAAGTGACAAACTACAGCTGTTATTATCTCAGATTGGATTTTTTCCCCTCTTGAAGCGCCCGCCATCTCCTGTGTTTTCAGGGTTTTTGGCTTTGACTAAATGTGTTTATTTTTCTGCCTTTTATTGGTGAGACATTGGCGACTACCTTATTGCAGTGGCAGTCAAACATCAGCTCCCGCATCCACAGTGCGAACAGAAAGGGAAATATTAGGTTACGGCTTTTAATAGATGTGCATCCAAACAGACAGACAAACTGGCATATGATGCATTTCAAATTTACCCTGCAGTGTTATTCTAACTTGTTGGGAAAAACATCCAATCAAAGCAAAACTGTGCTCTTCCTGCGCCCCGTTACCCTGTCATATATTGTATATTGATAATCATTAGGTAGGAACAGCGATATGGTGCTGTAGGTGCTAAAGCGGTGACATTGTTATTGGAATAGATGTGGTATTGAGGTGTTCGGGTCCCTCCCAGTCTTTGATTCTTATGGGCTTTAAACAGGAAACTAGGATTACAGATAATGACAGGGACCCCTTAGAATCAATCCAGCCTAGGAGCTCTGTCAGGGACGCCGTGTGAAAATGGATTTGTGTGATGCTGTTCTTTAAAACCTGTCCAATCCCAGCCTGAGAGCATGTGGGGCTAATCTCATAATTGCCTTAACCCCCTTATATTGTTCTGACTGAGAGTTACCATTAAGTGCGAGGATATCTTTGTCCTGCAATGTCAGGTGTCCTGCTGGACTGGAAGACAAAAAAAGAAAAGAAAACTCAGGTGAAGAGAATGACAAAGACATTTATGAGGAAACACTTTGGCTTTATGGTAAATATTTAGTTGGGGTGAATGAACTCTGTTTGTCTGTTATAGTAAAAGCTACAGGCAAAAGACCAAAACATGGACAGAAAGTAACTCAGTACATTTACTCAATTGCAGTCTAGTACAATTCTGAGGTACTTTACGCTTTATATTTCTACTCCACTACATTTCAGAGGGAAATATTGTACTTTTTTACTCCAATACATTTAATTTCCAGTATTTTTCATACAAAAGATATAATCAGCTTCTGGAAGATGATGCATTGTCCTCTTACAAGTCATTTAATCTGTAATCAAGTTCTTTAAATGTAAAATCATGTTTCATTTATGCAGCAGTCTGCCTCATTGTTTTTTCTACAAATACCTCTTTCATGAACATATTTAACTAAGTTTATCTAAATTAAAAACAAGTTATAATATTTTTAATGCATAAACAGAATTTTTTTTCACTTGATTTAAGAAAATACGGTTTTAAGACTTAAGAATTATATGCAGATTAAACTGCCCAACAGTACAAAAGGTATACCTAGAATCACCCCCTCTTATCCAACAGTAAAATGCTACTCACACATTATTGCTCCACTAATAATGACCCTTTTGATGTAAATACATAAGGGTCCATTCTGCAAGTATATTTAGCTGATAATGCTTTTAATTCAGTAAGATTTTTGAATTACTTGTAAAGAAGTATTTGTTTGCTTCTGTTAAATCTTTGTGAATATCTGCTCTTTGGTGGAAAAAAAAGTCAAACTCTCTGAAAGAAACTCTTTCAAACACTCATATGTTCGTTCAGCTGCTCTCATGAATATGCATGCCCCAAGCGGATAACAAATACCTTCATGTTAATCAAGTCCTCCAACTAGTTTTGTGGCTGCTGATTTTACCAGGTTGGTGAAAATCAAGGAGTGGGTGGACAGTCATGACCCCGGAGCCTTGGTCATCCCCTTCAGCGGCGGCCTGGAGAGTCAGCTACAGGACAAGAGTGAAGAGGAAAGGCAGAAGTACTGCACAGAGCACAAGACGCAGAGGTTAATTAGCATTCAGTCTCCCCACACTTTATTATCAGCTGTGTCCTCCATGCACTCCTTTAATTGCATGTGCTGATAGAATAATAAATGGCAGAGTAATTACCATTATAAAGCAAAGGATCCCTCTTCTTACTGAGCAACTCAGTCAAAGGGTTTTCCTCTAAATTAAGTTTTTAACTGTCATCTGTCATCTGTAGGTATAATTATAACTTGGGCATTTTGGGTTTATTGTTCTCATGTGAAAACCTCTATAGAGAGAAAAATTGTGACAGCAGATTTTTTTTTTTCTTCTTGGTGCAGAACGAGGCATCGGATTGAATTCTTAAAAATGCTAAATGAGTCTACAAGCTTTGTAATTAATCAAAGAAACCATTGGAGAGTTGAATGTCTTATGTGAAACGAAGTGACCCATCTTATTCACTTAATGAGTTTATATTGGAATGAATGGGGCCTTGCCACTGAAGTGAACTTTGTCTAGGCATCAGTGGCAATAAATAATACTTAAACTGTTCAGACCCCCCGATTCAAACTGAAATATCTCTCCACCAGTGCCCTGAGCAGGATCATCAAGGCAGGCTACGCAGCCCTGCAGCTGGAGTACTTCTTCACTGCTGGACCAGATGAGGTCCGTGCATGGACCATTCGGGTAAGAGCCAGCTTCCTGCTGTGCACATCCACGTGAGTGAGGGGGTGTGTACCAAGCACACACAACACATACACACAAACGAATACACGCACACTGTCCCACGTTCCACCCTGCTGGCACCCTTACTGATATCACACACTTTCAACTTTGTCATGGTTGTGCTTTAGCCAGTCATTACAGGCCAAGGATAACTTCAATTACTGGTGAGCTGCTGAACAGTGAAAGTGGGGGCTACATTGATTGAGGAGGGCAACAATTGATTTTGCCCATTACGTCCATGAGAATGTTTCCATCCTGTGCAGATCTGCCTGCCCTCCTCCTGCCGCTGGAGATAAGGAGCCTGTGCATTGTGCCTGCCTAATCTGTGTGACGGAGGTTGTCTGTGCCAAAATTGATGTCGCTTTTCATTCGACTGTTTGTGGGCCTTGCTTCGGGCTCCTCCTCCCTGTGTGTCTCAGTTTACTGAGCCTGGGCCGCCAAGAGCTTTGTGCAACGGGATCGCAGGATTTACATCAATACAGATGTTGGCTTTGCATGCTGGTGTTGTGAGCAAATAGAAGAATTGAGTGCAGATATAATAAGGTATTTAATTGGGCAGGAGCTACATATTATAAGTCCATGTAGGTGGTTTAAAAAAACCCCAGCAAAGTAACTTTCTGAGAAACTTTTTTTTGAAGACTAAAGATTTGGGTTGTATCCTGTCACACTTAATAATATTCATTCTTCCGTCCCATTAGATTTTTCAAGGGGTTGCAATTTTAAACCAAACCTTCACAATGCAGAATGCCTTCAATTCCCTAAACATAACTTGAATGACCATTTTCAAAAAGCATTGCTATTTTCGACAATGGCATGTATTCAAAGAACTTGTCGCCAAGCGGATCATTAAAGTTTTGTTCCCTGAGCTACTTCAGTTTTCACATTTAATAACAAATATTCAAGAAATTCTCCATGTTATCTTTGTTCAATATTTTTGTTGAATTGGCTGCTATGAATTCTGTTTATTTGGAAGCAAAAATTACATAAAATTGACATTGCTTATTAATTTACAGGATGTACACGAGAAGCCGTGTTTGTGTTGTAAATTATACATTTTTTTCAAGTGGTTTTTAAAAATCTCGAAAAGCTTTTTGAGATGTCAACCTGTATTTTTGTTATTCTCTTCGAAACTTAAGAACTTCTAAGAACAAGCATCAGGTTTTAAAATGTCTACAGTTATAGGAATTTGAGTGTTATTTGTATGCTTAATCAGTGTGCATGATGGATAAACATTACAGCTGATTTTTCAAACTAGATAAGACCATGCGACATTTTTTAAACTTACAAAATAATTAAAATTAAATGTATATTCAAATTTAAGTACATCTATTTAACCGAAGAAATGTAACCATATAAACAGCATTAGGAGTGAATGAGTGTCCAAGCACTGACTGTGTGCAGACAAATAATATACAACATATATAAACAGTTCACCACCGATACAAACAGGCCAGACAATTTCATTTCATTTTCCTGAAGCGCAATATAAATTGGTGTATAAAGTAACCTCACCACTGATGGCGGGACAGCACGAGAAAAGAAACGGGGGGGATAACGTGCAACAAACCTCACATCACAGTCATACAGTATGAGCCTGCCAACGGGACGCCCTATACTGATACCAATATTCACAGTTTAATCAGAAATGCCAATTTTATTTGTAGGCAGCAAATGGAAAACTACAATAAGAGAGTTTTTTTTTTGCCTCTTACAGGATCAGATAATTATTTTATTGCTGTACTAACTGATTTAATATTAATATTGAATGTACTGCTCCAAATGATGTGAAACATGTGCACACAAGACTTTTGTAAACAGCAACTTTTAGTAGATATTTTCATGATGGTTTCTCAAACAGGCCAGAGGGGTAGGTGAGCTCACTTCCCTTTTTTTTATGTCAACACAGGACACATTACATTTTAGCCAGATGACATCACCAGGTTTAGTTGCGCACTTGTCTCAGCATGACCGATGTCCTCGCTATTTACAAAAAAGTCCTGAAACACTTCAAAGGCATCCTCAAAACACTCTCGTCCCCCACGACATAACTGATTACAGCCAGCCTTGATTGTGTGTGAGGGGCATTTAGTCAGGTAAGCATCAGTGAGTAACTATATTAAGCCAATACATCTTGCATTGTAAAAACTACACTCAGTAATGTCGTGTTCCTAAGCCCTTTAACATGCTTTATTAGGCAGCCTCGAGGTGACCATTATCTATCAGCCTGCTCTGCATAGCTCTTAACTAGGACAATGTGGGTCTCTTGTAATGCTCGGTATGAAAAAAATCCCTCCCTTAATCTATTTTTCTCCAGATAGACAAACCTTGATGCTGATTAATGGTAGTTAAACTCACAAGCACTCCGTCAATGAGATTGCAAAGAGATGGTAATGTATTAGAGTCATTAAATACGCATCATTCTTTTGGCATGAAATATGTTGACCCCAACCTGATTATATACATAATTAAAACTGCTCAACAGTTCCTGAGCACAGAGCTGCAGAGCAGAGAGAGAGAGAGAGCGAGCAGGTCGACAGGCAGGAGTCATAATGATACACAGCAGCCACGTCACTTATTTGGGTCATTTGTCATTTCCGCCCAGCATTATTTCAGCGCATATAAATTGCACATTTTATCAGTCACCAGTTGTGTCTCAGAGTTTTAACGAGGATTAAAGGCACAAAGAACTATTAAATTGTTATTTTGTTGTTTTGTAAATTGGTATCTGAAATAACTTTAAGGGCACATCTAAATGTATGTTTTGATACAATCATGTCAATTTAAATACATCAAAAACATCCTCCAGCAGCCCTGCATCCACCACAGTGAAAACATTATTGAAAGGTTTGAAATGAATTTTCAATGACCAAACTCTGCTGTGCCAAAATAGTGAGGCCTAATGCAGTGAGGTCTATACCACCATGGCCTCTCACTGCAACACTGGGTCTTCTTGCTGTCATGACCAGAGAGCCGAGCAGCGACCCACAATGAGGCAAGATTGCTTGGACAGAAATCAATACCACCACGGAATGGGAATCAGAAGGCATTGATAGCAGTGCTGGGTCCTTATCGGTGTCCAGGCTGCTGCCCTAGCAGGGCACAGCCGAGTGGAAAGCTATCCAGAAATCAGGACTGAGGCAAGAATACCCCCGACTGAAAACACCCCCGAGTGATGCTCATGACGCTATCACCCTATCAAACACCATGTCGCTCGCATGCTGTAATCCATCTTCTCCAAAACAATTCATTTGTCCTCTCTTTTCCTTCCCTGTGACAGAAAGGAACTAAGGCTCCACAGGCTGCGGGGAAGATCCACACAGACTTTGAGAAGGGCTTCATTATGGCGGAAGTAATGAAATTCCAGGATTTTAAAGAGGAAGGCAGCGAGAACGCTGTCAAGGTGAGCAGTCAGGGTGCCAGAGGATGAGGGGAAGTCTCCTGTGATCAGTGGAGCTGACAGTCACCACACAGCTCCTACTGCAAACTGCTCTTCACCTTTACTCAGGGGAAGAAATTACTGCACACACTCCAGCACCACTCCTGACAAGCCAACTGATTCTGGCTCTAAACACTGCCATTCTGCTCCAGCTGTGCATATCTTTATCACAATGTGTCTTAACTGGCTGATGGTAGCTCTTGCTCGTGGCTCAGCACAGTCGCTCAGAGGTAACACTTCTTCACCTCACCAGGCATTTATCAGATCTATAGAGTGCGCTGTTAGCTCAGAGCTCTCTGTTGCCAAATCCCCAAGCCACTGTAGCCATGTGACAGTGATATAAAGCGGCAAGTTAAATAAAGTGTGAAATGCCTCAAATAAGGACTGTTTCATGGATGGGTAGCGCAGAAATGTGACTTGCATATCTTATTTTTATGATGGCCACTGTTTGTTTTGACCTTTTTAACTGGGGTGTGGGTTGTTCATGTGCACACTCCTGTCAAATGTAATAACTGATTTCATGGTGAATTTGTGAAGACAATAACTGGGCGCCAACGACCGCAAAAAAAATGCCTCAAGATGCCTTTCTTTCCTACTACCTAAGTATTTTTAGGTTTGGCATTTATTTTCACATTGGCAAACTGTAATTTAGTAATTGAAGGTACAGAGTTAATAATCAGTTAATCAACACTGTAGGATGCCTTTCATTTCAAAGATGCTCTTTTTGTTATATATATAGACATATTTTTAAATTGAATTCTCAGTTAATTAAATTAAAGCAGGAGGGATTTTACCCTTGCTATGTGTGACATTTGTGAGCCGCAGCTGTAAAGCCATGCTGTTACAATCCCACTATCGCCACCATCAACTCTATGTGCCCACTTACAGACTCAGCTAATGTAATTATGGTGACACACAGGGACCTGCGGAGAACGATGTGGAGAAGGAAGCACTATGAAAACATTTAAATCTCTTTAGTATTCAAGCCTTTTTTAATAAGTATTTAATGCAGCGGCAGTGTATTGTCCACACCCTTCATAAGCTGCAAACAGAGGGTGAAATGTGTGGGTCTCTGGGGAGTTTCACTATTGTTATCCGAGGTTGAGATCTGAGTGTCAGGTCCTTACTGCATGCTCTCTTACTAATCCCTTTTTGGGCCTCATAAGAACATGGAGCGTTTCTGACTGTGGCATTAAGGTCCATGCTATTTAATGCCAGTTGTGGGAATAGGCTGTCTGAATAGGGCCAGTGTACGGGGATATCACATTATTAGTAATCATATCTGCTTAAGCCAAGCTTGCTGCTCCAGATGGCTGCTTTCAAGTGCAAATGAACCAGTTAGACGTGTCTGGTTTAATACATACTCAGGAATCACAAATAGCCATTGATTTTTTTTTCCTGTCTCCCTCTCCATCCAGTGTTTCTGGTGGTATTGAGCTTGGATTAAATGGTCTCCTGAGCCTTTAAAGGGACATTGATTCTTCTAATTAATTGTGCGCTGTGCAGAACCAGAATGCATAAACCTGTCGGTATTAGCACTTCAAGTCAATTATTTTGAGTTTGCCGGGAAGGAGAACAAACACTTACTGTATACAAAAGAAATGTTAGAACTTATTTTGTTTCCTTGAGAAGTTTGATAGTGCTGTAATCAAAGACTTATTAACATTTTGTGCTTGTGCACATGAAACTGAAATGGGCAGAGGAGAGGATTATTCACTCAGTGGGAATTCGGGCACCCCTTGAACAAAAACATGGATGCAAGTTTGTGTGTGTGTGTGTCAGTGAGAGAGAGAGAGAGAGAGAGAATATGATGTTTACAATTGGAGTAAAGTCATTGTAGGTGATAAAATAGATTAGATACTAATTCTGAACTATTATATTTTATGTACGCTGTTATGATGTACTCTATGTAGTCCATTATACCCATGAATGGAAAGCTAAATTATGTAGTAATCTAAGCCATCTATAACCACTATATCATACAATATTTTGTTTATATATTTTTTTTAAATTTAGTTTTTCTTTGTTGTCTTACAGGCAGCTGGGAAATACAGACAACAGGGAAGAAACTACATTGTTGAAGATGGAGACATCATCTTTTTCAAATTTAACGCACCAAATGCACCAAAGAAAAAGTGACACAAGAAACAAGATTTGTTTGTTTACATAACTGACTGTACTTGTTATCTCACCCCCACCCCCGCCACCCCTCTTTTTTTTCTGTCTTTGGCCTGACACCCACTGCCACACTCTCACTTTCTGTTTCCCGTCCTGTAGAATCAAATCTCCCCCCTCTGTGCCAAAGCACAGGTTCAGTAAACTCTGACAGCTTTGCTATTTAAGATCAGGATCGGCCCCCACTCCAAATTGTAGCAGCATTTGAAGGAGCATATTACTCTCCAGATACTTCATTAATCTCCATCACGGGTGCCAGCACTGACACAGCTGACAGCGGGGACAATGCCACCTGCTCCTCTCCCCCTTCAGCAGATAATGCATGTTTTACAGTAGCCCAGATGTCTACACTCAATAAAACATTTGACAAAACCAGTCTGTGTGTGTTTTGGGATGTCTGTATTGAGTGGGAAGCTGCATGGTGATGGTGATAGCGGTCCTGCCGACCACTGATTAGAGAATTAAAAGACACAGCTGACATTGACTGTAGCAGAGAGGAGACAATTATAATTAAATCTGTTAAGTGATGCTGATTTTAGAAGGGCACATGCAGGATGCAGGTGTTTCGGCCAAAAAGAACTGGTCAGTTTATAGGATTATTTGTAAAGTGATTGAGTTAACCTTTCATTTACAATTTTTATTTAATTTATGATTGATGAATATGTGAGTCCTCTACTTCACTGTTACTATAGTACTCCTGCTATCCTTAAATATTGACAAAAATAGCATATTTGTTATATCTCTCATCCCTGAACAATGAAGGCAAATACACCTAGAAAAAAAAATTCATTCAAACTGTATTTTCCCCCCAAAAGTCCACATTTTATGATATTCTGTATAGTATGAAAATAGAGGTTGACACAATCCACAAGCACAACCAGAAAACGATTCCTTTTGTCTGAAGTAGTGTTTTTCTCGCCCCTATACTTTGTGTGTAAGTGTTTGTGAAGCATTTATGCTGATGGAATTGTATGGCTGCAGCCGCAGTGCTCCAAAGTAAGATTGTATTCTCCGTGGGAGTCCGAACAAAGAGCTGTAGATCAGCAGTGCTTTGTTGAATATCTTGTAACCATTAAGACTGCAGAGAACAAAATGGCCTTTTGATGGGAACAAAAAGATTGAATAAAAATGGTCATTTTACAGAGATAGTATTGCATATCCAAGTTTTGGATAGGATGTTTTATGGAGCCGGGCCTGTGCTAGCACTACAAAGCACAGTGTTTGTCATGGAAATAAGGTGGATTATAGTCTTTAAGGTTTAAGATCAGTGGCAAAATATAGGATAGTGTTTATTGTGGTTAGATGGAATGAAACACAGATGACAACATGTGTATATGAAATAACATTAAGCTTTGCTTGGTAGCTTCGGCGTTAACCACTGATTTTAATCAAAGATATTTCATGCTGCAGAGCAAGGAAGTCTTTGCTACCAGCATATACAGCCAACATACATACTGTCTTCTATACAACAACAGGCTGTTTTTCGGCACACTGTTTTCTAAGTGAAACCATACAAATCCTCTGGAGAGCTCAATGGGGGCTAAAGACAAAACTGTTTTTGCATTCCTCCCAGAGTGGTGGTGGTGTTGGCTAACCTAAACCCTGCATAGAAGATCATTCATCTGCTGTACTTTTGAGGCTCAGGGATTGACGAGTTGTTCCCAGTGGTATGGGTCGTGGAGTATTTTGTTTTTCATAAAGTGACAATAAATCTTTTCAGAGTGAGTAATAAAGCTATTTAGAACCATGCAGATGTTGCATAGGAACAAAACACCATAACAAAGTCTCTTGTTCTGTAAGTACGTCCCCAACAGGCTGTTTGGGGGGCTTGATACTAACAATTTTGCTGTCACAAAAGAGGCAAGAATTAATGAATTATAAACTCACTGGGTGTCCTTACTGACACACATTTCGAAAGAATTCATGCATACATAACCGCCAGTTATTCACGAACATGATCAGATGACGTAGGCAGATTGTAAAAGCACTCTAACTGGTATAACCTCCAAGAAATAAAAACAAGTCCAGAAATGTGACAGATTCTCTGTTGGTACAAATGTTCTGTCAGCACCATCAATCAAGCGGTGCCACTCTGCCCAGAAGGCAAACCACACTGGCATCAAACCAAGAAGGTCACGGAGTGGAAAGCTTGCTTTAAAACACACACCCAAGAAAATAGACCACGGCCTGCTGTTGTAAATCACATGCACACCAAAGACTTTTGAAGAATTAAAAAAAGGAATGTATGAGTTATAACAAATAAACATATAAATAACTATGGCATTTACAGAGCAGTTACTGTGCACAAGGGATTGTGTTGGTAAATTTAATGGTTATTATAAACGTATTGTATCATGTCATTACAGGGAGGAAATTATCTCTATTTTGGATGACAATAAAAGAGTTGCCATGTTGTAATTATTGCTATTGTGTGACTTTTCTGTCTGACACATGCACTATATACTCTACACAGATCAGACGTGAAATCAATATAGAATCAGGATTTGACTAAAATAACACTTCATGTTAGTTTGAGTTTATGCAACAATTTCCTCTCATTTGCATTGTACTATCATTATTCAACTCTGGGTTTTGATTTATTGCTCTCTCTAGTGATAAAACACTGCCGGTATAATGTTAATAGATAGGAATGCCATAAACAGCTCAGAGGAGAATCAAAAGGTTGACTAATTTAGTTTATCTGCAGTGATTATTGCATGTCTGCAAACTTGACTCATTATTAAAATGGCTTTTAATTGTTACCTGTGTTATTAAGATGTTTTTTGCACAAAAAAAAGGGCCTAGTGTGTAGGATTTAGTGGCATCCAACAGTGTAGTTGCAGATTGCAACTAACTTACCTCACCCTCCCGTTTCAAGAGTCGAAGTGAAACTACAGTGGCCACGAAACTCGCAAATAAACATGAAAGGCCCTATCTAGTGTTTGGTTTGTCTATTCTGGGCTACTTTAGAAACATGCTAGTTCAACATGTAGGCCCCCTCAAAAGAGGACCTGCTCCCTCTGTAGATAAAAGCCACTTGATGCCAAAAACACTCATATGCACCCTTATAATACCAACTCATGTTACTGTACATATTGTAAAGTATATTACTATGAACTGTACATAGTAACCTTTTATTGTCACTTGTTAGTCTATACATATTCAGTGGCCACTTAATTAGGTACCCCTGTACAATCTATTGCAATTCAATACAACAGTTCTACAATAAATCTAGCTAAATATGTGATGTTCAGTTTTTGTTGACATTGTCAGAAATGTTTAAATGTCTATGTTTATTACTGATGTCATAAAGATGGTGGTGGGCTGGATTACGTTAAACTGAGAGGTGTTCCTAATTTTTTTGTCACAATATTACAAACACCTCTGAATATAAAACAGTCCAGTACAACCCCAACACTAACTACGACCTCAATGCTAAAACATGTAATTGAATTAACTACTATATGACAGTGTAAAAAGAAAAGGCAACATATAAGAAAACATTATGGCATTAGATTGTGCAGGTGCATCTGATAATGTGGCCACTGAATCTACTTCTCAACAGACACACACACATCCTGCGTCTGTAGAGAGAGAAACTTATTATATATCCTGTTTTTCAGTTGTATTTGCATACACTTGTACTTCTTGTAATGCAACCAGACATTGCTCAGCAACAAATACTGTATATGTTTGTTGTCTAATTGTTTATGTAGCCTACATGATCTAGCAAGAAAATCTATATGTATGTCTGCTTATCTTTGTTTAACCTTGTTGTATTTGTTTAATTGTGTAGTATGAGAGCTGAAAACTGGAGTCAAATTCCTTGTATGAGCCAATAAAGTTGATTCTGACATTAAGTGCATATTGGAAATGTGACCATATGCTGTGTGTTAAAAACATGTTAAACTTCCACAGTAAATAAAATATTATAAAAAGAAAACTTGCAATGCATCTGCCTTTAACAGTTAATTCTCAGTTCCTCAGACAAAGAAGAGTAAGACTGTTCCTGTCTCAGGCTCTTCAGAGTTGTCTATAACACATATTTGATATTCCATCCACATGTCTCCAAGCTGCACCAGTTTCAATTCTCTCTCTCAGGTCCCATTTACAGTGTCCCACGAGGTGCCTCCAGCAGGACATGTTTCTCTCCGTGGGGTCACTCTCTCTTGGACTGGCCTTTCATAAAAACAACTGTCAATATGTTAATACGAAACACTCCGAGCCATTGTGGACTCACTCAGTTACTCCTCTTATCCTTCACAATTCTCCACTGTGCCACAACAACAACGTCTGCTCCCAGGAGATTTTGCAAGAACATTTGTTAAAAGGAATAAATGCGATTTAATTTGTGTCATATTTCCCCACAATAATGCTAAAAGAAAGCTATAAGATCTGTGTGTAGCCTATATTTACTGTTATATATATATCACGCTGAATACTTATAGATGTGCTCAAACTCCCACTGGGTAATTGCTCCACAGACTTCACAGATTTCTCTCATGAGGTGAATACAAGGTCTGTCAATACAGTCTCATTTCCTTTGTTTGCAGCTCGAGCTGGAGACAAAGCTCACGTCTGAAGACAGACACCATGGCAGGTATGTGTCTCATGTAGGCCACTGTGTCCACCAAGGTGTTGCATTTGTGCTGCTTTTGGGATATTTGACTTTTCGCTTTAACTTGGAGGTCTTTGTAGAAATTGTTGATACGTTTCCAAGGACTCCTGGAGTAAGACAGACATAGCTGCAAGGTTTTTCTAAAGCTGTTTCCATTGGCCTGTGTTTACCTGACACTTGGATTGACAGCAGAGTGATTGGAAATATCCACCATTCACTGCCGTGAGCTGCTGAGTGCACGGAAAGTGCTTTTGTAGTCTGGCTGTAATGGGCCAAGTTTGAATTGAAGGTTGAGAGAAATAGCCTCACTGCGGTCGCGCACTGTGAGGAACTGACACACCACAAATAATACTCAGAAGTGGGTTCCTGATAGCATCACAGGCACAGAGCAGGTGCAATAGCATGCAGGTTCTCATTTCAATGCACTTTCACAATGTTGTACTGTGCACAATCAGATGGAGGGGAAGAAATGCAGTCAAATACAAACTCAGATTGTGTCTCGATTGTGTTTTTTCTTTCTTTTTTCTCTCTCTCTCTCTCTCTCTCTCTCTGAGTAATCAACACAAAACACATCTTAACACTCAACTGCTGATCATTTTCTTCTTTCTTCTCATAAGTGCCACTATTAGTTTGCAAAAACAGAGCAAACCCATTATGATAAATTAAATTAATGGCAGAATTCAGATTCTTCATAGTCATAATTTCATGTGTCAGTGTCATAAATAGAGTAAATCTGTTGTATAAACTTAAAAATAGGGATTCACTGACCTAATCTTATCTGCCATGACTTAATCAGTTTCATTATAAAATTTTGTGTTTCCTCTGCTAGTTACATTAATTTAGTCACAGCTTGCCATCAAGCTCAGTTTGTAAAGCTACAGCGATCACATGCCTTCTGCTACCTAAATGTTTACAATGAGCACTACACAGTGAGGTGTAAACACAAAAAGAGACCTCTGGTATTGAATCGCTGAGTATCGGAATCGCTACGGGGGGAGAAAAAGTTGGATTAGGGCAATAAATCTGAAACTGAATCTGCAGGGAATGTGGACTACCTGGTTTTGTGTTTTCACGCCCATTCACAACACCTGATATACACTTCTGCAAAAGGTCATGCTCAATACTTCCATCATAAGTATTTAAGTAGTCCTTTAATCAATGAAGATAGGAGGAAAGGTGATGACACACAGCTAAGGGCTACAGGTCGGAGTTCAAAGCCAAGGACTCAGGCTTTGTACATGGGGCACCAGTTCTACCATGTGAGCTACCAGGACTCCCTGTCATCAGCATTTTGGCACCATTTGACGCAGTGTGCAACATCTTATTGATCAATGTTGCCTTGCGTTTAAATGTGTATTTTAAAGACTCGTATAAATTGCCACATGCTGTGTGAATACACCTTGTAACATATATGTGTAAATAGTTGCGATGCACAAAGAAAAGAACTCGGGTTCTGGGTTTGCTTTGACCCGTGAAACCAACAGAGATGTATTTCCTGGAAAATGGAAATGCTCCTTTGTGTTTAGGATGAGTCAAAAGCACAAGATGAATTTCATGTAATTGTCAGATAATGTGTCTGGGTATATACCAATATGGCCTCTACTTGGTACTTTACACAATGCAACAAGCTCAGTTATACAAACAGCCGCCTTCCTGGTACCAACAATGTAACTGAGAGCAAACAATGCAACTACAATCCTCACTACCATCAACACCAACACTGTAAAACTGAAAATGCATAATAAACAGGAAAAGAATCCAACAAAAGGATGATTGACGTCCCGCCCGACCAATCAGAACGCGGCGTGCAAAACGAACAACCAATCAGCTTCGCGGAGCACGGCGGGATTTCCTGTGTGTGACGCAAACCCTCCCAGTCAACAGTGGAGGCCCCACCCTTTGTGTAACCCACCGCCCGTCAATCAAAATATAAAAACAATCCTGACACTCATCTTCTATTTCTACAAGCAAAACAAAATCAGTTTAATTTTTGCCGATCATGTCCGGTGGCTTGTGACCATCAGGACTCTTCGTTTCACGCAATGAGCGGTACGTAACGTGTCGTCCTGTTCACCCACCGGGAGCTAACAGCTAGCAGAGGCTAGGTTAGCTCGCTAGCAGGCTAACAGGGCTGCTAGTGGGCGACACTGCTAATCAGCGCAGGCTAGGTTAGCTTAGCTTGTGTGGGGCTCTCTTTTAAACTAATTATAGCTCCACCGCTGCTCCCCTAATGGAGTCCAGAGCCGTCGGTGGTCGTGGTTGTGTTGTTCGCTCAGTGTACTGGTGTTGCAGATGTTAGCCCTCTGGGTGAGACTCAGGTTTGTTGTGCTAACGTTAGCTTCGCTTGTTCCCCACTCTCAGCTATTTTGCTTTTTGCCTCACAGCCCCAGAACAGCGGATGAAATCAGAGGATATGGCAGCTTTGGACGTGGACAGCAGTCAAAGCGACTTCCTGCAGCAGCAGCAGGAGGAAGAGGAGGGCAGGGGCAATCAGGTAAGACTCCCCTCTCGGGATTATGACTCTCATTATACACCGTTGCTGCGTTTCCAGTACCTGAGTGGTGCTTACTGAAGTTCACAGTATTTCAAACTTGAAGGGGGGGTATTGTACCCTGATTTGAACCTCTCAGGCAACACTTGCTCTCAGGCTGCTCACGAATCCCGCCTCCTCATCTCGGGTTGATGTGTCAGGCTGTAAATTCCAGCCAGACCTAAACATCACCTGGGTGTTATGCCTGGGGGGCTCAACACAGGACGAGAAACACCTCCAAACTTCTGACTTTGCTCTTTTGGCAGTGAGTCACACTTTCTCTATGGCCCAGACTAATGGCCACCCACTTTCTTCCTTTTAAACTCGCCCGTTGTGGGTAGGACACTCAGCCATCACCCCTCGACCTGCTAGCAACCACCTGCACTAAGGTTGGCTCACCGTCGTCAGAGGTGGACAGAGGTGCTGCCGCTGATGTGGTAAGTCGGCACCTCTGCTAGATCCGACACAGCTACAGCAGAAGTGAAGCCTTCAGTCACAGCGGAGCAGCAGTGGTGGTGGGAGTGACGCTTAGGTTGCTCTTGCTTTCATGGAATTATAACCAGTGCATTTTTGGCATCCAAACAGGAGGATATCTCTACTGGCAATGTTTTTTTGTTTTGTTTTACCATCGAAAACTACATAAATAGACTCTGTGATGGCATCCATACCCTTCTAGTCATGTGTCAGGTCCTTAATAGACCACATTTACTGGTGCTGAACCCAGAGGCCTCTGGTTATGACATATTCAGTGCAAATACAGTTACTGCTGGAAGGACTGTAAAAAAAAAAAAAAAAGACCTTCCATATTTGATGTAGTTTACACAGCTGGCAACTCATTATAATGCTTCAAGCTTAATTTGTTATGCACTCTGATAAAACAGCAAACATAACCCATAAACCATAAGTACATCAGGGAAAATGAAGCTCTTTAACAACTCAAGATGAGTTAATGTAGGTCAAGATGTTTCTGTTGTTACATTTGGTTCTGGGTTTATGTTTTTGTTCACATCGAGCTAGCTGAATCAGGATTTTAAGATATTCTTCACTCCATTATTGGGGTGTAAATGTGTTTATAAGTGTACTTTATGACACACATACATTTTGATAATAAAAATGATAAAATAGGGCATATTGTTTGTTTCTTAACTGTACAGCACCTGTTGTATAACATTGTGTGTTGGCCCAGTGGCTCAAGCCCATTTTGTCTGAACAAATGCTGTCATTCAAAATCTGGTGTGGATCAAACAACAAGAGCACCTGAAGATGGAGCACTGACCACCAGAGAAGATAAATAAAACCCTCGAGCACAGTTAGGTGTAGCAGGAAGTTGCCAATGGCCATTAAAGATTATTTTGTCAGTGTAGCGCTGATGATCTGTGATGATGGTCTGATGTATGAGTAAACTGTCAGACTTCAGTTCTGACTGCAGCGCTACAGCTCTTGATTCCTCGTGATTTGGCTTATTTTGCTCTCCGCCTCTCCATGTTTCTGACACTGAATGTGTAAACTGCTAGCACCATTTTTTCCCCTCAAAATACTGAGCTATGTACCAACTCTAGAAAATCTTTCTCCTGTTAATTTTTAGAAAGCAGGTTTTAACCACTTCTGATTAAGTGCTTTGCATTGCTTAAGCTAATGAATTAACAGCAGATGCCTAATCACTTATTTAATGTCAATCATTTCCTTCCTCAGACATCAGATCCATCTTCGCAGCTTACTGGGACTGATAAATGGGAGGTTTTAACCCCCACATCAGCAAAGGATGAATCTGGAATGATACAGATCCAGAGTCAAGGAATATTAACTTCAAATGGACAGTATGTTCTTCCTCTCCAGAACTTACAGAGTCAGCCGATCTTTGTGACGTCGGGAACGGACGCCTCGTCTGCCAGTTCAGTGCCTAACATTCAGTACCAAGTAATTCCTCAGATTCAGACCGCAGATGGACATCTGAGCTTCTCCACTTCCGGCGTGGAGGGAGCGACTCTGACTCAGGATGCCACGGGGCAGATACAGATCTTGCCAGATGGTAGCCAGAGTCTCAGTGTGACGTCAGCTGCAAACATCCTTAATAACAACCAGAACCTCATATCACAGACTGGTAATGTCCAGCAGATCCAGGGGGTTTCTATTGGCAGCTCCACCTTCAACAACCAGGGTCAGGTTGTTACTAATGTGCCTGTAGGTTTGCCTGGGAACATTACCTTTGTTCCTATTAACAGTGTGGACTTGGACTCCCTTGGCCTGTCTGGTGCTCAGACCATAGCAACAGGGGTCACTGCTGATGGCCAGCTAATTATGGCGAGTCAGCCTGTGGACGGCTCTGAGAGTCTGGCAAAGACAGACAATCACCTCTCACAGACACTACCAGTAAATGACTCAAATGCAAATCCTGAGATATATGTGCCAACGTCTTCCTCTCAGCTACACATTCCAGCAAACGAATCAGGTCTGCTGACACAAGACACTTCATTGTCAACAGTAGCTACAGAGCAAGCCGACTCGAGTTCTGGGCTCCAGGAGGGTTTCATCCAACAGAATCAGGAGCAGAGCGTCCAGGTGTCCTCAGCTCAGTCCATCATCCAGCTGCAGCAGGTGCCTATTCAGACCACCAACGGTCAGGTGGTCCAGTCAGGCGGCCAGGGCCTGCAAAACGTGCAGCTGATCAACCCGGGAACCTTCATCATCCAAGCCCAGACGGTGACGCCGTCGGGACAGATACAGTGGCAGACCTTTCAGGTGCAGGGGGTGCAGAACTTGCAGAACCTCCAGCTGCCCACAACACCACCCCAACAGATAACCCTGGCTCCAGTCCAGACCCTGTCGCTGGGTTCCAGTCCAGTCAGCATCAGCACGGGACAGATCCCCAACCTGCAAACAGTGACGGTCAACTCAGTGGCCCAACATGAAGGAGACGGAGACAACCCTGGAGGTACAGTAGCTCTTTTTATTATCAGAATACACGAACCCATGGTAAACCCACACAGGCCATTACACTTTGTTGCCCAATTAGACCTCTTCTCAGGACTCTGTGGGCGTGATTGACATCTCCATGACTCTCCTGTTAGGTTGGTTGCATCTTTTAGGGTGGGAAAAAATTAGACCTGTAGTAGTAGTATTATTATTATTATTATTAGTAGTAGTAGTAGAAGTAGTAGTAGTTATCACTTTGTTTGATTATTGAACAAATGTAACTGACAATCATTTTTCAATAAATCAGTCAATAGGCCTTTTTCACAAACGTACTGGAGAAACTCATAAAAGCTCTCATATTTTAGAAGCTGTGTGCATATTCTAAACCGTAGCTTGTTTACATTCAGTGTTTCAACGGAATATATTGTGTGTATCTTTTTGTGTTGAATTTTAATGTAATTATAGCTATCAAAACGTTGATGAAGTTTTTAATTGTAGCAAAGTCCTTCCATCCATTTTCAGCCACTCATGTGGGCGAAAAAGTCCACAGGGTACGTTTAATTAATTATCAAAATTGTATTTGATACATTCTCTGTCAATCAACTCATTATTTTATCACTGTGCTTAATGTGGAGTTTTACATGTAAAATGTGCTGCCATGCTGTCAGTCACACGCAATAATAAAGCAGCTCTCACTGTGCAGGCTTTTTTGGGAAGTTTAGCAGAGCTTGTGCTGATGTCAACATACACATTTATTCCAGACATTCAGATAAAAGAAGAGCCAGACTCTGGAGACTGGCAGCTGAGCACCGACACCACCCTGAACACAAGCGATCTGTCTCACCTCCGCGTCCGGCTGGTGGATGAGGAGGATCAGTTGGGTCAGGAGGGCAAAAGGCTGCGCAGAGTGGCGTGTACTTGCCCCAACTGTAAAGAGTCAGGTGGGAGGTGAGTAAGCCTGACTGGTGCTTTACTCTCTGCAGGGTTCGTACAAAGTCCTGAAAGTTTGGAAAGTGCTTAATTTTAATTGCCTGGTTTTCAAGGTTAGGGATATGCTTGAATTTGAATGTAGCCCTTGAAGATTGCTCAATTTTCAACATAATCTGGTGTTTGATCTACACAAAAATGAAACAGTGCCATCATCTTATTGTTTTGTTTGTTTTCTTTTGTTGATCCCTTAATCTGGGAACTAGTAAGCATTAAATAATTAAATACAATCAAAGTTACAATGAACTGCTGGTAACAGTCTATTAAAGAATACTGTAAAGTAATTTTTTTTTTATACTAACAGTTTATATGTGATGATAAATCCTTTGAGAGCCTGGCAATTTTTGGTTTAGATACCTTAAAAGTGCATGAAAAGTGTTTGAATTTTACTGTACGACCCTCTCTGTACAGCTCTGCATAGGTAAATAAAAACCAACATGTCAGGGCCCTAACTCTCCATACCTGTGTTTCTCAGAGGATCCAGCACAGGGAAGAAGAAGCAGCACATCTGCCACATTGCAGGCTGCGGGAAAGTATATGGAAAGACATCGCACCTGCGAGCACACCTGCGCTGGCATTCAGGGGAGCGACCTTTTGTTTGCAGCTGGATGTTCTGTGGGAAGAGGTTCACACGCAGCGACGAGCTGCAGAGACACAGGAGAACACACACAGGTGCCCTTTTTTTGCTCCCTCAATGTTTGCACATCAGGAAAACATCAGTAAAATCAGTAAAATGTGTTAATTTGTGCCCTGCAAAGCGTGAGTCACATAAGAAATGACAGCGTTTGCACTTCTCTGGATTCACATGTAAAATGTCAGGTTAGGAACTGAGGACCAGTGTGATAAACACATCCAGATTCCACCAACTTGGTGGTAATTTTCCAGTTCAGAATGGAGTTTAAACAGTTTCCCCTTTAGTCTAACTTGCAGGATCTGTTAACATCAGATTACATAACAAAACTGTGCAAAAGCCAGCATCTCTTGTGAGCTACATTATTTGTATCCCATGATTCTCCTTTGAATCTGAACTCCCTTGTATCAGCTCACCTAATCTGTTTTTAATTTTATAGAAGATTTAAATGCAGTTGTCATCATGAAGTACAGAAGAATGCATGAAGTAGTCCTCTGCGAGAAATCCAGTCAAATATGCCAGCACAACATAATGATATACAGTATCTGATGACATTTACTGTCAGGGTAGACCTTTTGAAAGAGATATGACCACTTGTCGTACTCTTGTTGAATTTATAAACCCTGGCTGTATCATGGGCTGAGTGAGGCCTCTGACAGTGTGGGCTAAAGTAGCATTTCATTACGCTGTCAGCTTCGAGCTCAGATATTAACGGTTAGCGTTCACACTGAACTTTGCAAATGGATATTCAATAATTTGATGTTTCTAATTGGAGAAAATTGTAAAGTATCTATTTGTCGTTTTTTTGTCAGTGACAGGTTGGCATTATTAATTGAGTGATTAAAGTTGGCCCTGTGTCATTCAGCATTCAGCAGTACACAATAAAAATATATCTAATAAGAATTTTGGCTTCAATTTAGACTAAGGTGTCAGTCCTGCGGGTTATTATTTTATGTTGCATCTTACATTTCCTTCAACTTTATTCATCAGACAAGTCAACTGAGCTTACGTGCCACTCTCTTAAACTCATCTCCTCACCCATGAAACTATACCCGCAGGTAGAAGGCATGCTAGACCCTCTCCAAATGTATTCCGCATCAAACTCTTTATCTATCAAACTATATTTTCTCTCTGGCAGGAGAGAAGAAGTTTGTCTGCCCAGAATGTTCCAAGCGCTTCATGCGGAGCGACCACCTGGCGAAGCACATTAAAACTCATCAGAACAAAAAAGGTGTGAACTCTGGCGGCGCTGTGGTGGCCTCGATGGAATCCGCGGGGTCCTCAGACAGTATCATCACCACGGCAGGCGGGACCACCCTCATCCTCACCAACATCCAGCAGGGTTCCAGCAACGCCCAGGACATCCTGGCCAACGCAGAGATCCCTCTCCAGCTTGTCACCACGGTAGCGGCCAGCGAAGTCATGGAGTGATTTACACTCCGTTTATGAACTTCTACAACCTCTCTCATACTGTATACTCCTACCTGCATTTTTATTCAAGTTTTGAAGAAAGCTAAAATTATAAATATATATATATATATTTTAACACGGAAATAGTCAATCCATGTGAGTACTCAGTTTTTACTGAGGAAAAACTAGTTGTGGAGACTAAAAGAAGATAATGATGGAAAAAGACATTGCAGTAAACACACAAGGAAATGCCTTATTTTGTACAATATTATGTCGTTGGAAAGGTAGGATGCCATTTGCTTTGAATCTACTTATTTTTTGTTATGTTGTGTTTTTCACAAAAAATTATTGGTAAGTTGAGCAATTTTCTCCTCGCCTTTTCTTTGATGGTATATTCTTATGATGTCTCTGGTAAGCAAGGTTTGTTCCGTATTCCTTTGAGCGAAAGACTAAATCTCACAACAGAGCTAATTTTATCCAGCTGAAGTAATGTTATTGCTTACGTCCTTGCGAATTTACTCATTTTTTGTTTTTAAATATTATGCATCTTTTTGTCTCTCTCTGTTGCAGTCGGTCTGCTTGAACTTAGGAAGCCCTCCTTCCTCCGTTTTTTTTTTTTTAATCTTTGCTCACACCTACTACATTTTGCAGGTGAAAAATCAAAACAATCAAAATTTTGTATTGTAAATCCTCTAACATATACTGTTGATATGATACACATTATTTGCTTATTAAATATTTTGACTGAACAGCTATTTATATTGGGCTTTACATAGGAAAAGCATTTGTGATATTAGAAGTCCCAAATATTTCAAATGGCTTCATTATATGTAATTCAGATGTGTTTTTGTAAAACCCTTTTTGGAGGACTTCAAAACAAAAAACATGCATTGTGATATGAAGAAAAAAGCCATTTTTTTGGAGGTAATTGCCAAATTTGACTACAAACTCAGGGTGACTTGTGACTGTGTGATATAAGTAGAGTAAATCACCCCTGTAGCTTCTCGGGCCATGGTGGGGTGTTGTGAAGAAATGTTATTTGATGGACCAAAAGCTGAGGTGAATTAAGCTGTCACCATGTTACCTATGCTGGTTGAATCCTACCATTTCTTTTTTTTATTTTGTTTTGTTTTGTTTTGTTTTTTTACGATAAGGACGACCCCTGTTCATGTTATAGAAACAGCTTTGCAGAATTGTTGACCTCCATCAGTCCTATCACACAGTTGAAAAAAAAATAAAAAAATCAGTGTATTACTGAAAGCGGTACTCTTTTTAACAGCACTGTTCTCATCACTTTCATCTTGTTGTTAATCCTTTTGTATGAAAAAAATGTTTTGTATACTTCCCAAGAAACTGTCCTTTATATTCATTGTCAGTAAATGTACAATGTTTCTGTCTTTGTGTTGACACTTTTTCTTTCACTGTATGTTGCATTTCCCTGTTCCATGTTATTATGTGTTTTTTATTTTATCTTTGAACTCCAAATGTTGAATTGTTAAATTGAATACACATACGCACTGAACAGTGAATTATGGTGGCATATTTGATTTGATTATACTTACCCTCTGAGTCAGATAGCAAGGTGCTACTGAAACATTCGAAGAGCATCTTTATATTGTGTACTAAACACTGAAGGTTTATTCTAACTTCAAAATCTTCTGTATAAATATGTCAATATAACATCAATATAAACCTTTCTGTTACACATGAATTTCCTTTCCTTTTTGCTTTATTTTATTTTATTTTATTTTATTGCGTTAATGTATCAATATTTTACAATGTCTGCTTTCTGAGGGCAGTGTGATATTTGATACTAAAATGACACAAGTTAGAATTTTTTCCTTTCACATGAAACCTTTTGTTTTGTGTCTTTTCAAAGACTTGACATCCAGCCAGGAGGTTCATTCTCCCCCTTCGGCTTACACTCTGGGTTACTAGTCCAGTAGATGTCACTACAGCCAAGGGAGCAGGACAAGAGGTATGTTTGACCCCTTGACCTTCCCCATGTAGCGCTGCTAAGATGAAGGCACAAGTCACTGAGGCCAACAGGAGGTGTGGACCCTCAATTAACCACAAGTTAATGTCACACAGAAATGTCAGGAACATATTCTGCTGCTGGAGAACAAACTATTGTCTCATGACTTTGATCAAACCCTACAGAGACACGAGTGGTAACGGCTTCTATTTGTATGACCTGGACTCAGCTATATTTGAGTGAATTATCAGGAAAACATTTTAAATCTGTCTTGTTTCTAGCTGTTAGGTGTGCACACAGTTTCCTGTCTCCACTGCTTTTGCCAGAATTAATGATCATTTCTTAATATTTTGACACATTAACCTGATATTAGCAGCCCACACACGCTGCATCACTATATCTCTTACACTAAATGGGACATTTTACTAATTAGGTACTGTTGCTATTTTTTCTTACATATTAGGCTCAGGACAACGGCATAAGGGAGTTAAAAATGTATTATGGCCTACCTGGTTTTAGTGCCTGTGAACATAATTAAAACGGTAGTCTATGAAAAGCTTTATCTGGTAAATCAGAGTGAAAAGCACATGCTTTTTGAGTCTTAGTCAATTTGCTGAAAATGACTCGGAGAATGTGGTCTATAACGTTAAAAAGGACGAGTCCTTTTTGTCGTTCCTTTCATTTGCATAATTTAATGAATCCAATTCATTGTAATGCAATACCAAGTGCACCAGGAACATAGAATGACAGTTTGAGTTAATGAAATGTGTTAACGGTATCATCATTTACTTGTATGTTAATTAGTCCAATTAATTTCCCCTGCTCGGTAATCTGAATATTGTAATAATCTTTGCTCCCCTGCAGGAATGAAATCTATGATACACAGACCTCTGGGACAATCTGAGTAGAGATTCGTGGTTT
>NW_023340095.1:13803136-13878921 GCF_004916995.1 Morone saxatilis | reverse complement strand
GTTTGGCAGATCTGAAATATATTTTATAGGTCTGAGATTCAGGAATATGTCTATAATTTTTAGGGGGAGGGGGGCATTTGTACTCGGCTGTGTATGGTCTGCATTCAGCTTTTAATGATGCAAAACACACCCACAGTGTGAAATGTATTGAGAAACGAAGGGCGATTGTCCGGTGCCAGAGCCGGGATAACTTTGTCTTGCTTGACAAAGTGCCATTGCCTCGTAACAGGAAGAGGCACGGTTCTTCTGGCCGCTGCAGATAAAAGCTGCCATCAGTGGGGGTGATCCTCCTCGGCAGGTTAAAGGAAGAAAGAGAGACCGCGTGGCGGCCGAGCGTGGCGGCCGAGCATGACACTGTCCACACACTTGTCATTTCAACTGACCACCTGGTTTTAGAGGCTAACTTTGTCAACAGACTGCCCCAGCTCTTCTGTTATTGTACTAACGTGTATGTCAGCATCAGCCTCAGAGCCTTTCAGCTGTTTGTAGGCCAGCTAATGAATCTGGGGACGTAGCTTCAGGACATAGTTATTAAATTAAAAAATGCAAAACAAGTAAAACTCTTTGTGGCTTTGATTTGTTGAGGCAAACATGTCTTTTTCTGCACACATTTCCTCTTTGTTACTGATGTAGTTTGAACATGATGTGCAGCAAATTTAGCAAAGAACATAATTCAACTTGAGTCTTATTTTGTAGAGTAAAAGGAAAGCGTTTTCATTATTGTGTTTTTTTGTGATAGACAGGTATCATTTCAACCAGTGCTTACACTACAAGTTGTTTGTGTGTTTTTATTGTAGTAAATAGCTTTTGGTTCTCGTAGCTCAGTTTGAATAGCTTTGTAATTGTACATGGTGCTCAACTTTTCTTCCAATTCATGTGCAAAAGGCATAAATACAATAACTATGCAGAGGGAGAGGAACACTGTAATCATGCAATAACATTTCCAACTGTATGTGTGATAGAATTCAAAATGCTATTGGGATTATGGTTCTTAACCGTTGGGAGGTAATGTGAACTGTTGGCAGAAATGACTTATTTCATTATACCGTCCCAAATATACAAAATACTTCAGCGAGAGGGCTGCTTCTTCCCTATCTCTGCCCAATTTTAACTGTTTTCCCCGAGTTGTTGAAGGATAGGCCTGCAATTTTGCAAAGTGACTATTATTTGCCTTTCTCAAGGAATCAACAACTTGAAAGTACAGTGCAATGAATTGTTGGGCTTCTGCAGCTGCATTTATTTATTTACAATATGTCTCCTCTGTGAAACATCTTACAGAATTTAGAGCATGAAGCCTTTATTTAATTTCCTCTTTTATATGAACTCTTCATAAGTGAAAAGCACTTACCATCCTGCTTAATCTTAATATTTTGTTTACAGCAGGGTTCTAATGCCGTTTCTTTTTTTTTTCTTCTCATAAACCATTAGAGCATTTGAAACGACAGAAAATAGTGTCCTGTGTTTCTACATTCCTGACACATGCTTGCCCTTGATCAACTGCAGAAGGCAGACAATAGCGCAGATCATTTTCCCCGGGCAGGCAAACACAGCATGGATCAACTCAATAACCTGATATTCCCTGTCTACTGAATGTGGCCAATTTAGCAGAAGGTCAGCGCCTCTTTTTTTTTTTTTTTATTCCAGAGACAATTTGGTGACCTCCCTCTGGAGCCCCAGCAGGACCAGCAGAGACAAACAGAATCGTCGAGCTTGAAAGTGCTTGTGTTGACATTGTGTTTTGGTGTGGACTTCTCAAGGTGAACAGATACCTGGTGTGGGACAGGGGGGCTATTATGCAAACCTGATATCCACGGCCAGATGTCGCCTTGTGGATTTAGTTTCTCATGTGTTTTTGGCAATTATTTACAGTGTCAGGGTGGATGTTTAAATCTAAAGATGTGCACTGGGTAGAAAAGTATGGTGTATGTCTGTTGGTGTGGCTGCAAATCATCTTCCATCATCCTTTTACATGCAGAGGTGTCATTCGCTGCTTCAAATTAAACACTCTTGTTTCAGGAAAATTATGGTCTGACTCTATGTTCTATTTCAGGAGGGTGGAATGACAGATTTGGTCAGTCTTAGCTGTCTTTATTGTAAAATGTCTCTGTCCTGCTGTTTTGCATTTACTGTATGTATGTTTTTTTTTCCAGATCCAACTGTGAAAATTGAATCAACAACAATGAGACACCTCCATCAGATTTTCCACATTATGTTCTTTGTGCTCGCACACAGCGTGTGTCTGATTTTAGTAAAGAGACAATTGCATAAGATGATGTTGAGATCCATGAGAAGATTAGGAGGGATCGTTTGTCGCCATTCCTCGCAGCAGTCATATAGTTTTCCCACTGTACGAAATAACTCTGTCTTTATTGTGCACCTCAAGGTCAAATGAGACAACAGCTTCAACTTCCTCGGACTAGAAAAAACTGCAAGTGTACGCTCAATATTGTCTTTGGTTGACAAGAGCTGGCCTTCAGTGTTATTCAGCCCATTGAAAACGATTTCAGATAAGAAAAGAGACGTTTTGTATCTGAAAATGTACATTAAATGGTGTCAACAACATCTCGGAGGTCAGAGTAGAGTCCCCATGGAGACTGAATCTGGCTGCTGCGCTCGAAGACTCGACACCCCCCTGAGTGGCGGCTCTGTGATGGCTCTCAGTTTCTCTCGTCATGTCCCTGGCAGCTTTGACACAGGTAATATGCATGCAGGCTGACAGTGCCTGGGATGTGCGGCAGAGACAATGATGTACATATCATTTTCCTCCCTGACTGATTGAAGACTGTAATCTGTGCTGGACTTTCTCTCTGATTACACACGTCTCAGGGAGCAAAACAAGGACTCTGAGCTGCCACTGGGCACTGGACTCATCCAGGGCTTTCAGCCTTCAAGAGGACTGAAGTCCGCCTTTAAGGTGAGCTCAATTTTCGTCCCATTTACACTATTGTTACAAGTGTCGGATAGAATGCATCTGGTAGATAGTGGTCAAACAGTGGCTGTCTGAAGATGACACAGGAACAGAGATGTATCCGGCACCCAAGGTCATCCTATTCCCATCTCCGGCACTGTCACAAATGTTTAGAGCTTCTGTAAAGGCACACTCACAAAGAGAAACAATATCATGAATTTTGCATTGACCGGCATTGTGCTCTGTGCTTGCAAAATGCAAAGTACAGCTCAACAGGCCAATACTAAACCTGTCCAACAAGACCAACCATGAAATGCAGACAGAGAATACGTTGCTCTGCTATAATATTCCATTGTTCTCTGCACAATGACAGAGCTCCACTGGTTAAATAATAAAGAAGCAAAGCAGCATTTCAATTTGTTTCCTCGCATATGTCATGTTTGCAAATAGCGCTCTCATATGTTTAACACGCCCTTAACCTGCCTGCGTAACCTTGTGCGGTACACTTGTGTCTTTATGTAAAACCTGAGAGATTTGTCTGTTGACAATAGGTCAATCCGTTACAGAAGTTACCTAGCACATTACAAGGTTGGTCTCAGGGGAGAAGTAATGGGTTCTGGGCAATTGACCAACCTGCCATGCTTTAGTGCACCTGCACTGAGTTAGAGCTGTCATCATTACCACTTCCTCTAACGTTCCCCCACAGCAACCCAGACACTCCCACTTCCAGCGATATTTCACTTTGGTGGAACATTTTTACTTTTTATCATGCATCCCTCCGTAGACGAGTGGAGGCAGTCTAGCTTTAAGATTTGAAGCAGTAAGGTAACCTCTAACGGGCCTTTGGGGTCCGCACTAAAACATAATGTTTCCAAAATAGCTCCCAGTCACCAAGCTATGATTCTGACTTAAACTTTTCAGATTGAGAACCATGCTTGCCAAAAAGAAAGAAATCTTCAAGATAAAAGGTTGTAAAAGGTGTCTACCCACATTTTCTCTGTGTCAAAATATGAAGAATATGAGGTTAGTCATTTGAATGGTATTCATCCTCTATTTTAGTTGAGTTATTCAAAATGATTGCAAGATTGTACAGGCTGAAAATAATCATTAGGCAGTTCTGTAAAGAAAAAAAATCCTGTTTGAATGGTTCATTAAAATGAATCAAAAAAGGAACAAGCTTCTACATTAGTTAGTTAATCAAGACTTTCTGTGAGGAAGCACCTTCAACTTAATGTCTATTTTTCTTTCTTTTTTCGTGAGTGCAGATACACTACGTACATGTCAGGAGGTCACACACATAAAGCTTTCTGATTACTAATCCACCTGAATGAACATAGTCGACTAACATTTGTGTTTCAACAGTTGTTACACTATTCATAGCGACGAGGTTCATCGTGAACTAACAGTTGAAGAGATCCGTTTTCCTTAATCTCAGCACAAGGTCCGTGTAGTTGGTGCTCCAGAGCTTTCCATCATATCACATAATTTTCATCAGCAGATGAAGTTTGCGCAATTTGTAGGTGCTCAAATTTTCGTTTTTTTATGAGCCATGGATACATTTCGACATCAGCTTATGTAACAAAGAAGAAGTAAAACAATACAAATGTTTAGCATTCAGCATTTATACAACAAATATCAGAGATGATCAAGGCCTCAGCGTAGTGAGCCTGTAGCAACTTCGCTCTGACTTGCAGATGTTTTTCCCTCAGTTTTCACTTCCTCCTCCCACACACGTCTTATATCAGTATTTGCCAGATCCAAAACGACCAGCTTTGAAAATGAAGGAGAGGAACTTTACATTGTGCCAGAAAAAGGAATGGAAATTACGGGCAGTGTCAGATAATTGAGCTTGTCGTAAGAGACATGTTAATAACAGGCGGAGATGCAGAAGACTTGTCACTCCGTACCCTGGGTGACAGACTCTCTCTGCTGTTGATGAGCTGTTTTAGGGGGGAAATTGTTCCACGCAAACACCATCGTTATTACAAGCTGGCAAGCTGCTCGCTTGTGTACCCAATTCTGCTTGAACTGACAGAATCCAATTGACCGGCACATATTCATGCACTTTATTTTCTTTATTCTCACCAACAATGCAGATAATTACTGCACCAAGTAAAACTGAAAATAGAATTTCACTGTGTCCCAGAAAACAATGCCAGAGCTGTCTCAGCAACATGTCTGCTGAAATTGCTGTGACTGGGAGACCTACTGTAAGACAAGCAGCAATCCAATATTACTTGTCAACTTAAAACTTACTGAAACCATATTGGCATTCTCCTCTTTTATGAAACAGGGAGAAATAACTTGCATTTTTCATGCTGTCATTGTTCTCTGCAGCAAAGCATGGCCACATGCAAACCTTTATTCGACAGAGCACGTAGAGCTTTATCAGCACTGTTTCTCTTGTGTTATGACCTCCATGTATCTTGTCGTGGGTTAACACTTCCATTTACTATCACCCAGTCTTAGAAGATATCTGTTTCTGTGGTCTGAGACAGCATCAACATGTAGATACTCTCCCAAAGGCTGAAATAACAGTATCAACTTTAAACTGAATCATTATTCGTTGGTAATCGGCCACAAACTATAAAGTGCACCTTTATGTGCAGAACATGGCAATGTTCTGGGCGTGACCTAAACATGAATAATTCACCATTTTCACATCTATTCATTTGCCAAGGAAGTTAATGTAAACAAGTCTTATTCCCAGGGGACGAATACAGGAATATTTTAATAAAACAAGCCATATTTCTGTACAAAAATGACATTTTAATGGCAGAATGTGTTGTTTTGTCCTGTAAAATCATCTCCTGATTAAGCTCACAAGCCTGTTTTACTTTAAATTGCATCAATTTGCATCACTACGTGGCGTCTTTGACGCTGATGAAATGAAATTGTAATTTACTACTTTATGTTTTAATCTTTGTTGTTTGTCGATTAATTTACTGTTCATAACTGGCTTTCTGTGAAGTATTTTTTCAAATGCAGTGTCTAAACTGCTAAAAGCATTGCCCCAGACAATAATTACCTTGTTTTCGTGGCTTGTTTCTATAAAATTCACAACTCACGGATATTTATAGCAGCACATGTGGTTTTCTTATTACAGCTGGATAAAGAGCAGGTTTCAGAGGGCTGGAAAATGTATATGGACATTATCCTGATAAGTTTAACTACTAAATGGGTTCATTTGTCTAAAAATAGGTTTTGGTGTGGTTAAAAGGCACATTTACCCGAAATTTCATGTTTGTGTTCCTATCATTAATCCCCTTGGGAGTTAGTGCGATCAGCCGAGTAGCAAATGGGACGTTGTCTCTGATGCCTGTGCCTTTAGAGAATAGCGTCCATGGCGGGACGGTAGAGTGTCTCCCAGGGGCCAGACCACATCTGCTGAGTTCACGTCGCTCTGTCACCTCTAACACAACTCATTAATAAGGATATTTTACTGAGGCCATGTCGGTGTCATGTATTTTATTCTTTTTTTATATACACTTTAACTTTGTTGTGAGTCCCACTGTGCAGAGGATGTGTGGCTGTCATACTAATGTATAGGGACACTCTAGTGCCGCTGTCCAACAAGTCGTCCGTTATCTGAGGGAAATGTGTCCGTCCAGAGGTGAGGGCGGCTTTGTGCTCTCAACCAGGCCACCTCTCAGCCTTTGTGCCAGTAACAAGCTCAGCTCAGGCTCCAACGAAGCGAGAAATTGTAAACTCTCCGGAGAGGCCCAGTGGAGAGATAAGGGCTTAGTGTTTGCTGGCAATGTGCATGGGGATGAATCTGATACGGCCGAGTCCCACGCCAGAATGGGAGTGATGATACCTCCCCTTCTATGGAGAGTTATGTTTAATCCCCTTTGCCAGTGTATTCACTTGCAAATATTCCTGTCACCATTAATATGTATTAACATCCTTCACACACTGTTCAATACAGATTTATCAGACTCTATTTTCCCTCTTGTGCACGCCACCATCTCTCTGCTGCTCTTCAACCACAGCTTTTTATTTGGAGAATAGACCTGAATGTGCTGCTGATGTTCAAGCAGCAATCCTTTGCCTGTAGATACTGCAGGGTTTAATATAGGCGCTGCTGCAGCTACAGCTCACAGACGAGACCAAATCCACTATAGCTAATGTATATAATTCACTTGTGAACATTTTTTAAAAACACGTTTCCCAGTAACTTACATGTTGGAATATTTCATGATGTGAACATAAGTTGTTTGATTAGTAATAGCATCAAGCAGAAATTGGGGAAATGTACCATGTGAAAAAAGAGTTTAATAAATGTGTGTTTTTTATATATTAAGTTGCATGCATTATGATGCAAGTTCCAAAAAAGTCTGTACTAAATTCAAAATTACAAATAGCAGACATTAAAAATCTCTAAATTGTCTTATATTTGAAATAGTTCAAACATAAACAAATGTCAGACAGATTTCTTTTCATTTTCATATTTTCACATCTTGTTTCTGTTTTAAATAACCTTTATTTTTACTCATATTGTTACTGCAGAGAACAATCAGGTGAAACATTTCTGCCAGATTTTCCTAAAAAATCTGTAATATATTATTAAAAATGTTTTAAAAGTATTAAGTCTTATAAAACTCTATATTCTATATATAATATTTGTGTAAGGCTTGACTTCCTGCCTCCTGTTATCACAGTTCATTTAGATTTAAATGTACAATTAGTGTCTGCAGATATTTGACTTCAGTTGTTTTATTAATTTGAATGTAATTCTGAATTACAGTACATATAATATAATCTAACAAGATAAAGAACGTTATATGAGATTTGTGTGAGATTTTGTCTGTGTTTGGTGGTCTAATCCAGACAAAGCTCTGAGAAGCTCATTACAGCCTGGTGAGGCCTTAAGCCTTTGCTGCCTGCATTAAAGCAGCCAAGAACTGTCTGTCAGCTTCCTGGCAGAGCCCAAATCAAGCTGTCAATTACTGGACGTGTTTATGGAAATTACATGTTTGTTAACATGCTGGAAAAATGTTCTCTCGGCTCAAGCAGCATGTGTTCGGAGAAACAATTTTGCTCGGAAATCACCTTTCAAATGGATGAAGGTGATCCTCATCAGATCACAGACACGAGAGGCATTTTAACTCTCCCTGTCCTGATACTTGTAAGGAAAATCCTAGACAGAAAGAGCCACAACTAACAATCAAAGGTGGAGTCCGTGTATGATGCTATGTTTTTGTTTATTAAGTCATTTCACTCAGCCTTGGCTGTTGTTCAACCCCCTTTGTTACGCTTAAAGATGCAAAAGCACAGGTTTGGTAACTAATGCAGCAGTGACAAGAGAAGCTTGTTTGCGTTGGAACTGTAACTTTGTACAAAATAAACAATGCATTTCACAAATTTTATTAAACATCTAAAAGCTGAATTAACCACTAGAGGGAGCAAGGTGCTCTGATTTCTAATCAAGAATATCAGATTAATTACACAGTATTTCCATTTTCACTTAGCGTACACCACACTGACGTCTTGCAGTGTCAGACACTTAACAGTTCCCAACTGGAGAATGGTTCTTTGAAAGTATAGCTTCACTTTGAATAGATTCGTAACAATGCAGTGTAAAAATGAAGCTCCCTCCACCATTCAGTTTAATGTCTCCGATGAGATGTTTATGTCAATTTCCCCGTTGATTTTCTCTCACATAAAGGCCTTGATTTCAGCCTCCCAATGATCATGAAATTGAGCCAATCGACATGCATGTCTCAGATGTCTGTTCGAGCTCATCTTAGACAAGGTAATTTTGTCAGAGCAATTACCATTGTAATGTATTCCAAAGTCAGGGCATTTTCTGCTGCTTAGGTGAGCCGCTGACAGCATGTTTTGATTTTTAAGCAATTGTGCTTTTCACTCCGAGATCACGCCAAGGTCTGCATTTCTCCCTATGTAACAACCCGCCATGATTCCATTATTTCACATTAACATCTAATTACCTCGCTCAGACCCGCAGCTATATTGAAAAGCCACTGTGAGTTCTGGGGTTTGACAAAGCTGTAAGTAAAGATGGGTTTGGGGGGTTGGTGCATGTTTATGAAGAAGAAACTCCAACTGTAAGACATACCCAATTCCCAGTGGACCCGTATTACCTGTCAGGGATGATGACAATGCCCTGGAGAATGTCACTGTGCAGTGAAACTGTCATCACACAATTACTCTCACCATTACTGGCCCTACATCTCCATGTAATGGCTGTGACACACTTTACAATTCAGATTGTATTCTCAGTCATTGGCACTTAAATGCTGCACTCCGTTTTATGAAAAGATAAAGATCTCTGTAATCTGCCAGAGCTCAACCATCCCTTGAAAGCTTGTCAGGCGGCATTTTGTCGTTCACAAGAAGTTGTCATACCCCGTAGCATCTCCCTTTGTTGGGCTGGTGAAAGTGTCTTTTTGAGTGCACTATTGTGTGCTTGTTGATATGTGCTTGCCTATAGAGTCAGACTGTGTTTTGGTCCAGTTATCTGTTTGAGTCATCACAAGAGGAACGTGCACTGTGCTGTATTGTGTGGAGTTCAGCTGGAACTACAGATTGGGCACAGAGCATCAGAAGATCCCTTAGTCATGTATCTTCGAATTAAGATCTAAAACGTGGGGCTCGTTTTGTTGTGTTTCGGCCGCCATGTTAAAGTATGCTCTGCCTTACTGTTTAGATTCAGCCAACAGAAATCAGGCCGGAGATATCTTTAGCTTATGTTCAATAAATTCCACGAAAAGACCAAAACCAGTAAGTCGTAGTACTTTTCAACTTTCCAACTCCAGACTGTCTGTGGCACGAAGCCCATTTTGTTCCTATTGAAGATGTAAATATTATATAATATATAACATAGATCCCAATACACAATTTAATTTTTTTAAATGGCTAAATAAGAATAATAAACAGCTGGGCACTGTAAGTTTCAGCAGGATTGGGTATGGAAAATCCAAATAAACTACAGTGCCCATGTTCATGGTGAAGAGGCAACATGTTGCATACTAATTGTGACCACCATGTTTTTGCTATAAATACTGTGTGTAAAACCCAATAAATAAACATAGAGTGAAACAGAGGACACCCTGGGGGACACCCAGTGTAACAGTGTGGCTCAGCCTTTTTTTTTGCCGTAAGGCCGCATTAAAACATAAACACAATAAGACACACAAACTTGTCATACAGTGTAGAATATAATAAAAGCTTTATTTGATAAAAGAACATCTGCAAAAGTAAATTAAAATAAGCTTACTGTACTATGAGATATATTAAAACTTGTTGTACCTGATGTTTGGAAAGCTGTATGTGTAATCAGAGTTTGAGTTCCTTAAAAAGAGGAGGGTTCGGATTTGTTAGCTGTCCGTGTGATTTGCAGTCTGAAAGGGATTTCACTCACCACATTGACAACGTTGCTCTGCGTATTCCTGTTTCTCATTTAAATTCCAGTACTAACAACTCAGTGGGACAGCGAGGACTAATTCTTTAATGAATCTGTAAAATAACATTAATAACATTTAAGCTCCACAGAAAATACAGTCTTTGTTGCTCTGTCTTGAAGGATTTGCTTTTTTCATGGGAGTTTGTTGATAACGAGGAAAACATTTTTGATTATCACCAGACTCATCCTTTAAGTTTCAGCTGTTAGCGGGTCTGGGAACAGTCCAACTGCACCACCAACTGCAAAAAACCAAACTGCCAGCTTGTGTGTGTGATAGCAGATTGAGTTTAACAAGCCAGATGGGTTGTAATTGTCGGATCAATCCAATGTTTGTGAGCTTTTATGCCTTTTATTATGGTTTGTTTTCCTTGCGTGCTGTTTCCTCTGCTGATTTGCCTTCCCTTGGGGAGGGTCTGTGTCAAAAACACTTTAGCTGCCTGACCAGCGTTACCTCTCTCAGGATGTGGAGTGTGATGTCTGAGTTGGGCAGCACCTCCCATGAAAATGACTGGAGCAGCATTATCTTATCTTCCCCGCCTGTCGGCCATGCTGCTGCAGTTTTACTGTTCACCTTTTCAGAGCAGTTGTCTGGCAAAGCGCTATATGATTAAGGCTGCCCTGCTTTCCTCTGTGCAGAGGTTAGTGAAGGCATTTCTTCTCCACAGTTCTAAAGAGTAAAAAATTAATTTAGACATTTGGAAATGTCAGTTGTCGTCTGCTAAACCGTTTGAATTCTCTTAGCTTTTGGAAACTTCCATCCATCAACCTTTGCTGTTGCACCTTGCTTTACATTAAGATATTCATGTACCTGAATCATCAAACTGCTTCTCTCCTTCAATGTGACTTTTAAAAATACAGACATAAGACCTGCAGATGTGTCCGACTTCTGAGACAAGGTCTTATATTGCAGGCATTGTTATTTTCATGCCACATGTAACAGCAGGCCCTCTTTCCAATCACAACTTAAGAGTTGGTCCCTGTACAGATGTGAAGAGGTTAACCCTTCACTTTTGGAAGCCGTTTTCTTGCCTCTCCTTTACTTTATCACGGTAATTGAAACTCTTTCACGGCACTTCTGTTTCTTTTCCTAGACATATAATGTACTGGATAGATCCTCAACATGCTCAATCACAGAGAACTAATTTGACTGTATTGTTTGACAAGTGTTCCTTACAGCTTGGTGTGAGTGAGATGCAATTTAAGAACAATTATGCCATTTTCTGAGAACAGTATGGGGCATGTAAGAATCATTTTAGATTTTCACAGGTTAAATGTAATGACCACTCTGAGAGCTGAGTTTGTGGGGATTTTTTTTTTTTTCAGACCTGACTGCTTTTAGTCAGGGCGAGAAAAGAAAGTGAAATATTGGCGTTGTGTACAAATATATGTAGATATAGTCAAATATATGGATCGCTGATGCTCATGTGCCCACCACTTCTGGTTTGCCCTTACTTTAAAAAACTGCAGGATGTGGGACTTTCTAGCATATGAGAAGAGGATCTGGTCATTTTTATATACGGTGAGGACTTAATTCTAATTCTGCAGCACATCAGGTACCTAATCTTAAAAAATGGTAGGTAAAAGACCCTGAAGGTGCACTGGCATTTCAGAGGTAGTGAAGTAAAAGAGCTCAAGGTTGCAGAGGACTGAAACCCATCTGAGTCACGTCTTCGAAGCCCCTGTTGGACTTTTAAATTTTTATCACTTCTGATATTTGTTCTCAATGGCAAATTAACAGCCTTCCTTGTGCCATTCAGTTTCCTTTCTCAAGACAAGCCTTAAATTTTGTCTAACTGCCTGAATTTACTACTCTTCTATTTTTCACACGACAGAATCAATACCAGGACTGAAGAAGAGAGGATAAAAATTTATGGTATCTTGCAATTTAATGGTTGAAAAGATGCAATTTGAAAGATCATAAATTGTGAAGGAGCTTATGCTTCATTGCACTTGATTCAGTGCTTGCTGTTAGAACTTGATTTGCGAGTGTCTGCAAAGTGTGATTAACGAGGCGATCAATGTGCAGTGCAGCACAGTATGGCACTCCTAATGCTCTTCATTAGAATAAATAAAATAAATTGACTGCAGCTCTATGAAAACTCTGTAATGGTTAAAAATCAAAGAATGTCATCCCCCAGCCACGATTTAGCTTCTCTCAGCCTGCATCCACCTTGATCACATTACCCTGACAGCCTTGTCTCTGAACCTGCAGGGGCCCTGAGACGAGCTCGCGGTGAGGGAAGGAAAAGGAAGTGGTGTGTCGGCGGGGGCCACAGGCTATTGCTTAGTTGACTGGTAATCATAAATCGGAGGGCTTTTGTACCGAAAGTGTCGCGGGGAATGCAGTTTATGGAGTATTAATGCATGAAATAGCATTTCAAGCTGATAAACGGTTCGCAGAATGGTCAGTCTGCGCAGATTGCTCTTCCCTCTTTCTTTTTCATGAAGGCATATTGTTTGTAATAACATTTACCAGGAGAATTTATTCCACTTCATCTCATGTTTTCTTGCCAGACAGCTTGGTATTGCTGTTGTGGAGGGAGGTGGGGTGTCAGACTCAGCTGTAATATTCACTCCTCCTGCCTGTCCTCTTTGGATTATTGTCTTTTCAGATTAGACTATGTGGAATTGGCCACAATATGAGCTGTCACGCAGTCACTTAACTTGGCCGTTCAATTGATTTCTTGCTATATCTCCCATGTGGTTGTTAAAATCAATTAACTATAAGTAACTGGGCAACAAAACACATTTGTAAATGAGCTGGTATTGATATTTCCATCTTTCTCCATTAAAAGCAAAGTATTGACTCAAAGGTTTATGTTATGTGTCATGTTGTCTATACTATTACTGGGAAAATATGAAGCACGTAGCTACACACCCAATGTATAGCTGATGAACATCTAACATGATGCACACAACGTCAACAGTAATACTGTATGTGTCAGCTAAAGCAAATATTACATTCATAACATCAGCTGAAACCAAAAGGAAGTTATCGTATAGGAAATATATTTACATGTTTATATATGTGGATATGAGCTGTTTTAACACTCTCAACCTGCTGATGTGATTCCCGCACAGTGAGAAAAGACTCATGTATAGATTTATAGCTGCCGATGAGATGACACGGTGTCTGCCGGAGCCCGCACGGCAACCGGCGGCCCTCCCTGCTCTTGTCTCTGTGACACCTTTGGGCTGCTACTGTAGGGTGAGTCACCTCTCCTCCCGCTCAGCCCAACCTTTATTAGCTCTCTGCCCATTAAACATGACCTGAGTGCTCATTTTGCATGGAGACATTTAATTGCGTGCTGCTGAGGCACTACTCTTAATAGGCTAAGTGCTGCCTCCTATGGTGACTACATGCACTGTATATGAACTGCAAAACTTTACTTCTTCCCCCCCCACCACCACCACCACCTTTACCCAGCTCACACATTGTTTTAATCATCTTAGAAATCACACTTTCTGAGCTGAACATGTTAGGTTTGTGTAAATATACCGATATATTTTTGTAAAATGGTTGACAAAGAATCAGTAATATTTAAAGAATCTTCCTGCACAGTCGAACCATCGGGGGAATTACTGGAAGTCATGTTTATTATTTGTGAAATGGGAAATTTCAGGTGTATTTGAAGACGATCGCCTGATAAGAATGAAATATTCAACAGTATATTACGGTCCTGATGAGCTCAGTATGGCGCTACCACTGCCAAAATGTGTGTTTCAGTTCCTGCAGAGTGCATGTTGTGTTAAAATGTACAGGACTCGTGGTGAGATACTGTGCTCTGGATTGAAGTTTCAACCAAATGTTCCAGCAGATCAGACAGTCCAAGACACAACATGGAGATTCACAAAGAGTATTTAAAGCTGCTACTATATGCAGTATGTCTACTTTAAATATCCTACTGAACACTAAATCCTCTTTCTATCAAAGAGTTAATAGAGTGGTATTAGGTCTAATAAAAATAAAATATAAAAAGCTAAATAATACTGTAGGTTATAGCTAGCTTGGGAATATTGAACACTCTGATTTTACTCTCTCTAACCCTGGGACAAACATCAAGGCCTTCAATTTCGTGGATATATGATCAAAAATGTTTCATGTTAAAATTTTTGTAATTAAAAAATATTGTTTGTTTTAATTTGCGCTTCCGCTAATTAAGAAAATCCATCCAGTCTGGTAGGTTTACAAGTTTTTAGCAGCCATTTCCTGCATGTTAGTCTGATATGAAACAAGAGTGGTGTTGGTGGCGAATCACCCTTTAAAGCCCCAAAACACCATTTGAACTGTTTTTAATTACAGTATTCATCCAGAAAAAAGACTACACAACATTGCTCTTATAGTAGGTAATAATATATAGCATTTGACAGCAAGATATAAAAGCTTTAACACCTAAAACACACAATGAAACAAAACAATCTGGTAAATGAAAGACTAAGGTAAGATAATTCATTATGATAAACATTAAATCTACGTCAAATCTAACATAAATAAGACATTTATGTAAAAGGTTAAATACCTAAATTGTACATTTTACAGATTGAATACACTACACTGTATTCTATGGCTATATTATATTGCTATCTGGTCAACATCCTTCTCCTCCTTTGTCTACAGAGTTAGAGACCATGTCTGTGAAAACGAAGCTAAACTTGATTCATTATTTCAAGACATTCCTGAACCCTGTTATAAACCTCAATTCTGCCCTTAACTGCTGTAACAGTGAGACTGAAGACATGTTATCCTCTTTAACAGAATACAGTTGACTATGAGTGTTGTGGTCATTGTCCAGGTGGTCAGTTTGTGCAGGGTTTTATTTATTTTTTATCCAGGGACTGTTTTAGCCGTCCATAATGGGAGGTTCATTTCTTGGCCCTTGTTTGCTTGAGATTTCTGCAGCAACTGTGGGTCAAAGACCCAGACATGGTGGCCACTGATATATTCCATGAGAGAGTACTGGATACCCTAAAGTAATTATTGCAGCATCCTGATTTTTTTTGTTTTTTTGTTCTCGTGATGATTTCCCTGGGTATCTCTTTTCAAATGGAGGACAATGTGCGCAATCATTTCTATATTTTTGTTTTCCACCGTCAGCCAGAATACGGCTAATAATCCATGAAGGCTTTTTTCTAAAAGGTAAACTGTAACCGAGCACAGCCAAATGGGAAGGGTCAGCACCGAAACAAAACAGATCAAGTTGGTCTGTTTTGAAACAGTGTTTATAGTAGGCTTCATGTTGCATGGCGTGTGTCCATGAATAATAGACAGCACAATTTATTTCCAAAGATTGCTTCAAGACCATGTTAAAGTGCTCAGATGAGATAAACAGATGTTGACTATACCTTTTTTTACTACCTCATGTTGTAATTGAGTTTATGTTACAAAGTTTTCCTTTCACTCACAAAAAGATGCTCAGTGTGAGGTACATCAAACTGGAAAAAAATTGCATCCACCGGCTGTCGGGGTTAGGAATTTATTAACTCAAACAATTTTAAGGAGGCTGCAGGCCAGAGTGGAAGAAAAAAAACACAAAAGATGAGTTTATTAATCAATTTGACAGCAATGTAGTTCTGTTATTCAGATTTATTCTTACTCTAATAAAAAAGATTTGATTTAATAATGAGTTACCTGGATATAAATATATATGCACAAGCAGTAGTGGAAGAAAGATTCAGATCCTTCACTCAAGTAAGATAAGTAACTGTGTAGAAATACTGCAATAAAAGATGTTTACTTCAGAAGTTTCATTAAAAGAATGTAATTAGAGTATCGAAAGAAGAAGAATGGGCCCATTTCCAAGTGTTATATATTATAATGGATACAGTATTATATCAATGGATTATTATTATGTTATATATTTACATGCCAGCAGCAGGTTCAGCACATTTGAACTACTTTATATAATGTTGAGTAGCTTAATCTAGCCTACAATATGTCTAAATAATAACAATTATTTAGAGGCTGGTCATATGTTTTGTATGTAAATCTTCTGAAAAATACATATAGAGGAGTAAAACCATATATGTCCTTCAGAAATGTAGTGAAGTAGACATATAAAGTAGCATCAAAATGAAAACTACTCAAGTTAATTGAGTCAAATCTGTACTAATGAACAGGCTGTGGGGGGTCAGACCCATCCAAATGTGCCCCCGCAGTTGAATTTGGAAATGAAAAAATATAGAAATACTTTTACTGTTATTAGTCTAATGAAGTCACACATATTGGTAATGAAGTCTAAACTCTGTGTAGTGCAAATTAAAACAGAAAACAGTGGTCATTTGCATTTAAGAACTATTTATTTCATTAAAAAAACGACCACCTGCTCGTACAGACTGCACTTGTTGTAGGGGGCAAGTGCATTACTTGAGTAAATGTACTGTACTCTAAGTGTTTTTTTATTCTTTTTATTTGTGATTTCTTCTAATTCAGTAGATTTCTTGAGTCCACATTAGCTTTTTCCACCAGCTAATGTAGTTTTAGCACTGAGCAGGAGCATGTTTTGTATGTGATGCATATTTTGCTGTCATACAGGTTCTAGTGTGTCCTTTAGCTCCCACTGTCCTCCTCCAGGCTGAGGACAGAAGCAGCACCGGTCCTTTGCTTTCCGCTACATAGCAGAGGGATGAATATCATTGTGTGAAATCATTGCTTTAAACTTTAACAACACACTCCTCATCACATTGGAGCATAAGGAGCTGGGAGGGGGCCACAGGGCAGCCGAGCTGTGAATAGGCCTCATCAGTGAGGGTGAGGGTTCAGATCCTTATATTAGTTATACAGGAGTCACCCTCCCCGACCTAAGGCAAATAAGCCACTTACCGCAATTATTTGCAATCACTAAATGTGGTATTCATTATAAAAGATTTTTTTTTTTCATGCCTTGTCATAATTTCCTATTGTTCGTGTGAAAATGGCAACCAAAGGAGCATTTTAAGTGTTACTGTGGAGAGAAGGGCATCTTTTTTTAAAGACTGCTTCAAAGTCTGAATAAACTTTCAAATTGTGAGATGAAACTGAGCCTTATTGTGTACAGAAGCCCTCTGAGGGAGAAAATGGCAGGCTTGTGGATCACATTGTATTGGGCTGATTTGTAAATATAAGCTTTTGAAATGCAGCACAATACTCCATCACGAATATTTCAGCCGCTGCATATTTCATGCTATTGTAATACTGGAACTGTTTTTATTAACCTTATCAGCAGGTATTGTGGTTGGAGATATGTCATCTTCCATACGTACGTTTATCTGATACCTGGCACCTATAGATGTGAAATGACAGAGTGGGAAGTGTCTATAATGAGCTGATCACACAAAGAAGAAGCAACATCAGAGAGAGCAGATGAACAATTATTCCAAACTTTCCCTCTAGTGTTTATCTGTGCATCTGTCTTTGTTTGATTACAGTTTCAAGAACCGAAGCCTCACTCTCTTAAACCTCCTATCATTGCGGGGCGTAATACGTTATTTGGTAATGCAAACCAAATATCTGACTAATTAGCAGTTCCCTCACGTTGCTATACGTTTTTTCACTCTGCATATTTCTGCCTTCCAGATAGTAATGCAATTAAGCACAACATTTTTTTTTTCTCTCCCGACAAAATTGCTTAAGTAGATGTAATTAGAGAGTGAATGTTTTGATGAGGAGGACAGAACTTATGGAATATATCCATAAACCTTCACTAACATCATACGGTAGCTATAGGAAGTGGTGCTGTTGTAACTTTTGCACTTTGTATTTTAAAGACTATTTTAATACAACACTCACATGCCCATATGTAGATTAGGTTGCTGTACTTGCTCCGCCTCTTTACAGGTTACTGAGTCCACATTTATGTCTAAAATATGAATTCTCAATATCAACTGAAGCTAATAGTCATCTATGAAATCAAGTGGGCATTTTAATCCCTCTTTTTTTCTTACTGAGCTGCAGGAAGGCACATTAACAAAAATAGTGAATTTTCTACTAGAGAGACTCTAACTTTGGAAAATAGCCACATGATTTGACTAATTGTGACTGCTGAAGCTTCATATTAACTTTGGTTAAACTTCAGGGTGCATGTTTGCACACAAAGCAGCTCTTGTCCCCCAAGTCTTACACTGAAGCTGAACAGGAGCTGTGATAACAATGACCAAGTCTTGCATGAAGAATATTTTCAAAATTAAGTATACCTCTCTGAAATACTAATTTGTATCTTATTATAAATCAGTGTTTTTTTTAAAGGGAACCCATTTCTATTATCAAATAAACTCACAATCCCTGACTGAATGATATATTTTATGGACATTTTATATTATATTTATATTATATTCAACAATAACAATAGCCATGCAGAACAACTCATAAACTGTACAATTAACTCAAATAGTGAGAGAACGAGATTTGGATGCAGTTTGAGCAGATTATTCCTTGTGAATATTGCATCAGAGATTAATTTTCCTGATATTTTTAGGAACTTATATATATTTAAAAATACATATAAATGTATAAAATATATTTTTTTTTATCTAATCCTCTGCCTGTATTATGCTTTTCTTAAATGTTTAAAATTCATACATAAATAATAGGCTTCTTTTTTGACAAATTCAGTGTTTTCTTCTCCTTGACCCCCTAAAATCAAGAAGGCTTTGCGACCCCCTGTGTAAATCTGGCGACCCCTATGGGGGTCGGGACCCCCTATTTGGGAACCAGTGATTGAAACTACTATGAAAACCCTTCATTCAGAAAGGAAAACCAGTCCCTGCTCCCATTAAACCTCATATACTGAGCTAAGAGTTTGAGAACTTGTGGTGGCATGCGCATCTGTGTGAAAACTGGTGGCAGCATGATGCGTCACAATCGCCTCTGATCAGTTACAATGGAAATAAATAATTCATGCTGGAGGAAATGAGTCTAATTAGCAGGCAGTTTGGGTCCTTTGATAAAGCTGAGGACTAATTCTATGAAGGGCAGGAAGCTCTGTCATCAGTCAGCCCTGAACAGATTAGCATCTATTATGAATGAGGGACGCGCACCCTGGTGAAACCAAGTGTGTCCGAGAGACAAACTTAATAACTCCTGCGATGGGACAAACTTCCCCCCGCACCCTTCACAACCCCCTCCTCCTCCACAGCAACACACATATATCCTCCCTCCCTTCTCCCTCCCTCCCTTTCTCTCTGTCAGTCTACGCTCCCATCCTGCAGGTCTATTGTGTGCAGGTAGAAGCATGCCGCAGCAATGGAGAGCCTCGCCCCTCTGTCCATCACCCTGACAGCTGTGAAAATACATTCGCCATGCTGCATTAAGGAGCGTCCACAGTGTTTAACACCACACTTAAACACAAAAGGAATCTGGGGGCACCTTCTCCATGCCCATTTTCCACGTCCCTGCACCATATTCCTTGTTGTTTGTTAAAGAAGAAAGAAGAAATCACTTCATTTTAGTGCTTTACTTCCTCACCAGATTCGTTTTTGCAACTTCTGCAGAATTAAGATGATGTAGCTGTGAAACTTGCGGAGCAAAATGATGCCACATGTCTCCTCTCTCTTGCGAGAACAACACAATAAAGGCCAATTAGAACTGAGTGCGGAGCCGTTGTGACAAGCAAAGGTCCCGGTATCAGGGGGGACAGGCGTGGGCGGGGTGGACCTGTCAGCGCTACATTGAGGGAGATAACAATAAATAGCTAATAATGACACTTAATGAGCTTGATTAAGTTGATTTGTTATGGAAAAAGTGCAGCAAACGGTGGATGTAGGCGATGTGACGAGAGAATGATTTTAATAGATAGGAAACTCTGTTGGGGCTTTGCTGCACAATGGGGCTGCAGAGGGAAAAGAAAGGTACAAAGGGATGCTGAATGGATTCTCACGAGACATATTTGAGATAATTAGATAAATTTCACACTAACATACATCATTCACTCAAGGACATTATGAACGTTACATTTCTCGGCATACAGAGGATTTCATATATTTTCAGGAAACGTCTGGTCTGATTATTTTCAACTTACATGTTTCCAGCAAGCCCAATATGTTCACACAGTATATGAATGTCGTTAAATGCTATTATGGGAGCAGTAATGACTGCCAGATAATTATCCCTCCCACTCAGACTTGACGGCTGCTGAATTTCTCTCATTTCACCACATAATTGTCTATGATTGAATTGGAGATTTTATATACTTCTCTGTTCTTTCAGGCTGGGTTGACTTTCCACCAGTGATGGTGGAGGTTATCACAGGCCCTACAAGTCCCCAGAATTGCCCTGTAAACAACATGCAATAGTGAACAAAGTTTCCTTGGCTTTCAATGTGCCTCTCCCCAATTTTCCCTCGAAAGCGACGAAGAAAGTCAGATGAAGGGAAGTTTAATTAAGTAAGAACCTGTTGAGGAAGATTTCCAATCATGGTCTTCAGAATGAGTGCATTCAGCGTATTCATCTCCAGGCGATATGCTCTCTCTTTATCCAAGTGTGCGCTGGAGTTCTCTAGAGGGACCCCAGTTAATTGAATACATTAAAGTAGAGCGCCGGAGGCTTTATTTATTTTTCTACTTTAGTCAGACTTGTTTAAAGGAGACCAACTGCTGATGTTTGGCCCCTTCTAGAGTTTAAATGGTCTCTACACTGGGAGTGGTGTGCAGGAGTAGTGGTTTGAGAAGAGATTTGATGTAATCCACAGCCTTATTTATTCACCATGAACCCCTGAGTGAGCCTAGTTTATGTTTTTGGCAGTCATTCAAATGTGCATCTTGGCCCTCAGGCCTGTGTCCCATTATGTATCTAAAGGACTCAACGCAGAGGAACCTAAGAAGCTTTCATTTTGTTCCCTTTAATGTTTTAATGTCTGTTTCCCTTGTAACTTTTACGACAAGTTGCGACACACTAAACTGACCTCGTTCATGTGATCTCTTTGAATTGGCGTAAACCAACTTTAGACATACGGCGGTATCTCACAATTTTGGCTCTTCCTTAGATATCTTGCAAAAGATTTTGTGTTTATTGTTTCACGTGAACACAAATGCGAATTCCAATCACGTGGTTTTTGGACACATTTTGTGATTTTGCATGAACAATGTGTTTCCATATTGGAACTTCCTATATACATGATAGTTTGTACAGATGCAGAAAAAATGTAATCTTCAAATTACATTTGACAAACATGACTCCATCTCCAAGGTGGAAATGTAATACTGACACAATTAAAGAGCATATCTGAGATTTTCATATTAAAAGTCCAAAACCTATATGCCATAGGTCAATATACAGTTTATATGTTTATACATTGGAGTTTTGTGAAAGGTGCCTTCAATTCTTTGGACATCTGTAAAGACTTACAGTAGTAGTGCTCACTGACTTTAAAGATCAGTTCATAGATAATTCTTTGGACATCTGTAAAGACTTACAGTTGTGCTCACTGACTTTAAAGATCTGTTCATGTTCAAGTGTGCCAAATCCATTTTTTTTAATATATTATTACAAATGCAAAAAAACTTGGCCAGAATATTAGGTGTCTCATTGACAGTTACTAAAGGTTACGACTTTGATTCTGACTCCATATTAACACTTAACGCTGTTTCAAAGCAAATAAGATCATATCAAAAGCTGTAAGTAGACGACTCTCAATTACATACTGTATGAACTGAACCTGGATCTGGATGGGTCAGAGCGAATGTAGAAATGACAGAGGAGACTGTTTAACAAGCAGCCTGACTGGTGGACCTCGGGGTATTAACATCATGTGATGTGTGAAATCTAGACGGTGGCTTTTCTCCCCAGTGGGCAGCGAGATCAGATCCCTGGACAACAGTCATTAGTCAACATGCTCTTCACCTCCGTCGTCACATTTATCACGGCGACACAGAAAACTTACTTGCACAAGCACATTATATGCTCATTAATAACCTGGTGCAACATTCATCTTGCTGCAGAGAAAATTAATTTCCTTGCTGTGGTGCACTTGTCCATTTAAACCAGTTGTCAAAAACCTTTTTTTCTTTGTTTTGCTGGGCAGAATTCTCTGTATCCCTTCAATCATAGTTAAAAAAGGTAATGGGATAAATATTATTTTGCATTATATTAAAAGTCGACTTAACCTGTTTTTCCCATAACAAATATGCATTGGCGGTATAAAACAAAACAATGGAAAGTGCTTTTTAGAGCCGTATTTGCTGTGGAGAAAGTTCCCCCGAGTTGTCCACAGTTTAATCTGAATATGTAAAACACTGTCATTTGAATACCAGGATGCCTTTTTAATAAAGAACTAAAGTGAGATTTAAAACGAACAAGGTGATTAAGAGCGACTGTGCTGGACATTTATGTAGCAGGACTGCTCATAATGAATAAAGATTCATGCTTTAGTTCCAAATTTAAATTTTTTGCACAAAATGTGCCTGATGTAGTCAGCTTTTAATCACCTCACTGACAGGAGTAACTGCTTTCATTTAACCTTGACTGAAGATCATGAATTCTAAAGCATTTAATTGGATACGTCATTTAACAGAATGAACAGAGCAAATTTTCACCAATTCAAAGGCTCAGATTGACAGACAGTGGCAGTAAGACCCACCACAATTAAAGCTGATCTGTATTCACTGGCCCTGTCACCCATCGCCATTAGTGATGTGACTGTTTGATCATCTCTGCAGAGAAACTTTGCTGAACTTCACCTTGTTTTGAAAGGACTCGACGTTGAATGAAAGACGAAGGTTGAGGAGGGGAAGGGGCTCTGGAGGATAGTGACACACACACACACACACACACACACACCTATCTACCTCTGGGACCAAAGCTCCCTCTGATGCACCTCTGGTTTAACAGCAGTAACCATCCTGGAAATGGACGTGACAGCACAAAAGAAAACAGTGCAAGTCTCACACCATTATGTTTATTATCTCCATCAGTGGCTTAATTGAAATGTTTCAAAATCAGAAAATAACAATGCCATCTTTTTGAGACATTGGAAGTAATGGCTTTGTCTCGTCGCTCTCTGCAGACAATTGCCCCAGTGATGTGAAAAACTGTGTCAAGTGGTACACAGTGAAATGTGCGGCAGACACTTAATTGTTTTCCTGCCTTTGACTTCAGAGGGAACAAATTCAATCTGTGTGCCAGACATTTCCTCTGTGACTAAGCCTAACCAGCCAAAGCATGTTTGGTTAAGCAACCAGCCCCAGGGTTAAATTTCAGATTTAGCAATTACAGTTTTTTTTATCCACAAAAATACAATGTGTTATTTAAATGAACATAGCTTTGGGATGTTTCTGTTAACCAGATCCAATATAGTGGTTCTCAAAGTGAGGTCTGGGGACCCCTGTGGGCCCTTTGGAGTGCCCCCAGGGGTTCTTCAGAAAAATGAATTGTAGATTAATTTCACTCCATTTTAACTCATAATTTCATACAAGGAGAATAGATCGTCTGTTTTTGGGTCATCAACAAGACGTCTCTATATTTATTGTGCAGATATTTCACAGTTTTCTTGTGAACATAATTGAGTATCTATAATATTTTAAGTGATACAGTGAATAATAATGTTTAATATGGGCTAAATATTTGCAGCATTTATACATCCTATACTCTGGATTATAATAAGATGCACAAAAACACACAAACAAAACATAATATCACAGGCGACAGCTAGAAACACGCCTCATACCAAACGCTTTATTCTATCCTCTTGGGAAAAATCTTCTGAAAGATTTTGCAACTGGGATGACACACAGGCTTATTCCAGCTGGATTCGATCAACACTGACATTTTGTAACAGAAGAAAGGCATGTTAAAGGAAATGCAGATTAGGGAGACCAAATCAAATCCACTCAAGTGTTGTTCATTCTGCCCTGCCACAATACAAACCATGTGTGCTGCTTTTAAGTGGTGAAAATAATCTTAAGATTATAGAGTGGTCTCTGGTGCTAATTGTCTCAGAGCTGTTTTTCTTTTGCTCCCATTAATTCTTCCTTTAAGAGCTTTCCCCCGAATGTTTTAACAGGATTTTGTCAACTGTTAGCTTTGGAGGTATTGTTTGATGGCAAATGTAATGAGGGAATCATCATTTCAACATGTGCGGTGAAACAGATCTCACAAATGTTCTTCGGGACAGCTGTCGCAACAGATTTGAAATGTTAAGAAGTTTATGCTGCCTCAGAGGAGAAGCACTTAGTGCCTGCTCACTGATGTGTGTTGTTCTCATGCTCAGTGAGGGAAGAGTCTGACAACAGGTTTGAGACGGGAACAACTTCAAAGCTTCCATATGGGGTTAAACACAGATACACTACATACAAATTCTGTATTATATAAGACTCAGATTCAACATTTGGACAATTTATCCTCAAAATATTACGATCTTATATTGGTGACTGATTTCTATAATATCTGTAAAGTCCCCCTCCATTCAGAAACTGACTGTAGTTTGACACTCATCTTTGCTCACTTTAAATCTGACTGTCCGTACGAGATGATTTTGTGACATCACTACTAACTTGGCAGCCAATCATGGTCCAGAAACCTCCAGCACACACACACTGAGAATTAAGTTTTCACTGGAGTAGGCTTTTGTGTCTAGTAGTTACACTTTTAGTAGATCTGACTAACTTTTGTAGTGGACACATTATTATACATTATTATTCCACAAAGGTTATATTTTTCTTAATTTTTATTTTTTTACTTACTCTCCATTGATGCACATTTAATTTCAGACTGAAACTGTCCTGCTGAAAGCTCGCTGCCACAGACTGTTTCTCACCAACAGCTTCGATGATAACACCAAACACTCTCTCAACTAAACAGTCTCACTCCAGCTGTCAACAGTTCTGCATCCACCGTTGATTCCTTTACAACAATACATACACACTTCCATTGTTCCTGAATAGGTCACTAAAAACAAAGAAAAAAAAAGTCAAAAGCATATCGACACCATCCATTTATCCCCCTTTTTACCTCCCAGCACCCTCCCATCTCTCGCCTTGCAAACCAGCTTACTTAATGTTGACGCAGGGCAGAGCAGCATGCACAGGTGCTTTCATGACTGATTGATATTGTTGGGTTTGAGGCTGTAATATTAAACAAATGGTCCAATCTAAAGGGCCCACAGGGAATTTTAAAATTCCTTGCTGTGAAACAAAAAGCGACTGCTGCAGCACCTATTGCTTTGTAAGTGGTAACCACAGAAGTTAGTAAGCACACTGCAGGAATACAGTAGCTGGCTAAGAATGAGGGTCTGTAATCTGTAATTATCGTGCTAGATTTTAATCACTGATGCATTTTGAAAATGACAATGACACTCATAATTGTTCCAAAATGCCCTGTTGTCAATAGCAGAATTTTATATTGTTAGAGACGACTTTGCAAGAAACACTGTATGTATACGTTTTCTAGTGAACTCTTTCTCCTCAGCTTCCAGAAAGAGATTTTTTGTTCCCATGCTTTTTGTTTCTGTGGCCATAATGACTTTTTGACAGCTAAATTGATGCAGCACTTCATCTTATTGTGGCTGGAATGAATACTTTTATCCTTTATGAACATGCTTTTTCCTTTTCTTTTTTTTTTTTTAAATGTAAAGCCACAAGTTCGAAAAAGGAGTGACCTCGCGCGTGAATACGATTTGATCTGAGGTTATGTATATTTCATGTGTTACTGATTTGTTTTGACAGCGTTACTCAGTGTATCCACTCCACTGAAAGTCGTCCCAGGCTTGTCCATTTGCCTGTAGCCTGGATTCATGGCCAGCAATGAATTGTGTGTTGAAGGGTCTGAAGGAGAGAGTTAATGAAGTAAAAATTAATGAAGCACGTGAGCACCACCATCTCAAGGCTGTAAGCTCCTCCATGCCCCATTTATAATGTATGATCTCAATAAAATCAATCCAATGTACCAGTTTTCACTTAGGGTAAGAATAGATTTACAGATTACAGCCCTGTGTTCCCCTGGTCATAATTACCCCCTCACCTTCCCCTCCCCCTCTTACAGTCAAAGTGTGCTGCTGGACTCCTTCAGAGAATTTAATGTGAAGTTTCACAACACTGTGCACAGACAATGTCATCGTCCTCCTGTCACATTGCTGAATATTCAGCTCTGATAATGCAGGTAAAAAACGTCACAGCCTCCTCCAGACATAAAGTGTACCAACATTTACTGAATTTAGAGTGTTTCCTGGTTTGGCAGAGCGGCATATTTGTGCTCTTAGTATCTTTTTTTATATGATTAAATGTATGTGAAATGTGAGGTATAAAGCTCTGAAAGCCCTTTAACATTTCCTCCACTCCTGAAGACTTGTTGAAAGTTGAAGGAAGATAAAGTGCAGCAAGTTGCCTGTATTAGAGCTCCCCCTTCAGGTGTCATGGAGACTGAACTGTCCACATGATGAGAAACGCCAGCGTTACATTACAGTCCACTTTATTTCTCATCAGCACTGATAGATCAGATTCTTCCTTAAAAAAATCTTTTCTGACGATGACGTAAGGTTTTTGGTGACTGCGAAGAAAAGTTTTCATGTTGTTTTGCCTGTTTTTGTGTTGTTCTTTGTGTATTTCTGTCCATCATTGTCGTGTTATGTTGATTTTCTCTGTGATGTAGAAGATTTTCCCCGCAGAGACAACAAAGTCAAACTAACTAACTAGACTTTATGTCCAATAATATATGCAATTAAAATCCCCATACTAATTATTATTATTATTGTTTTAAATTGTGCAAAATGTGACCCTGAAGACATACCTGAAAATTCATCTTTATTATTTACAGTTCACTATATACTCACAAATACTCATAAAGTATGCATGAGATTGTTTGCATAATTTCCATATTCTCTGCATCGTCAGTCGTCTCACTCCTCCGGAAACTGAAGTTGTAAACTACATCAAAGCTGCAATTTCAAGTCGTTTAAAAGTATATCCAAAATTGTAGTTTTAAGTATGTAATGTATGAATCCCAAGTTAATAAGAGATAGATCTTTGTTTTAGATAAACTCATACTGGCTTCAGACATGCTCTTGAAAAACAGAATTGTCAAGTTAAGCTGCCTGATGTACCTACCCCTCCACCTCCATGAACAATTCTGTATTTATAATGTCATCTTATCACGCTCCCCTTGAAGGCAGCAGCAAGTGCACTTATGCCTTTCTTTGTTAGGGTGAGTTGGCAATTTCCTGTGAGATGGAACAACTGCAGGCAGCCCTTTTTTTTGATAATGTCCCTGACACCTGGACCAAACTGCTGTTTCCATCACTTTGCAGGCTGGAACAGGAGGAAAGGAACATGTCATAAGCCTCCTGCCACCCAGAGTCACTCACTGTGCATTTAACAGCACTCTCCTCACTACACTTTCCGGGATGTAGAGGTCAGAGCCAGAGGCAGATTCTTGTGTGGAAAGTTGTCTTGCTGAGCTGCATCAAAAAGTAGGAACAGTCAGTAAAACCCCTCTTTTCATCTTAACATTTCATTACCTTTTATTATTGTCCGAAAAATATGTACCCAATTATGTTGTGTGTAGTTGCTGTAATGACTTTACATGGTGTAGGATGTTAGGTTTGTACCATGTAAAGCTGGTTATTAATCAGCGAGCCTGAAAAGGTGTTTATTACAGAGGCCTGACAGATTGATTCTAAATTATAATTAATCAGTTGATTTTGACCCACAGATTGTGATTGTGCCCTGTGAGTTTCATTTATTCAGCTTTTCTTCTGGCTCTACTACAATCACCGTAGACCTGCAGGACTCCCAAGCAAATTAACAGTCTTCACGCTACCCTGCAGCCATAATGAAAATATCAGTCAATCAAAAGCCATATTATGCTGTGAAATCCTACCACATATCTCCAGACCTGCATACAAATAGAAACTGCAGAATAAGCGCTCAACTGTTTCAGCTTTATAACTGGCAGAATATCAGTGACAATATTTAAAAGCCTTGCTGCACTGAGCACGTCCACCTGAAGCACCACTGCACTGAGATTCTCTACTTTTGTTGTCTGCTGACGTGCAATAAGGGAGATAATCTGGATATTGAGATGCTTTGAGGGGGAAATCCAGCCTTAATTCCTGGAGGTAGGAGAGCAGGGCATGCAGGGAAGTGGGGACCCATCTGCGACCTGTCTGCAGGTCCGGTGATGTATAGCTGTGGGCTGGACGGCCACAGTCAGGGCTGTGTGTTGCTGCTCAGTGTGCCATGGCATTCAGGGCACTTCAACCCCCAGTCCCTCCTTACAGGTACCCCGCAGCCCGCCACCGTGCGCTACTCATTTACTGCTACACTGGTTTTCATAATTAGCGCCGCAAGGCCTCATTAAATCTGCTCTAATGAATAAATATTGTATTTCATAGCCTGATTACCAGATCAGCTCAATGCTTGAGCGTTGTAAACAATTACTTCCCTAAATATTCATCACCCCAAAGTGGATGATCATTGGTATTTAATACAGGACTAGTATTTTCAAGTGCATCTTTATTATACTAATAATAGTTTTTGAAATGTTCCTTTTGGAGGGAAAAAAGGAGGAAAAAAGAGTTGTTTATTAGAAGTTGTTTTCGTACTGCAGCCTTAAAAAAATATTAGAATCATAAGATGATGGTTTTATTTAAATGCCATTTTATAAATGAATATAATATAAAAAATCCTGTAATTAATCCTGTCTTTGCACCACAGAGGTGTCAGTTTGACTACATAGTCATTTTTAACCATTTGTCATAATTCATTTTCTAATTAACTGTATTATATAAAGAAATATACATAAATATACATTATGTTCTGCTCATATATAAATGGGACTGGACAAAATATAACACAACTTTACATGTTCTACAAATGTATCTAATTAATAAATCAAATTTTTGTATTTTGGAGTTTTTTCAATGTTGTTTATTATTATATTGTGTCAATATCTGTAATATTGCTGTCAATAATATTGTATTTTATTGTTTGGTTTTATTGTTAAAACCAAAAAAAATATCAATAGTTGTGTAATTAATAAAGCCTAGAGTTACAAACTTAATTAGGAATACACAGCAATGATAGAAGACTATTAGATTTGTAAATTGCTACTATTATTTGATTATTAAATCACAGAGCTTAGAACAGTCTCTGTTACTTTATTCACTTATACACACAAAAAAATTTCAAAGTGAGACTTTAAATAAGATTAAATGGCTCGATCACTTGACTTGAGTCAAATAACAAATTTAAATCTTAAAGGAATAGTTTGAAATTTTGTTAGAAGAGAAGCTCGATACCACCCTCATGATTGTATGTTTAATATGTTTCTGGAACCAGTGCCCAGTTAGCGTAGCTTAGCATTAAAAACTAGGTCATGAACATAAACACGGTGTAAAAGAAGTGGACATAGCTTCTGAGTCTGAAAAGTAACGCCAATGCGGAAGTGCCTTAAACCTGCAGTCTGTCAGTGGTTAGCAGTTAGCAACTCCACTGGTTGCAAAAAGAAGTCAGATGGTATAGAAGTCTATGAGAAAATTAACCGACTTCTAACTTAATTTATTAGCTCAGTAAACCTTATCCTAATGAATTTATGGTCTTAATCGCTACTTTAGTTTTCTTTAATACAACATGATGTTCATTTAGTAAATTATGGTCACTACCACTGTGACCAGTCAATCAGAATAATTGATGTGCATATTCATGGCAGTGTGTAAAAATAGCAGTAAACTTGTTTTTGGGTGCCATCCCTGTTTTCATCTTTGAACCTTTCACTGTGTTTTCAGTTTATTAAATTTAACTGTAACCTTTTGGTCGCCTAAAAATGTTTTATTCAGTGTTTGGTTGTACTAAAAGACGGCTGTTATTTTTCTTCTTTTGGTTTAATCCTGTTTTACCAATTAATATCAGTTAACATGAATTATGGATGCACCTTACAAACGAAGCTAGCTCCAAAGAACCGAGATGGCGACGGCCAAACTGCTCGAGGCCTCAAAGCGGAAGTGAACAAAGCAATCGTTGAGTTAACAGTGGTTGCATCTACTTCTTTTATCTGAATGAAGGTGGCCCCATATGAAGAGTGGTGTGTAAATATAGTAAATATAGTAATAGTCATACAATGCAGATTTTGTTTTGCTATATACTGAACTCATAAAAGTGCTCGGTAGTATGTTTTCTTGTGTTGTTGTTTTCTTGTGTTGTTTTCACAGCAGTGTTTTTTGAGTACTTGTGGGATTATAGTGCACCACAACATAGCTGAGATGGTTGCTGGAAACCTTTTGTCTGTCACACAGATATTAACAACCGTACTTAAAAGAAAATCATATATGTACACATTTGAAACTATTTTATACCTGAAAATGAATAACCTTTTACATGCTGTATACTGCTGAATAATCCAACAGGTATGTTCTCACTGCCTCCATGAATAGCAGCAGTTTGGTACTCTGTGTTTCTAGTGTCTCTATGGGCTTTCTTCATTTTCTAGGTTCTGTCATCGCTGCGTCTGCAATCCATTTGCTTAAAGCCATAACATTACGACCACTGACAGGTGAATTAAATAACACTGATTATCTGGTTATCATGGCAGCTGTCAGTGGGTGGGACATATTAGACAGCAAGTGAACATTTTGTCCTCAAGTTGATGTGAAGATTGAAAAATGGGCAGCATGAGAATTCACACAACTTTGACAAATGCCACATTGTGATGGCTAGACGACTGGGTCAGATCCACAAATGGTGGTTATAATGTTATGCATGATCTGTGTAAGTTTAAAACAAAGTAGGGTGAGCCATAAAACCAGAAAGTTGGGTGTCGCACCTCTTTTAGAAACAAAGGCTAATGCACATTCCTTCCAGTGTCTTATTTTCTTCAACAACGCTAACTTAGCAACATAATTACACTTTCAGCTACATTTTCAACTTAGTACATTTATAAGCTATAAAGAGCCACATTAGCATTAACAGAACTGTTTACGTCTACGAAGGAACTACAAGTTCAGCATCAAGTATCATCCTTTACTCTCAAGAGAGATTAACGTTACTTGTTTTGATTCTTTTCGAACAGTTATTTCTTTGCAGCCAGACTCGTTTCTTGTCCTTGAGGCAGCGCTACGTCTTAGACCCTCTCATGTTAGGCAGACTGGCGCTACAGTAAAGTATTTCTGATCACAGTGACTCACTATCGCCTCTTGAGATACAAAGTGTATCACAAGCAGGACAAGCAGGCTAGCAGGTTAGCATGCTACCGCCAGTAGATATTTTGGACACAATACATAATACATCAAACTATTTTTCTTTTCTTTCTGTCTGATAATTTTGTTAATTTTGAATGTTTTAAACTAAGTTCTTACATATAGAGAAGCCGGAAGTTGTAAGATCATCCTATGAGGTGATCTGATGTTTTGTGGTAACGGAGTGAGTGTGGTGCTGTAATGGATTTCTTTTGTGGACAGATGTGCCAAGGTGTGACTACGGTGGCGGGGACCGCAATTGCTGCAACTAAAGATGCAAATAAAAAAGCGCTGCAAATAAACAAAACGATGCAAATTAAAAAAATCCACAACGGAAGTGAATTACCAGGGACTGTTATTGCGGTGAAGATACAGAAATTTTTTTTTTTTTTCCATGTCCCTCTAGGGGCTCCATATCTTCTTTTTATTTGCAGGCGCGTTTCTTTTTGTTTGCAGCATTTCTTGTTAATTTTCAGCAATGGCGGGTCCCGGCCACCGTATGTGACCCCTGACTTAGAAGCAAACAGGAACTTTAGTGCTTTTATTTATTATTGTTAATGCAGAGTATTAATTAAGAATAAAGTCTTAAAAGACCCTCATCAAAATATCTTCTTGTGTGTCTCTTAAACTACTGTACTGCAGCAATAGTTGCAAGTATGCAAGTAATTTGGGTACTAATGTAATGTCTGCCCCTGATATTAGCACTGAAACAATCACATTAATGGAAAAATAATCAACAAAAGTCTTTTATCGTGCAAAAATGCTAAAGATTAACTTGTTTCCAGCTAAAATGTGAGCATTTTAAATTTATAGTCATAACAGATGACCAGATGTGAAATTTTAATGGGCAATTTTTAATATAAAATTTTTATTTGTAATATTTTATAAGCTATACCATTTGTGTACCGATATATTACATATATTTTTCATATTGAATGTTTATATTTTATATTTTATTTTATTTGTATAGTACCTTTAATGCAGGTTGTAAATGATCTGACCCATTGAAGTTTGGCCACGCAGTTTATTGACACTTCAACTTTTACTTTTAAGGATGCAACTTACTATAAACACTGACTGCAGCTCGCCAACAGCGAAACATTAATAAACTTCCAGCCTTCACACTCGTTAAGATCTTCAATCACCAGCAGCATTCAGGATTCCTCCTCCACGTTTCAATAACAGTAATTACAGCTGCCACTGTTCTGGGTAGAGTGATGGTCAAGTCAAAGAAAACTGATAACATGATTCTGCAGTGATTAACGCTTTAATGAAAATGTACAGTTTAACCCAATGAACACAAAGCAAAGCATTACCATAGCAGATATTCTCCATCAACAGCTCAGCGTAGCTCCTCCTGTTAGGAGTGCGGCGCATGATAAACAAGCAGCAGTAAGATAACCTCCACCTGCCATTACCTTGGAGAAGAAATCTCAACCGTTGATTATTTTTGAAACAGTATCATATAATCAGAATATGTCCTGGTGCAGGTCGAATGAAGTACATTTCAACGATGAACGACACAAAGGTTAATTCCATGTCATTTCGTGTAGAGTATTACACTTCTGAACAGAAAATGCAGGCCATAACTCTATTGCCACTTCAGTGGCACCTTCAACCATTCCTACTTAACAGTGTAAGGCAGAAAATGAGCCAAAGAGACTGGAGCAGAGCGAGAATGTGCTTTAACAGGATAAAATGATTTACAGGTATGAGATTCCCATTAGAGTGTGCTAATTGTTTCCACACCATTAGTGACAGTTATCTAATGAAGGATATTTAACCAGGCGCTGTAGTATATCACACAGTACCTCGGGTTTAGAAGTGAGAGGCAGTGGACCCCCACTCTATGCCCTTTCCACCTGCACCACCTCAGTACCGTGCAGATCATTCGGCCATTTCTACAGGACATCCCAACTAGAGCAAATATTTTGTTTAGTTGTGTTTCTTCCACCCTCAACATTTAGCAGATTTACAAAAAGCTATGTAACTTGTAAAAAACACAAGAATACATTTGCAACTAGGAAAAAAAGAAAAAAAAAAAAAAAAAGGCACAAAGACAAAATCCCTCAGAGGCCAATTCATGCGGTGTAAAAAATATACATTTAAAACAATGTAAAATACAGTAGATCATCTAAACAAGCCAGATTGTTTGCAGCAGGTAGGATGATTCGGTTCTCTTTTTTTTTTTATACATGCTATGGGAATATGTACATCAATCTTCTTAAAATATTTAAGGTCACACACAATTTAAGGTGTTTTTTTCCTACAATGTGTTTTGCTCCACCTCAGTTTACATATAATCAGTCCAAATGTAAAGGGCTCCGCTCTTGAGGACAGACAGGACAATGTGTAGGAGAACAAAATAAAAACAGCTTTATACTGGAGAGAACTGGCTGTGTGCGCCTCCTCCAGATGTCACTCAATGCTCAAAACTCATGTGAAACTTCACAAACAGGAACAATAAGCATCGTGTTACAACGTTTGAAACACTAGGGACAGTATTTGGACTTTCTGTGCATTTAAAAATGGTCACAGAGTACGTCAGTCAGGTCCAGGATCAGCTCCTTCGTCCATGCTTCACTCGCTACCCTCTTCCAGCTCCTTCTTCAGGCTGCAGTGAAGATAAGAGAACCTCAGTGTTAAAAACAGACATTTCATTATAAAATAATAAAACATAAAATTAAGAAACACACAAACGCTCCACTCACCTTTTCAGGTAGGCGTGCACGTTATCAAAGCCGTGATATTTAGCCAGGTAAACCAACACTCCTGTAGCACATCGGCCGTCTCGTGCCCGACAGAAGCTGCAGTTACAGATCCCTCTGCATGGCGGGCACTGCCACTCCTAACCAGGGACGACGAGAGATTATAAAAATCAGTCAGATTTGCCCAACACACACACACACACACACAATCAAACGTGAACACAATCTAGTATGTTGAGGTACTCACCGGATTCAGCAGAGCGTCTCGGACCTCCTCTCCGTAGCGATTACGGAGACAGGGTCCACAGAACTGACCCCTCACCCCCACACACTCTGGGTTACGGCAGTTGGTTTTGGTGTCGATTGTTTTCTGGCGGCACTGGTGGCAAGTGGATCCCTGAAAACAAGAGACGATTTGTATCCCTCTTTAGCCAAACAAGCTTAATGGACAAACGCAGCTTATTTCTTCGTCATTACAGTGAATGTGGGACCTACAGTGGAGCTGTTGTAGACTTTCTCCCGCACGTTGTGGCAGATTCTCTGCAGCTCCGACTCTGTGATGTCTTCCACGGGCCGCACTTGATGAGGGATGGCCTTGGAGCCGTTGAAGGAACGGCGACGGGGCTGCACATGAAATAAATGTAGTTAATCAGAATGCGATTCATGTCTGTACTGTGCATTCGGAGAATTTGATGCCACATAAAAAAGGCGATGAGACTTGTTTTGATATAACTTACTGGCTCTTCGTACTCCTCGAAGTAGCGGCTTTTGCGAACCAGGCTGAACTTGTCCTCGGGCTCTTCCTCCGGAGTTGGGCTGGGGGGTCCGTCCACCAGCGTGCGGGACCGCGTGTGGGGTCGGGACAAGCGCTCCGGGTTTCTCCTACGAGCTCCTGGAGTTCCCATGGACCTCCGGGGTGCCTGTCGAGGCTGAAGATGTTGATATAGAACCAATTAATACAGAGCACTGATAAAAGCACCGCATGCTGAGGTGAGATGTGAGACGACAGATTTAACTATTTATCTGCAGGTTTAAATTACCGTAGCGGACGCCGACATCGCCATCCGCCTTGGGAAGAGACCAGGTACTTTGTGCAGCTCTGCCATGAGCTTTGCAAGCTAAAAAATAAATCAAATATGAATGAGAGATATGGCACAATGACAATGGAGGCTGTTCTGGCTAAAGTCCAGATTATAGTAGCAATTAAATGTGAAAAACAAACACAGGAAATTGTACCATTTCTTTGTTCTCCTTAATATTCAGGGCTCTCTTGTCCATGAAGTTCTCCTCCTCTCCAGAGTCGGGGTGCTGCACTCTACTTTCAGCGAGTGGTTCTGACGCAGGCCTCTTCCTGCCCGTCTTCTTGGTGGGGAATGTCATGGCGACCTTCAGGACGTTGGATCTGCGGCCACGTCTCGGAGGCTCAGAGTCTACTTTCTGAAAGAAAAATATAACTCACAGTTAGAAGGAAACTTTTGGTCGTGTCTGGTGAAGTTCTGAAATATGTTGCAACTGTAACTTTACCATAGCTTTCATCCGACGGTTGATCACGGTCTCCTCAAACCCGCTGCATGTATCCTCCTCTGATGTTGCCTCAAACATCTTTGGTTTCTCTGCCATCCTCCTCGTCTGTCTTAAGCTGCTCCTCTAAACACAGACACAATCTTTAGTTGCAGATGGTGCCGCTCAAGACACGACACATTCGCCGTGCCGTTTTTCTTGGGAATAGCGAGACTTGGTATTTTATCGTTACCGTATTTGCAAAGCCTCCGTCGGAGCCGAAGCTATCGCAGCTGTCGTCGGAGGAAGAGGAGGAAGTTTCCATGGGAACCAGCGGGGAGCTGCGGAAGCTCCTCAAACTCATCCTGGTAGATGGAGGCTGGGCCGCCAGTTTCTATGGATGACAACAGGTACGTTTATAAAACTGAGACCGTCAGAATATTTAGGTTGTGTTTCATACATAAGCACCAACTTCGTGAATTCGTACATTTTACGTAACAAACTGTTGGACTTCATCAAGTTATCTTGCTTCAAATGGTTTACAGACAGGCTACAGGTAAGGATTACTTACATTATCAATTAATCGTTTGGTCAATAAAATGTAAGAAAACATCAGAAAGTCCAAAACCTAAAATAATTCAATATATCGCTTCTATCGTGGAAACCTGCACTTATTAAAGTTTAAATAGCTAGAACTCGTTTATTTTTTGCTTAAGTTATTTGTCAAAGTGGCCAATTTGCATTAATGTTCTGTCAGTGGAGAAATCAATGAATTGACTAACCTTAAGTTTCAGATATAAAGTTAATTTAGCTTATGGGACACCCCTGACATTTCACAAAGTTAGACACATGTAGGTAACTGGATCATCTATAATGACTCTAATAGTTATATATGATATAATAACGTAGATTCATCATATACATATATATATATATATATATACACAAAATCAGATAAATAATTAATGATGTTAGTTTGAAGTTGGTAAACTCTGAATCGTTGAATGAAATGTTAACCTAACAGTTACAATGTGGTCATAACAGGATGTTTTATAATCAATAAAATAAACTCACACACACTCTTGCTGATAATCGATTAAACTGTAAAAATAAAAAGTCTGTTCTTTCTTACCATGGAGCGGGTGGATGGCATTTTTCTTGTAGTAATCGTCACACAGACACAGACACACACACGATGCTGCAGCTCTGCAGTGAACAATAAAGGACCTGCAGCTGCATCAAACCCACAGCGTTCATTTCCCGCGCCACCGGAAGGTCCTGAAAGCGCCATAAAACCTAAATCAGGTAGTTTAACAAAATAATAAACTTATGTTACACATTAGTGGTCGAATACATAACAGTAACTCGTAATGATATTTTAAAATATGTCCGCGGTTTGTTGTATTAATCAAACTTTACAAAGTAATGAATTTATGAGGCGTTCAAGGAACCAGAGCGGTGGTTCTTCCAGGTACTGCACCGTGGCGCGAGTTTTTTATTTGACTATTTGCATGCAAGGCGGGTAAAATGTTGATCTCTGTCCAGGTTCATAAACAGGTCAGAATTTGAAAGATAGTAATTTAGTGTGCTCAGACCTTTTTATTATACTAGTCTTTAATTCAGACTCATTTCACATTACAGCAAAGATATTTGTTCAGATAACAAACACATGTGTGTTATAGTTAATAAAGGAATTAAATAAGGGTTTTATTATATAAAGGTTATTGGCAAAGGACACAGGAAAGAACTTTAATTTAATAAAGCTGAATAAAAAGGAGTAGGAGGATAGAAGATGAGACTGGCAGCAAAACTGAGATAATACAAAAAACATGGTAACAAAGCAGGAATGTGGATGTGATTGAAGTTTCAAAGCGGAGAATAACACAGCTGGGTGTGGCACACCAGGTCAAGGACAACCTCGCACTTGTAAATGTATATGACTCCTGTAATACTTTACAGAAAGAGACACAGCAAAGAGGAAACTCACCAAGTATTTGAAGAAATGCACAACAGATTCTGGTTCCTTGTGAGAAACTGAAGCTGATAAATACATTTATTTTACGCATTAACATGGTTGCTGTGCCGTATACATGTTTTATAATTGCTAACTCACATTATCTCTATACCAAGTTCACTGTTTACACTCAGCACAACGTTAACACCCAAACTGCTCTAATGCACGTTGACCCTAATAAGGTTTATTTTGACCCACCAGATGTTTCGAGCTAAAAGAAAATAATAATAATGTATAATATATAATATAAATAACTGTTTATGCTGTTTTTTTCTTGTTAGATAAAAGATGTTCTTTAAATATGTGAGATGTCATAATCTGAGCACGGTGTGACACAGGAAGTCAGTCAATGAAGGGGGACTTGGGGTCGATGTACCATTTTGCATCTAATCAATACAGAACAATTGGTGTTTGATTCTGGCTCATGGCCCACCATTAAGCTTCAGTTTGACTCTCCAAGGGGGAAAAGTTCGAGAACTCCTTCAACCAAACACATCTCATTACACTAACAACAGTCTGCCAACAGTAACACTCATTATAAAGACCACAACAGGAAGCATTATGTATTGCGATTGTTTTTGAAGCATGTTTTTCTTTATTTATTTATCATAAACCAAGAGTACAACCAAAAGATCACTTCTTTATTAAATTGATTGTTACATTACAGTTTATGTTACAGAAATCAATGAGAAATCCTATAATATTCTTCAATATGCTTGATTTTTTTTTCACATATTTGCTCAGAGTAATTGCAATTACAAAACTATACTTTGTTCCTATACTTACAAGTATAGGATAGCTACAGATATAGAAAACAACAGTGCTAGTCAACCCGGTCTTCTGCATTTGAAACCTTATGCCCTTTCCTGTAATACTTCTGGGAAGTAATCTTGCATGTCTGATCCCTGACAATCTTCTGCAAACATTCAGTGTTTATTGCATCCAAGACATGTGATTATGTGGTTGGTGGTCATAAACTCTCCACTTTCTGATGAGGACAATAATTCCTCTGTATGGGGTTGAAGGATGGAGAGTAAGGTGGGAGGAAAAGTGACCCCATGACTGGAAGAGACCGGTGGAACGCCATATTGTTGCCTACAATTACAAAATGTTATGGTTTCTGCCTCACACACCCCCTTTCCACACCGGTCTTTCATAGAAGTCATTAAGGAATACAAACACAGTGTTGTTTGTCCTAATTAGGAGCATTTCTGTTTATTTCAGATGTAGATGTAGCAGAAGTAATTTTGTGTTACGTTTATGTGTTACAGTTTTATAATGGAGGGTAACTACATTTGGTTTTGGTCGTGGTTTGGGCGGCAAAATCAATGTGGCCATTGAATGTATTTTGTGTCAAAGAAATTAAAAGTGATCCACAGTTTAGTCCACATACACATAGTTTTTAAAAAAGTGAACTCCTATTGAGAAATTTGAGATAATAATAATAACAAAAAAAAGGTTTTTATAATAACAATAAATACATGCTGAGTGTGCTCATTTTTGTTTACCTGACAGAAGCCTGTTTTAAAAAATAATAGCTTATGTTGACACTTATAGTATATACATCAGTGAGAATCTCTTAAAACTAGCAGTTCATTTTTGAGCCTGTAACCAGACATGATTCATATGTAAAACCTTTTCAGCGCATGACATGTTCAACACACAAGAAGCTGTCAGTTCATGTGTGGCCTACATTAAGTTCTTCCACCAGCGCCACGCCCTCCCCTGCCCCCTCTCCTCTGTCGACCTCTGACTTGTTTATTGTCCTGACGTGGTAATCTCTTCTGTCGCTCCACTTTGATCCACCCTCCATCGCTGGCTTTGGCCCCCTCTTTTTCCTCGCTGGGGTTTTCTGTCACAGACAATATACCTGGTATCATGGAGGGGCGGTTCTGTGGTGTGACACTGTAACTGTTGGACCGTGGCCTCCATGGCTGTCGCGAGGTTTTGCTGGTTTTATTATTAATATTGTTACCTCTAGTATTGGTCGATGCATACCCCCTACCCTGCCCCCCTCCCACAGTTAATGTGTTGCCAAAGTAGTTGTTTCTGCGGTGGTCATACACAGCTCCAGCACTGAGCGGGCGCTCTCGTTCTCTCTCGGAGGTGCTCTCTGACGTAGTGCTGGAAGGGCTGCTGCCCTTTGACCCAAGATGGAGTGGGGAGAGTTTGGCCGACAGGCTGGCAGTTGGCGAGGAGCTTCGCGAGTCAATCCAGGGAGCTACATGGCTGCGGTTTGGAGAGCGACGCACAGCTGCAGCATAAGAAAACCCCTGGCTTTCATGAGCAGACAGGAACTGAGGCAGAGTGCGGGCATCAGATTTAGTGAAGCCAGTCAGAGCAGCAGTCGTCTGCAGGGATTTCTGGGTCATCATCTGCCTCTGCCTAACGTTGTACATCCACGTGGGATCAATATCTAACAAAGAAGATATGCATTGATACAATAGGAGCACAGTCTTTGTTTAATACTGTTAAATATATTTGAGATAACCACAAGCTCAAGCTGTTGATGAAGATGAAATAAAAGAATTACCCGAGTTACACTTGTCCCTGAGGTTCCAGTCGATGTTAGCTGTCGGCGTTGTTTCGATGACTAACTCCACAGTCTTGATCTCGTCCTGTCCACCACCGAGACTCCACGACACTGGACAGCTGTGTCTGGTACACTTTGGTGACTTGACATCATTCTAAAGTGTGAGAAGATGAGAATATATAAGGATATTTAGTGTCAGAAATATTAAAATTTATTGTGCAGGGTTCTGTGATTGCCTTTTTAAAATTGATATCTCAAATGGCTGCTGAAGTGATTCACCTCATAATTGATCGTGTAGTCGACTTTCTGGTCCTGCTGTATTCCAACGATCCATTTGTCCATCACAAAAGGTGGCTGCATTGCAACGATATTAGTTTATTAACTCAAATCTGACCATAATACAACAATCCTATTGACACTGATGCACTGATTTAAAAAAAAAAAAGTGTTCCTGACGACACCTTAGTCATTCGCAGGATTTCCACATCCTGACGGTTGGCATTAAAGATGACATCTTTGATGTAGGTTACTGCAACGTCATCTCCATCAAGCTCAACGTACATTTTCCATTTGCAATCCTGGAAAGAAAAGAGCTAATGGTAAGATAATGTCGGTCTGGTACACACAGAAACAACACCTGATTGTATGGAAAAGTTTATAATTGCAGTATTCTGTGTGGAGAACTTGGTTACTCTTGAATATAAACCAACAGCACAACCTAGAGGTAGTTTAATGGTAGTGGCCACAAAGCCTCATATTGTGGGGGAAGGACAGAGATTATAGCATAAAGAAATTGAAAGGGGACAGAAATTTTTAAATAAAATCAAATGCAGTTTGTATACAATATCTAAAGCAGGTAAATGCATTATGAAACACCTCATTTAGAAAACTGATCTTAATTACAATACGAATGGCTCAACATTGCAGTGAGAATATCATAAAACTACTAAATGACAACAATAGAAAATATTTTTATGTAGACATAAATTCCTTGTCAAACATTTGATGTTATTTTTCTTGGTGGGATGCAGGATGAATTTCTTGGAGCAGGAATGTGAAAGGTTTTTCCCTTGCGTGCGGGACACATCAAATCCTCACTAGGAGGCACAAATCTGAACAATTCCCCAGCCCTCTTCTCCTGCATACTGAATGCTGACGAAGCAGTAATGATTCTGCCAATCCCCAAAAGCCGCCCGCGAAAAAAACCACAGGTCACTGCTTAACCACACAGGGTTCATGGCACAGGCCAATCCATTGTGTAGTGATCACAGAGAAAGACATCAGAGGAGTGGCACTAACACACTCGTCTGAGGAGCCTTCGCCCTCTTCTGCATCGTCCCCGGGGGCTGGAAACGGCTCAAAGGGGAAGCTTCAGCAAGCCTCTGGCTCAGAAACACACCAGTGGCCCCGCGCTGGCCTGGTGTCGGCACTGGACGATCGCACCGGGGCTCCCAGGTCCATGCTAGTCTAATCACTCCAGCAGAAACAATGTCTGGTAATGATGCCTAGGACCCGAGTGCGTCTAATGACAACTCATACATAATTCAGCACCTTTCACTTGGCTGCACGGTGATATCCTCATTAGTAGGGGACCCTCAGTGGCTGTCAGATGGTGGCCGCACAATCGCAGGCCCTCATTTTGTCTTTGAGAAGTGCAGCTGCTTCCATGACATCGCCAGCAAAGAGGGGCGAAGAAAAAAAATGCAGTGCGGGTTTGTTTTATTTAGTGCAAAAAACCTTCCAGTTTGTAAAAACAAGGCTGACACGGAACCTGACACCAGGCAGGGGAAAATAATTAGCTCTCATTTTCTCAGCCTCCTGTTTCCTTCTCCCTGCTGTGTTTTCTACCCACTAAACCACCACATGTCAGAAGAAATGGGAGGCAATTAGCAGGCTCGTTTCAGCCCTGCCGAACACACTGAAAGAGGACTATTTATGATGGGACAATGAACAGCTGAAAGATTAAATAACGTTTGCCTTTTAAAAGGAAAATGACTTCTGGCTAAATGGGCTATTTTTGATTAAATTCAAACAGCAAGTTAAGAGCCACCCTTTCTCCACAGTTTGAGACCCTAACAAAGGGCTGTGAGCAAGTCGAGGTGGATGTGGTACATGGCAGAGAATGAAATGTTTATTTGTCTGGTTTTATGCATGTCTAGTGATGCCTTCAATGGTCAGTATAACAGCCATCATCATGATTCCTCAGTACAAGGAGGCTGATTCAATCACGGCAAAACACTATTCTGTGCATCTATTTGCAATTATTCCCGAATGTATGAAAGATGTTAACAATTAATAACAACCCTGATCAAAGTGGATACAGTACAACATTGATTTGTGATTGTCCTCACAAAGCGGACGATGCAGCTGCAGAATATGTTGATGCAGTCAACGTGTATGTGCGCGTTGTTTCACTACAAACTTACAGATTTGCCCGTTCCTGATTTCCAGTGGTACCCAAACACAAGCTCCAGATTAACAGTTTTACTCCTCTCCACCTCCTGTTCCAGCTCGTCCTGGAAAAGAAAATTGGTATTATTTCCAATATGCACAGAAACCCCAAAACAAGCCCAACTCTTCCTGAAGATAAAGAAGAAACTTTATACCTTCAACAGAGGCGGGAAGTGGACGAACCCGAGGTAATCATTAGTTAGCTTTTCAATTTCACTCTGCAGAAGAGAAGATGTGAGATTTACTGTAATTTAAAATATACTGACCATACATAGTACTCACACTGTAAATTATGTGTGGATGAAAATAAAAGAGAAGTTGTGGTTAATGGTTAACTGTGACTTGCCTTAAGGTGCATGACATGACCTTTGGACTTGACCCCCATGTCCCGCATGTCGTTTTCCGTGAGCAGCAGTAACCTCTTTCCGGTGATGTGATTTTCTTTAAACAGGTCTGCATACCGTTGCATGTCACATGGGCCCTCCCCTGAGATAGACAAACAAACAAATAAACAACAAATAAAGAGTCTGAAGCTGCCAAAGTCGGATTAAGGATGATCTTACAGTGTACAACTTCTGAAAGTGAACAAACCTGCGCCAAATATTTGCTGCATCCAGAAATACTGAAGGAAAAAAATGGTGATATGTTAGTTTTAATAGTCATCATGTGGCGTGACAATATAGATGAATATATTAGTTATGAGGTAAATACAGTGATACTGACCACATGCTCCTCTGTCCATGTATAGATGTCAAGGGTGGGCAGCAACTGCATGAAAACAAAAGACAAACAGAAGTAACAGCAACAGAATATGGAGGGATGGGAATGAAACATTTCTATTTATGACTGACAGATCTTAAAGTAAAAATCTTAAGAAAATGTTATCAAAATGGAAAATAGCCATGTTTTCCATGTCTTTTGCAGCCATTACTTCTCCGCTTATTGTGCCGCGCCTTTAATGGTCTATATCAAACGGAAATGTCCATCTGACTGATCTAACGTGATCTATTTGAATGATAAATCATTTATTGCTCATTAAATGTAATCAGGCAGAAACTTGCCAGCCAAAATAAAGATTTCATCATTGTGCTCATGAGACTGGTGTGTAATGACAGAAATAATGCAATGGAAAATTGGAGGAAAGACGACTAAATGACTGAGTAATCCCCATTCACTGTCTTCTTCCCACGACATCTGATAACAGCTCAGATTATGAACTGAATGCCGGTCTCAATAGACAGTTGCTGCCATATATTTCAGTGCAGCCCGCCGCCTCATAAAGCCACTCAGCCCTGCAGCGTTTTCCGCCTCCTCCAGTGCTGCCGTTCGGAAGTAAACAGATTCAGAAACACTGCCTACTGCCAAAGCCTCACTGGAGTGACTTAACATCACTTTCTCAAGCAGCATACTGTATTTGACAAATGTGTTGCCATGCTTCTTTCATTGAGATCCATGGCATGCTGTTGACAAAGGTACCTAGATCTCAAATTCAAAATGCGGGCAGAGTTTTTGTGTTTATGATATGTGTGTGGACTCTGCTGAGAAGAAAAAGGCTTTGAGTTAGGTTTAGTTCACACAATTCTGCCCCCATGTGGACTAAGTGGATGGTGGGTAACCAGACCATGAATACAGAGAGTTACAAAACGGCATGAAGTTAATATCACAAGATGTTCTTTATTTTTATTTTATTAAAATGTTATCAGTCACACTCTGTTCTGTCATCGATCATAACGGTTTGGCCGATAATAGTAGTTATACAACATAATTCAGTATTTTTTAATGTAATAAAATCAATCTAAGACAGACACATTGTCAGATAGTTGAAATCAACTGATTTATTGACAAAACAGTGAAGGTTTCAGGGAAATAAGTCACATCAAGAAGCTGCTAGTCAAATAATTTTGGTGGAAGCGAAAAGAGATGACTCACAAGTGTGGAAGCTGAATGTTTCAGGATGACTTAAGTGTCTGGATCTCACACAGGAGAATGTAAATACTGGTAAGAGTTTGTGTTAATTGTTATGTCTAGTCTAGCATGTATAGGTCTTGATGGCACAGGGGAGTACGGGCAACGTCTGAATAGGAATATTAGCTCATGGCAGGAAGCTAACAAGCAACAAAACAGGAATACAGAGGATTACATTCTCACGAGACTGACTGATGATAACAAACGAAGGGGACAATTTAATAGGCTATGCTCAAGGAAGCATGTCCTTCCCCCAGATGAAGCATAATACCTAACAGAACACTAATGCTAATACGATTTTCTCTACTGTAAAGTGCAGGTCTTGAGGCTAATATTCAGTTAGACCATATGTTGTGATACTCTATGTAAAATGTGTCTACAGGAGGAAACTATTATATTAAAATCAATATCGTGACTTCACTGGTAAAAACTCTAATTGAGGCCTCAAGTGCAAAAACAATATTATTGTTATTAATTATTTCTTAATTTCTTTATCATTTTAAATTTTTGGCCGATGGAAGAATCCATTCTCTAAAAGGTAAAATGAGAGAATGAAGCTGACAGTCACACAGCAAAGTCCCTCTCCTGCTGTTTTGAACCTGGGTCAGTCAGAGGATAAAACATGTACTTTCTCATCCTGGTAAGAGACTGCGTCTCAACAACTGCACTCCACCACATCCAGAACAAATTGGCCAATCTTAATGTCAGCAAAATGTCACTTCATCATAAAAGCCTGGCCTTCTCTAAGCAAGTGGCTCACGTGGCTCTTTTCTTCACAGCATGGCACTATACATGCAGTACATTAGGCATACAGTAAATTACATCCATAATATCCATAGGTGGAGGGTTACAAATATATTCTGTAAGATGTTTCTGTGCTACACTGAGCTATTTCTGAAGGCACATCATGAATATTACTTGAACAAAGCAGAAGAAATAGTATGCCAAGATGTGTTTTTTAAGGGACAAAGTGAAGATTGTTCAAATGACAAAATAATCAACATGACTTAACAAGCAAATTATTTAGAAAAAGTGCTTCCACAACACCAATAATGCATTAAGTGAGATCACAGTGTTGGACAGATGCAGCTGTGGTGACACAGAACGCCGGAGAGCTTTATTCACTGTCGTCAGACAAATTGAAGCGTCCCATGCCCAGAGTCATGTTGATTTTGTGTCCTTCTCTGACACAGCTCGACATGGAGGAGTTCTGCCTGGCCTGCATGTTGACCTGCATGCCCGAGTGCAGGACAGGCCGGCCAAAGTCCAAGGAAAACATGTCCTCAAAGCCTTTCATCATGGACTGCAGCTTCACCTCCTCGTTACTGGAGGTTGTGATCTGACATGACATCTGTGAACTGTTTGATTCCTCCGTCTTACACTGATAGAACGACTTAGCACTTATCTTTTTTGCCACAGGTAAGAAGAGCTGAGAGGCAGAGACAGGTGGAGAGCGGGGACACAGGGGTAAAAGAAAAGAAGAGAGGATAGAAAAGAAAAGGAAGTAAGTAATCAGTTTCAAACCACAAAATAAGTGTAAATAAGACATTTTTAACCCCAAGATGTGAATTAGAAAACTGGATTATAAAAGGAAGTTAAGAGAGTAGAACAATAGAGTAAGGTGGGAAAAGAAAGGAAATACGGGAAATGATTTTAGTGTACTTCAGGGGTCTCAAAACTGCTGGTCCGGGGGACATTTCTGGGCCTTTATTCCCTCCCCTTTACATTTTCTTTGGTTATTTCATACCGATTTCAACTACCCCTTCATATACAATTAAAATAAAAACACAATTTTGTTTTTTTTTAATAAAAATGGCACAAAATAATGGGAAAGGTCAAAGATGCCTAGTGCGGACAACAAAGATGACTCTTTCTAAACCAGAAACAGTTTCAAGAAAGATGGACATTGCAGTAATGTTTTGTGGAGTTCAATGGAAATGCTACCTGCCTGATATGCAGGAAAAAGTGTCCAGGGAGATAAGGAGAAAAAACAAAAAACAACGAGGCTTCAGAGAGTACTAACGTCTCAGCAAAGTCCTTTCCATAAAGCCACAAAGAAGTCGTAAGTTAAAGCAAGTTATGTGGTGAGTGAGTTAGTCGCCAAAGCAAAATAAGAAATCTATTCACTGCAGCGCAGTTTCTGAAGGATTGCATGTTGCAAGTCACTGATAGTGTTTGTTCAGAAAAGTAGAACTTTTTGCAGACAAAGTGCAGTGAGATATCAAGTGTCAACTAATGTATATAAAAATGAATAAATGCTCTGTGTGCATTTTTGTTAATGTTTGTAATGGAAATAAAAAAGTAAATTTTCTGAAATATTGTGCTTTCTTGTAGTACTTCTCCCTCCTATGAGATGACAATGCCAGCAGTGGCCAGAAGCCAATTGGAGTTTGAGAACCCTGGTGTATTTCATTCAAAACTTTTGTAGACTATTTCAAACTCAGACTATAGAATCTGTGTTTTGTTGCAGCCTCCAAGATATCTCTACTGTACACCACTGTGGCATTCATTCCCACACGGTTTTGAGAAAACAACGGTATCTTGTTCACAGAAAGTGAAAACAAGGAAAACCAGAATATGATCTGCTGTGTGTTTTGCATGCAAACAATACAGTGCAGGCAAACTGCAAGAAAGCCGTGAACTGCAGGAAGCTGGACACTCACAATTCAGTATTAATTCTAGTAAGAAACAGCTTTTACTGTTGGGCAGCCATGCACATACACATACACTGCGCATAAATGCAGTACTGCCCATAATGTTTTCATAATGTGCTCTTTACTTCACTTCTCATTCCTCACATTGTATTTTCATTTCACTGCTTTCCAATTTCCACTTCACCCCAGAGGAAGATTTTTGCCCCTCTTCTAATGGGATTGAGGAAACACACATGTGACCAGCGGTGTGAAAGTGAGGCGCTAATGCTCTGACCACTTGACAGTTGGTGGCAGCTGTCTTGAGTGTGAAGGTAGACCAAGGTGGAGAGGGAGATGATGAGGAACTCACCGGGCTGTTGGACTGTTCGATGAGTTTGCGCTCCCACATCTTTAGACGCCGCTCTCGTTCCTTCAGCTCCTGCTCTTTGGTACTCAGGTCTCTCTCCAGCTTCTTAAGTCTCTCAAGTGTGGCTTCAATCTCACACCTGTAGTATCCAGCAACAGAACAATGTGAGATGTAGATATGTTAAAGCCTGGTCTGATTTAATATTCTTCTATTTGTCAACAAAACCCATGAAAAGGCCAAAACCAACAATATGTTAGTCCCTCTCTGTGTGGCACTTAAGACATCACAAATATGTGATTTTTAAAGGACTAAACAGTGCATTTATTAGGGACTATTTTCAGCTGCAGATTAAAACATTTGGTGCGCTAGGGACTACTTTTGCACCAGGACTGTGTGTGTGGGATTGACTCTGTAAACAACAGTGCTTGTGTTCATTGAAATGAAGGTCATCAAGGCAGGCAAAACTGCACCTCATTGATGTGTTTTAACCCCTCAGAATCCAGTTTCCCCTTTTTATTTTCTTAATTCCTTAATTAGCTTAAAGGTTAACTGACCTATCATATATATCATGTATCAACTTGAATGTGTGGGAACAATTCAAAGCCAAAACTCTGGCTGCATCGTTCCATTTAATGTGAATATTTTGGAAACTTTGGGATTTCCACTATGAACGAGTGGGCACGAACAATCGCTGACTAGACTAATCGACCCACGTTTTGGTATTTTCCTGGAATTTGTTGACGGTAAGAAAATGTTAAATCACCAGCCTTATACTGTAAATAATACAGCATAGTGAAATTAAATACAGTTAGAGTGCTAACAAAGTAAGCAGCGACACTAAAGCAAAATAAAACAAAACTCCTCTGTAATGCCATGCAGTCAGAAGGTGATTAGTCTGTGTCTGAAGCTTTGAATGCCAAGGACGGGACAATGTCTCATGTTTACTTCAAGCTGGGGAAGTTTGTTTTGCCCAGTGGGTGGGGCTGCACAGTGTGTCGTGGAAATCCATGCTGAGCTTCAGCCCAACAAAAACTCAGTTCTCACACATTATGTTCATAAACACATGTAGCCCGGGCAGGAAAGCCCATCCTTACTCCTCCCAGTCCTCCACTTCCTCCACCCTGATGCTTCCCACCTCAAACAATTTCCACTCTTGCTCAACTTCCCAAATAATTTGTTTTCTTCTCTTTTGGCATTTTATATTGCCCGGTACATTACCAAACTCTCTTTTCAAGAGTTTTTTATCCACACAGTCTGTGTAGGCTGACCATATTCATCTCAATTTTAAATTTAATCTGATTTCTTAGCTTAATTTCATTATATATTTGTAGTATTTTGATAGTATTCTATGATTTTTAATTAATTAATTTAGATTTTTTTAAATATTCCAGAGATTCATCCACAAGAGGCAGCTTGATACACGTACCATAGTTTAAGAACCAGTGGTTTACACAATACAAGATATTAATTTACTAGTTTCAAGACATAGCAACCATTGGATTATATCAGCTGCTTTTGACTATTAAACTCTCAGAGCTAGGGTTTATTTGTCTGTGCAAACAACATATAGTATAGTCTGTAAGTATTAGGACACTGGATCGGACATGAAACAATGACTGTGAGGATAAAGTAGTGCGACACACAGTCAGCTCGTTTAACTTCAGTTCAATCAGGTCCTGCTCTCCATCATCACAGTCTTATTTCATTATTTTCCTGTTTCTGTTGTTTTTTTTTTTTGACAACAAAATGAGCATACAGTAAGCTGTGATTTGGTAGTGGCTGATAAATGCTAACGTTACCTATTAACCATGCAAACTATAAGACCTGTAGCGCTGTGCTGAGATGCTGGTTAAATCACTATTAAATGATCATGAGGTCGTCTGCACCTCAACATAAATATAACTCAATAACAGCTTTACATTACAGAGAGGGTTAGAGGTGACAGAAAGCTAGACTCAATGGAGGAAGCTACTGATTAAACTAACTTGTTTTTCCATCTTTAGTAGATCCTAGTTACTACAACGAAGATTTAGTTAGACGTGTTAGAAAAACAGCATCATATAACGAGCATCTTAGCACAATGTACAGAATGGTCTGCTTTACTTTGTACTTCATCCAGGTTGTCTGACAACAGAAACATCAAAAAAAAAATAAGAGCACTTACACATAAAATCGCAGTGACGATGGGAGAGCAGGAGAGGACTGAACAGAGGTTTAAACAGCTGAAGCTATCTGTCGCTGCACTGCTGAACACATGTTGCTGTCATAAAGTTGTTGTTCATGTGCTCATGAACGTCACGTCCCCCCTCAGGATGAATTGTAAGAACTTTAGTGATCTTGACTTTTAATTTATGTAACTTTGGTTTATGACCAAAAACTAATGACCCATCAGCCTCAGCTGTACTTTGTGTTTAGAGCTTATTAGCACATGTTAGCGTGCTGACACACTAAACCTGGATGGTGAACGTGGTACCCAGACATTATACCTGCTAAGCATTTTAACACTGTCACTGTGAGCAAGTTAGCATTCTGATGTTAGCATTTCGCTCAAAGTATTGCTGTGTCTAAGTACAGCCTCAAAGTGCTGTTAGCATGGCTGTAGACTCTTTGTCTTGATATACTGTATATATATAGTATATGTATATATACACCCCCAAGGCTATATTCCTGCACTGTGCACCCAATATAGATGTGAGTGCTCTCTAACTTCAAGCCAAAATTCAGCACTTTAACCTGATATAAATTGTTTAATTTGAAAGCCAATGAGCTACAGTATAACACAGAGTCACTGCACTGAAACACTGCACTGTATGGTGTGTCTATTAAGCTGAAGACAATGTACATTGATGGGCTGTTGCTGCTGTACGTTGCACAAAGAAACAAAAAGAAGACCAGAAGAATATGGGTTCATGAAGTTCTTCAAAGGTGAGAGGAGTTTGTAAGTGCTCTGTTACAAGAGTTGTCGTCCTTTGAAGACATATTTTATTCATACTTTGTTAAGAAAAGATAACTTCATTACGCATTTCAGAGACCCTATCAGCGCTAAAGACTGTTTAGAAGTACATCTCAGGTAAAATGGCCTAATATTACGTTATGTAAGCATTTATTAAGGTGTATACTAAAATACTCTGAAAACAATCCCAACGATAACATTCAACACTGTCGTCTTTGTTATAGTTGTGGTGTGGACCATCCACTGGAGTTATAAGGATTTTAAAATAAATATCTGTAGTTATTGTTGCTGGTGTGGACGACTCTTAATTCCCGGGTAATGCAAATCAGCTACCTGAGGAAATTGTAGTAAGCCCAACTTCTCTGAGGTCAGCGTAACATCTCTGTGCCCTTTCTGGTGAAGCTACCTCCTGCTCTGATCACCCACTAGTCTCTCCTTCCACTTCCAGCCAGCTTAAGCTTATAGTATCAAACCTCTTGAGCTACAACAAATGCGCCTTTCTGTGTCACACATTCTCAGTTTCTGTTTTCCAGCAGCAAGATTAACTCCAACCTGCTCCACCTGCAGATGGCTGCCTGGACATGATGCCACCAGCACAACTTCTGAGGAAAAACCTCAGAGCACAGACAAGCCCCGCAGAGAGGCAGACAGAGAATAAAGTAACAGCTGAGACTCAGGCTGTGCTGAACATCACCAAACCTCCAGCTGCTCATACAACCCAATTAAACACTTCTACTTGAAAAAGATGGTGATTATTTTTAGGGCCTTATGGGTAAAGAGAGGAAGTATATCCAGATGGATGATTCTTTGGAGGTTTTCATGCCTTTATGTAGCTATCAGTGTAATTATTAAAGATCTATATGCACGATCTCAAGTCTTTTTTTTGTATTGCATGGCCCCCATCAGCTACATTTCCACATCATTCTTTGAAAACAGTTGCACATTTCCTTAGGCTGAGGCAGTATATTGGTGAAAAAAGAGAGTTATAAATACATTTACTGGGCCTGGCTGATCTCATTACCTCCATTCAGCCTTGTTGTGAAGGAAAGAGTTGCACTGTTGAGGAAGTTGGCTGTCATTAGACATGGACTCCAAAGTAGAGAGGATCTGCTTGAACATTGGCCTTTCCTAAATCAACATACAAACATTTGCTCTGTATGTGATTCAAATGAAAACATACATAAGTTGTTAATTTGCATGCTAATGAAACTTAGAGTATCACTCACTTTTGGCTCTGTTGCCCAGCAGTTCCTCATGAGCTCAGCAAAGCTGGCAGGACAACCACTGGGGATGGTTAACCTCTGAAACACAGTCAGTCAGTTGTAGGATGAACGGCTGGTTAGTGAACTAAAATGAATTGGTCCTTATTTAGTCCAGTGTGTAACATTTAAGAGAATCTATTGGCAGAAATTGAATATAATATTCACAGGTATGTTTTCATTAGTGTAGAATCGTTGTGTTTTTGTTACATCAGAATTATGTATTTTAATCTACAGCGAGAGCGGGTCCTCTTCTACGGAGTCTGCCATGTTAAACCGCCATGTTTCTACAGTGGCCCAGAATGGACAAACCAAACACTAGCTCTAGATAGGGCCTTTTGTATTTTGCATTTCGCAGCCACTATAGTTTCTCCTACATGCTTTGGGGAGGGTGCAACTACACCGCTAGACGCCAATAGGTATTACACACTGGAGCTTTAAAGGAATAGTTTCACAGGAATATATACTTAATTACTTTCTTGCAGAGAGTTAAATGAGAAGATCAATACGACTCTCATTTCTGCATGCTAAATATGAATCAACAGCCATCATCGTCCATGGCTTAACTTAGCATAAGGGGAAAATGTTAGCCTGACTCTATCCTTGAGTCTCCACTGATTGCCTCGTTGCCTGTCAATCTCATGGTGAAGACAAGAAATGTTACCTTTACCTGTACATACAGTACCTATAAAATCACAAGTGGGAGTGTGCTTGTGCAGCATAAACCTCTGACTGAACTCAGAACTCATCAGAAACGTCTGTCTGTTATGTGAAGCCAATTCATAAAACCTCTATGATAAAAGCAAAACATGTTTTGCCAACATTAAAACATTTTAAACTCCTTCAAGTATGGACTTCAAGTATTCACATCTAACTGGTTACGTCTAATGAAGTCTTTCCATTCACATTGTGTACAACTGAGCCACTGCTGGCTTTTTATGCTAAGCTAAGCTAAGCTAACCATCTGCTGACTGTAGCTTCATTTTTACCGTACAGACATGAGAGATGTATCAATCTTCTTATCTAACTCTCAGCAAGAAAGCAAATAAGAGAATTTTCCAAAATGTCAAATTATTTATATACTGATTAATCAAACTAGACTGTAGACTGTCGAGGAATTCTGTAGACTATATAAACATGTAATCACACACTAGAGTACCTCATTTTTCTCCACTACGAGCCAGGCCACTTGCAAACCTTCCAGGCCTTTGAAGGGAATCTCACGGGTTAGCATTTCCCAAAGCACCTGTCACAGGAGTCAAGAGCCAAGGTCAGTAAACAAATACAGTTATAAAACTGTAAAATGACACTCATACAAACATCTATAATACGGCTGAGCAGATTTGACCTGTTTCTATAGCATGTGTATAGATATATAAATCTTAAAAACTGTCTTTCTTGAAGACCAAATGCAACAAACGAAAGAGACAAAAAGATTAATTTCAGATTTCCGACAACAATTAAAGGCTGCCACGATTTCTGAAGTACAATAACAGTACTCCCTTTATAATTTAGGTGCTTTCAGTTCAGAAATAACAACCTGCGTCAACATCTTAAAAATTAAATCATGAAAAGGTGGAGGAGAGCCATTTTTCAGACACCCAAGGGCTCTACTCTATATGTGTACCATATTTGCCAGCTGCCTCTCATTACATGTATGTGTTTTACTATAGAAATAAGCTCCTTAGGAAGGTGTTTGAGGGGGGAAACTGCATACTTAAATTTGCAATCATTTTGCAGTACCTGACATAAATAGCACTCATTGCAATCATAAACATTGTCTGTTTAGCTTGTAAAATCATACATATATCTGAGAAAAAATTATTTTTACATACTTTTTCGTTTGATTTTACATCAGTAATTTACCCTTGTATAATACAAACTGCAATTTTTGAGCTCATTACAGGTAACTGGTAATGGTTTCCATTTTGAAACTATTGCTAAAAGTCTTTAGACAGCAACTTCACAAGAATAAGAAAGGCACATGAGATTCGGTACTTCTGGAAAGATCAAAATCACCGCGTTTGTCAACTTAAGCAGAGAAAGAACTGAAAGGACTGATTGACCGACAAGCCATAAGTGACTAAAGGGCAATTTCCACAAATGTATTGAGTGTATTCCATTGACTTATACATTGTTTCGTTTTTTAGACAAAAGTAAAATGATAAAATTGTCAAATCAAAGCAAAAAAGCTTTTATAAATAGGTTGAGACTTGAATTTTGCTTGTCAATTAATATCTTTTTTAACTTTGATATAATTTAGCGATATATTTACACTGGATTCGAGTACACTATTTGTAACTGAATAACAAATGCCAGAAATGTACAATGTACAAAACTTCAAAAAGAAATGTAGAAACTTAATATAAAAAATCTAAAAGTAACTTTTTACAAGCTAAAGTGGCCGGTGTACTCCAACAGAGCTACTTGTCGGATGGTCAGATAGCTTCAGAAACCCCCCGACACCTTTCCAACATCAGATGAGGGGGGTCTGTGTCTGACAATTTCTGTAACTTTTCAAAACCGGTGATCTGACATTCACACCCACTTCATGCAGCGATTGGCCTGCTGTGGAGAGGTGAGAAAGGAGCCATGGATTGAACTTTTCTCTGTAGTTCTCTTTTTCATTCTTGGCACAACTATTTCTGTCACTTTTCAAAAGAACAGCCTCGAGTGTGACACCACGAAGGTCTTCCAGGAGAACATGTGCACTGTTATCTGCATATTTAAAACAATATTTATATTTACTCTTGTAAGCATATGTTTTATATGCTTCAATATTTTTAAAGATACAAAAAGGAAGCTTATATAAGATATTTCCTCATGATAATAGTTATGTTGACAACATCAGATAAAATAATTTGAATATTATGTAAAACTGTACATGAGTAGTGCTAACCATCTGTGGAGGCCCTGCGTTGTGTTTGTATGTCAATCAAATAAATGTTGTGTATGGTTTTCCAGAACAGAGAATAAATCACTTTTTTTATTACTAAGATTTATATATCTAAAAAAGTAATTGTCATTGTTTTCTTGTTTATTGTTTGTTTAAGTTACCTGAATTCTTGCTTTTCACAGCCAATATAATAATGATTGCCCTTTTTTTTATATGGTTAGGTTTTTTATTATAAGAATATGGGAAACTGTTCTAGACACTATATGTTATTCCTGGCAATATGTGTCAGAACTGTACAATTTGAATTTAATGCTGCTTTCCCCTCCTTTCCTTCTTTCCACTCACCACACCGTAGGAGAAAGTGTCACAAGTCTCAGACACAGGCAGGCTCTGGATCACCTCCGGAGCCATCCAGGGAAACGTGCCCACCAAGGACATGTGTGTCGTGTGGGTCAGGAACTTGGACGCCCCAAAATCACAGATCTGAAGTGACAAAAACAGAACTGAGATTATTCTTCTAATCAATCTGAATCAAAATGTTTATTTTGGTATCCCCCATCCGTAGAAGAATGCACTTCCTCTGTGTATGGAAAATGCACTAATGAAACCAGCATGTGCTACTGACAAAGAGTGTGGATCTAGTGGTGATTCTGGTGTTAGTAAATGCTACAGATGTGTAGGCCTGGACTCGTCACTGCAGTGTCACAGACAAATGGTATTTGACTTACTATGCTCTAGTTTCATGTCAGAAACTGTTCCTCTATGATGCTTCAGATACACACAGAAGAGGCTTCAAAACATGTTTGGAGTTACTGAATAGTTTTCTATAATATATAGTAACTCTCTTGCAGATAAAAGGAACAATATATTGTCACGAGCTTTTGTTTAATCTCTTTTCTACTAGTCTCATCCATCAAAGAACCCACAGTGCAGTAAAGCACACCGGTAATGCCGTCAGTGGTTTCTTATACATGCTAAGTTATTCACTGCCCTCTTGTGTCCACATACTGTACGTAAATAACATTCCAGTATGTCATGCTTATATTCTTTTTATATTCATATTCTCATTAAAGTTGAAACGTTCAGATAACAAGACAGCAGCACCTCATCAGAGCTGGCTCATTGTGCAGCAAAATATATCTGAGATAAACACATAAGGAAAAACCCACCTTGAGAACCTTGTCTGCTGCCAAAACAACTGAAAGAGAAAATGTTCTTAAAGTCAATAAAAGTATGTAATCGCTGTAAAGAATATGTAGCATTCATGTATATATGAATTAATATGTTTTAGACACAAAAAAATATGCAATAAAATAAATCACTTACCATTCCTGGACTTTAAGTCTCTGTGGATCACCTTAATGGGGGCCTCTGAATGTAAATAGTGCATTCCTAAAGCGGAAATAAAAAGGACGTCTTTAGAGAGAGCCACAACTACATTATCCAGTGGTTTTTAATAAATCACAAAAATGCATCTTTCAATTGATAATGTACCAAGAGGGACCACATCCTGTTTGAAATAGTGTATATGGGTAGAGTAGCAGTGAGCTGAGGGAGACCTAGAGCAGCTTGGAGTAGAAATGTACATTATTATGAATTCACTAACAAGCAAAATCAGGACTCCTCGACTCTTGCCTATTTATATTCCCATGTGCAAATACAGCTTCACTGCCTGCCGACTATTAAGCCCAAAAACTGGTGACCAGAGTCAACATTGATTATGACACATAACAAATGAGAGGACCAGTGTGTAACTGAAATCGCTTGCATCTGTATTCGATGACCTGGAATGAAAACTAGCTAATAACTAATAACTATTCGTATATTCAGATCCTTTTCATTTATAAATATCTATACCAGTGCCACTGTCTACAGTTGTTTAGTTCAGTTTTACCACCATCAGCCGAGCCAAATGTGACCAAGTTGTAAAACTATGTAAACAGGACATAACAGCTCGCTCTCAATGACTTTCCTATGCAAAAATAAATGTTTACAATTTATTAATTAATACAAATTTAGCAGTAATTCAGTAACATAATGAAGAAGATCATCCCATTTACCTCTGGCAATCTCTGCAGCCCATGTCATGATCTGTCCCATGTCCATTTCCTCACTCTCATCACTGGACAGGTAATCATACAAGGATCCCCCGCTCGCATACTCTGTGGGGAGAGATGTGAGTTTGAATTTGAGTTGGGAATGGGGAATGACTGACAGTTTGTGATGGTAAAATGTCTTGCAGTGACAAAACTGTTCTCTTGAGGCGTTACATTACACATATGAGTGCAGTATGTGAGAGCATTACGCGAAAACAATTGAAAATTGAAATTCTGCCAGACGACTCCTGGAAGCCGACTAACAGCGTCTTGTTTACAGATTGCTCCTGTCACTGTCGCTGTGGGTGAGTTCAATTTATCACAGAGTAACTGAACATTATGGGCCACCTTGTTCCCTCAGGAGCCCACGTTATCAAATCGATCAAAAACACAAAGGAATAGTCTTTATGCTTTGTTTTCAAAAGTTCTATACACTTCTCATAGGTCCTGACAACCAATTAACCTTTTACAAAATCCCCCTCAAAAGACTGTCAAAGACATGGAGACAAAAGCTTCGATAAAGCATGTAGAACAGGAAAATCAAAATTTTTTGCTATCTGTCAGCTATACTGTGAGGTAAAGTGCTTGAATAAAGATAAACAAGCACTATCATACCAGCTAGAACAGCAGGAAACCTCTGTTTGTGCATAATAACCTAATTATGTTCCAACACAGTAATGTAAACATACACAGGCACCAAGACAGCAGTCTAATTAACAATCATAAAATACACCAATGGTTTTTATTATTATGAGTCGCAATTTTTTGCACAGCTTTTTTTTTTTTTTTTAACATGCAAACCTGTACCTTAAATAGCATGCAGCTACAAATAAACCTACCTTACTTCACCTGTGTGTGCAAGTGAAGACCTGTCTGCTTCTCACTTTGCACTTTACTACGTTCAACCACATTCCATAGATAATATAACTGCCTGTGGCTCTGTTGTGCTTTTATTTTAGCATCATCCACCTCGCAGTGAATGAGCCTAATATGGAGGTTTAATCAGTGAAACAACAAACTTGCAGTGTATGTCACAGGTAAACGTACCTTTATCCCAAAACAAACAATTAATTCATTAGGTTTATTAGGCCGCTGAGTGACAGCAGATATTGTTAAACTCATGCAGGTCAGCAGCGACAGAGATAGATATTGGCTGTCAGAGAAAGGGAACTGCCCAGCCTGATACTGTACAGTATGTCAACAGACGGAGGAAATTTATAACAGAGCTGATGAATGTGGACATGGCATGTTCAGGTTGGCCATAAACCTTTTTTCCTGTATCTGGTGCTAATTAGATTCTGCTTTGATAAACAGAGACACCAACCAGCCCCTTGACAACAAAACCTTCTTAAAATACTACAGTGGCTGATAAGGTGCCACGAGTTTTCCTCCTGCAGATGCAAATCTGCAAGTCGTTTGAATGCTTTCACTTCACTGGTAAAGGCTTCTGCTTCTTTTTGTACAGTTCTTGGCTTCACACAGTTATTACATAGAAATTATTGTTGCATACAATTTAACACAAGTGCAAACACCAAGTACAGATGTTACATGGGGGTCTTCTGCTCACAATAATCTCAACCTTCTTCCTAATGAAGAAAACCCTGTTTCAGCCGTGTTGACTTGTTTACAGGGTAAGAATATGCAGAAATACAAAACCTTTCACTCCATAATCTTTATATGGTCACATGTAAAGTGACACCAAGTAATTTAATTACAAAGCAGAGAAAGAGGATATGAAGATGCAGCACATGGCATGTGAATGTAAGATGGCAAAATCTGTAGAGGAAGCTGTTGCCAAACTGTGTTTCAGTGTCAAATTGTACAAGAAGAGGTTTCATAGTATTTAATTGCAACATTTCAGGAAAAGTCTAAAAGAATATCTCCTACTACTCTCCATTCCTCAATAAAAAAGGACATCATTATTTCAGCATGGTGACGGAAACAAACAAACATAAATCTCATGTGCAGGTCGACTTCACTGAGATCACAGAACTGACCTGAACTGACTCACACGGGAAACATTTGATGATGATGACGATGTTTTGATGGTGTTTTTTTTTACTATTTTGGCTTTAGTATAACAGTATTTTGTTACTGCATTTTATTTTTAGGCACCACAGTTTTGAGCATTTGCTGTTTTACAAACTGAAACACAGTTGTGTTGTTTGTGTCCCCTATTAACAATCAAAACTAACAATCCACCCAAACAATAGAGAAACACTGTAGTATTAGAGATATATATTATTATATATCATACACACAGAGCATAATTTATACCACCACATATTATGCTTCTTATTGTTATTTTTACTGGTTTATTCTTTTTTATTGTTTATTACTGTCCTACATTACCTAACTTGTTGTCTTATTTGTAAATGTGGTCATTTTAAGAGTAGCTACATATCAGATTTCCCAATAATAATAAAGATTAACCTGACTTGACTTGAATTGTTTTCTTTATTCATTTGCTATTGTTGTTTTTATTTACTGTACACTTGGAATTTGAGCACTTCCTTATTAAAGAACACTCCTCAACCCTAGTTTCACTTGCACACTTGAGGCTGCTGCAAATGCACAACAGACAGACAAACTGCTGAACAAATAGGGCTGTTTCTATTACATCTCTGTAGAGGTAAAAAAAACAAAAAGAAAAAAAAACAAAAACAAAACAAAAACAGAGCCACGATCTCTGTGTGTTTATCATTCACCGTTCACCCTCCAGACAGCACACATCAAACAGACGAGCCGTGTTTTCAAGCAAGAGCAGAAAGGAGACATGTCACATTTCTTTAAAAAGATAAACTTACTGGTCTTAGTGTAAAAGATTCTGTCAACAAATGTAATGTAATGTAACAACACAACAGTTTATTGTATTAGACAAACGTAAACACATTAGATTTAGTGAGAACAAATGTGAACTACGGGCTTGTATTTATCAGTTTTGTTGACCAACGAAACAAAGAACATCTTGTTTGTGTTTAAGCCGCACTGTGGGATGTATTGTCCACACGATGAAAGGAGGTGATGTGAGTCAGTTTCTGCCACAATTCTCACTTACAGCATGTTTTTCCTGGAAGGAGAGCGAATGGACGAGACATTGAACGTATATGACCTGTGGGGAGTCACTAGGTTTCCCAAACATGCGGTAATCCCTGAATGTCGCCGACCTTTTAATAATGGCCCTGTCAAACAGAAATTATATTTTTCATATAAAGAGGCTCAGAAGTCCGACCTTTAATGTAGAGTGAGTAAACATGTTAAGAGCCTGTCACACAGCTTCCTATCTGCATGTACGCTGAGCTATTTGTAGTTCACTGCTGCTCATAGGGCTGCCTGATGTTTTAAAGAAAAGAGTCTATTTTGTTTTGCTTTTTTGAATTATATGTAGTGTTGAAAATTAAATTAATGGCCAACAATATTATATATGGTACCTGTGTAGTTAATTATCATTAACCTGTGATTCAGGGCGACTTTACTACAGCGGAAAGCAAAACACACAAAACATTCAAATCAAAACGAGTCAAAGAGAGAAAAAAAGGACCAATTAAGAAAAGGGCAGCAAAATAATCCAGTTAATAATCTTCATTACAGAATAGAGAGAGGAGATCAGCACTTTTCCAGGAAGAAATACAAAACCTGGCAACAAGAGTAAGAACTGAAGTAAAATGACATCCCAGGACAACCTTTAGACTCCTGCCCAATGAAAGTCTGTGCAGGGCCCATTGCTACATTCACTTTATTCTTCTCAGTCTCCAACCTCGACACAAAAACAAACAGGGGCAAACAACTACTGTATCAATGTGTGCACTTCCTGAACTCTCTAGCATTCACTAATGCTTCCATAGAAACCTCTGCAGCATTCAGTGTTGAGCAAACTGCAACTGGTGCAAACAGATTCAGCCGCTGCTCTGTTGTACACGCAGAGTATATATATATATATATATATATATATATATTAGAATTCAAAAATCTTACCAGTGACTATTCCATAGTTGGGAGCCTCAACGATTGCGCCATAAAACTGGATGATGTTTCGGTGGCTGAGGACACTGAGGATTTCAGCCTAAGCAGTATAAACACAAAGAGAAACTGTACTTTCTCATCGTAATGGAGGTTGCCACAAATTAAAACCATTATATCAGTGTAACAATAAAACAAGCTGAATGCTAATGTCTGCATGTGTTACCCTACATTCAGTGACAATGCTAACATGCTGATGCTAAGGAGGTATAGTAATAACAATAATAATAATGGTCAGAGTTTAGCATGTAAGCGTTTGGTAATTAGCACTAAACTAAACACAAAGTACGAATGTCTGAATAAGATTTAAATCCACGACATAGCTGCTGAGATATTTCAGACAGACAGACAGACAGACAGACCGACAGACCGACAGACAGACAGACAGACATTACCACCTCTAGAGCTACGCTGCTAGCAAGGCTAAAAATAAAGGAGCAAGAGCATATATTTATATACACATATATATATTAATATAGAAAGATCACTGTGAAACCATTCCTAGAATGAACAGAAACCTGACAAAACCAATTCATTTAATTGTAGCCAAACACTATAATTAAATGAACAATTGCTTCAGTGTGAAAGGATTACATTATTATTTTCACTGAACAATCATCTCTCCAACACTTGAGTGAAGTTGAATGGATATCTGTGATCTTTTTACAATTTCATAAAAGAAACGATGAATAATTTCCTCAACATCTTATCACAGGCCAACAAATGTAATACAATTTCCATGAAAAGATTTCAAAGATAATTCTTTTTTTGTCTTTAAGACAATGGGCCTGAGCTTTCAAAGGCATTTCAAGAGCCAACGGCATTCTTTCATTTGGCAATAATGTTTCTTTTGCAGCACATTTTCTAAGAGTGGGGGAGTATAATGACCATGAGTGATGGGTACAGAAGTCGCCACATACCTCTAAATGGGGTAGCAATTAAAATGATTACTATACTGACAATTAAAAAGTATATGAAAAGCTTAGGCAATTATGACTCCTACCTCGTTTTCAATCTTGAGCAGTTTTTTCACTGCCACCTCTTTGTCTTTGGAGATCCACCTGGCTCGGTACACACTGCCAAAGCTGCCGCCGCCACAGTTCTCATAGAAGTGGATGTCATCAAACTTGATTTGCACGAAGGAGGCGCTTGGAGACAACATCTCATAATGACACTCAGCACCAGCCTCAGATTCTGTGGGGGATCACAAGGAGGGAAGGAAGTCTGGTTCACTCAACAAAGTCCGCTGTGCTAAAACAAACTTGCTCCCACTGTGCAAAACACTTGAAAGAGAAGCTTCGGTCTGAAACACACTATTTGAGAGTGTGCGACTGCTGGTTAGATGAGACAGCCACATGACCTGAAAGGGACCACTGTGTCATTGGCTGATTCTGCATGTAGTGTCAGTGTGATATCCCTGGGTTATAGTGCTGTGATTTACTGACCATCCTCTCGTCTCGTTCTCTGCTCCACACACACACACACACTCTTCATCATCAGTACCAGTAAGCAATGAGCTCAGGGTCCAGACTCCTGCTTGTATAAGGATGATGGCATGCCTGGTATGCTGCGAACATGCAGCCAAAGTCACAGACTATTCCAGCACTGTCTACAGTGTTCAGTACAAGTAAGGCCACAAGCAGCGAGAGCAAATAACATTTTGATGTTAACTGTCTTTGACTTGTCTTCGCCACTAGAAATCGAGCTCTTCCTGCCTGTGCAAAGGCCATACATGAAGCATTTGTGTGAGCCAGTGTTAGAAATGTAATGTTTCCAAGCTGGAGTGCACACAGATTTATTATCATATCCTTTTGTTTGACCGTAACAGCATAAAAGCGTCTTGTAAAGAAATAATCCCATCATTACAGGAAATTGTAGCTCTGTTATTGTTCATAGGTTTCCCATTTACAGCTGAGCAATTACGGCTTTTAAAAGGCTGTTACCTGGGTCTTCATTGGGATTGCTATCCCTCCCAGCGGGAAATGCCTCTATTGTCACAAAGGGGAGCCATTGCTTTCTGCTGATTTACTTGTATTCATGCTATACTTAGCCTCACAGCAATCTGCTCAGTGGATCAGCCCTCAGTATTGTCCGTCCACTCAAGAGGCCAGGGTTACTCAGATATGGTAGCACTCCTGCTCTCCCTCCTGCCAGCTCTCTCCTAATAGCAAACACCACTGCAAGCACTGCAACAATAACAGCCTGATAGCTATACGTCAAACCGCAGGTAGTTACTGTAATCAAAGATAAATGAAAAATAAAATCACACAAAGCTAGCCGATAGTAAGGTGACCTGTGAGCTTCTATGTCACATCCTAACAGCCGTCAGCCGGGCGGTGTTTACTCACAGAGACATCCAAATGTTGATATATAGCAATCTTACTTGGTAATTAGTGATCTGAGATATTTGGTTGCGCTCTGACTTGACTTTGTTCATGTCAAGACCTCCACAATAGATGCACATTAGACCAAGGACCTCCAATTTGAGAGGATTTTGTCTCAAAGAATCCCCTCCAGTATTTTCTCACCTTTAGATTTTATGAGTCTTCACAGACAATCAAACTAGGATCACTATGAATTACAGTCAATAAAAGCAGCCAACCCTGTTTAATTCCATTAAAACCCAGTATATTCCTCCTTCTGCAGGCCCCCGCCCTCTACAACCCACTCAAGGACCCTGTTGGTCCCCTGGTTTAAAAACCACTGGCTTAGATTATTGGGGGAATTTGCAAGGCTGAATGGCTTCATAAAGACATGATGCACTGCAAACATTTAACATTCAAACCTGAAAAAGAAAGCGGCACCAACAATGAAGTGTAACATGTTACTTTCACTATTATTATTATTATTATGACTGTACCTGCCATAATAACCCTTTTACAACAGCCCTTGAAGTAAAGTGCATTATGTATCACACTCAGCAGCCCGAACGACCACAGTAAACCTGCACAAACAGCATACCTACTGTCCATTATAGACATTATTATCAGCACGCATCCTCGCACTCTCCGGCCTACCATTAGGACTTAACTGTTCACATTCACATGGATGACAGCGAGCCGCCATGTGAATCCAGTATCTGACTCCTACCCTCAGGCTCTGGCGCTACAGACACACCGTACATACCGGCATTAAAGTGTGAAGTTTAAGGCTCCAGCAGCTCGCAGTCGGTGCAGCGGATCAACTTTCAGAGAGAAATGTGGAGAAGTCAGAGTTCCGGGAAATCTCATGTGACGTCTGTGGATTTCTCCACTCACTCCTCGGTGGTTTTACTGGTTGCACAACTTCTTCCCGCAGCAGACTGGACTCTATACACTCTGTACTGCCAGCATCCTGACTGCAACAGCGCCCCCCGCTGGACCCAGGCGCAACAGACTCAGGGGTCCTTCAATGTTGTTGTTAACACACGTCCTGGGACGGTGTGCTCCGTGTGTGGCCCCCCAATTAAATATTGTATAGGTCCCTTAAATGTTCTGGAAATTGCATATTTTATTTAATGTCCCTCTAATGTAAACATGGTTAATTCATTTTAATGTATTATAAACTAGTTAATCAAAACATGTAATTTATTACTCAATACTCTTTTCAAAAGTAATTGTATCACTAACTTAGTACACTCTAGCAATAGTAATTAGTTAAACCACTATTTGTATTACTTTTCTGCTTCTCCACAAAATTAGTAATATAAATATTTCCAGATGCTGAATATAAAAGTTTCTTTTAGATTACAAAATTTAATCCAAGGATGTGATTGGATAGTTGGATTTCAACACAAAAGTAATGTTGTAACTAGTTATTTTTTGGGGAAGGGGAACTGTAATATTATTAATGAAATGTATTATTGTATTCATTAGTTACACTACTAGTTACTGGGGGAGGGTAATATTATTACTGTAATATTATAACTAGTAATGACACTGATTATAAAGCACTTTGAGTTACCTTGTGTTTTGCTGCTGCACAAATGCCAATGTAGCTCATTCATGTTAAACCCCATCAGTGGTGGGACGTTAGTTACTAGTTACTTTTACTCAGGTACTCAGGTGCAATTTTGAGGCATTTATTCTTTACTTGAGAAGTCCTAGTTACATATTATGTTACATTATACTCCATTTCATTGAAAAGGGTAAATATTGTACCTACTTTTTACTCCGCTGCATATATTTGACTGCTATAATTAATGCTGACTTTACATATTAAGATTTCATAGACAAAATACACTCGCTGGTCACAATTTAGTGCCATCCAATACAACAGAGTTACCACAGATTCTCCATTTATGATCATAATGTTCAGATTTTGTTGATGATATTTATCATATCGTTAAGAGGTTTTTGTTGTCTACGTTTTTTTTTTACTATTTTTACATTTTAACGGACCTGATTTCAACAGTCTGAGTCTGATATAAACAATGTAGGGCTCACTTTTAATTTTTGAATACCAAACTTCTTTCATGCAGATTTAATCTATAATAAATTTAAGGTCATTTAAAAGTAATCACACATTACATTACATACAAGTTGTAGAGAATGTACAGTATAAATTGAACTTTAACTTTCAAAACAAAACAATAATGACAGTATAACGTATAAATACATCTAAAATATTTAATACTTAAAGCACACAAAAGTTTTTCAGACATTTACTGTATCTCCAAGGAGAAATGTGCTCACATGAATAAAAAGTCAAACAATCATAATAATTGTTTTCATGCTGAGGTCAAAATAAATATTTGTTTACAGTTTACAACACATAAGATTCTCACAAACTTAAATATGTATAAATATTGTTTGATACAAAAGATACGAAACAACTGAATATCAGGAATATCAAGACTTTGCATTCTTAAAGCATCGGCATCACATAGTGTTTACGTCTGAAATGTTAATCTGATGAATGAGATCCCCCCAAACATTGTAAATATCTTCAACTGTCGCTCTTGTTTGACTTGAGGATGATGGAGAAATCTGCAGCACAGTGATATGAGAGGTACTTCACCCAGCAACAAATACTGTTGTTAAAATATCACAAATTACCGTAATAAAAGGCTTAACAAGTCAGGCAACGGCATCTGAAACAATATCTCATTATCTGATACGTCATTAGGTCCTCCATGTGATTGCATGTATTGGAGTAAATTCATCCGAACACAAACACATGTCATGTAGTGAAGCAGCATCAGAGTGTAACATTTCTGTCCCTGAGTGGTTTCAAGACCTGCGGGGCTCAAGTCCATGAGAGAGCTGAGTAAGCGTCCTTTGGTTGTCGATCACGTTGAGCTGACGTACGTAGGTCCGAACTTCTGGGTGGTTCTTGCTGGCCAGAGGTGAATCTGGACCTGATTCAATTGGAAAGATGAATAAAAAATGTTGTTTTGTTGTTTTAATCTATACTGGAGCCTGTTGCAACAGCTGGTTTTAATCTCAAATTTAGCTTTATTATAATGTAAATTATTGCTAAATTGTGATTTATGCATTAAAAGTGGTTGAACCACAGAGGTAAGTTTCATAAATCATAAATGGAAATGATAAAACAGCAGTTTTTCTGCCTTCATTATTTTATGTGATGTGTTTATTGGCCACTCACCATACTTTACTTTACCTCCAAAGTAATCATGGTGCAACCAATTTTAGTAGCTGACTAAGTTACAAACTAATTAGATGTCGACTTTACACCATAATTAGGAGAGCACTTACACATAACTGGTGCAACCCAGTGCTGTTAAGTATTATTTGTGATCAAACTGTTGGGATACACACTTACTGAATGGTTGGCTCCTACAGTATCTCAGTATCTTCACCGTGTTAGCTATCATCCGCTGAAAGACAAAAGAGCTATAATCAACAACAGATATCGTCTATTAACCAAAGGGCCGAGAAAAGATGTACAACTGTTAGACGATAATCTGCACCCTTTCGGAGCCTCACCATTTTCTCAAAATTGACCAAATTGTCGATACACGTCTTGTTACCCTCATGAGTGAACGTCATGTCTGGAAGAAAAACAAGGAAATACAGTAAGTGAAGTAAGACCAATTGTAAAGCTGTTGAAGAAGCAATTCAACAACATAACAATTGACGTGCAGGTCATAATGATGTTGTATTAAAAATAAACGGTCGTCAAATAAACGGCTCTGACCTTTGATCAGCAGCGGCATGAAGGGAATGATGGGAGGCTCCAGCTTGGCAACTGTCAGTCGGTACGCCCGGTGGTTCCTGGACGGGTCCTGTGGAAACAATCACACTGTTCTGAGATCTGCCATCACCATGTTAAACAGATCCATCACGGTCCTGGCAGAGGACGATGCTGCTAAAGCCACACTCGAGCAGCTGACGGTGCAATGATGCTGATTTTCAATTCAGCGTATGCTTGGAGGGAAAACCTTACATCTCAAAGATACAAGACGCACAATGAGTTGTTTCAACTTACCATCAAGTTTTCAAATTCCCCGTAAAACTTCTTGAACTTGCTGGGAAGTTTCTGTGAAGACAGATGACACTGAAGGTTAACTTGCAGTCAGGATACAGTCATTCATTTTGACTGCGGACAGGTACCCACCTCCCAGGTCTGACTCAGCCTGCATACTGCTGGGTTACTCATTCCCATAATGATAGCAAAGAAGGCATTCAGATTCCTGTACTCCTTACAGCTGTGACAAAAAACATCAAAATGTAAATTAGAGTAGTTAGAGTAGTTTTAATTAAACTGCAAACCGGTCAAACTAGGTCCACTTACTGGGCAGCAATCTTGATAAACTTCTTGAGAAGCTGCACCCTCTTGCTGAGCTGAGAACAAAGACAGATCTCTGTGATCACCCAAAACTGAATTTCATTGAACCTCCTCAGGAACAGGTCCAGGTTCACCGTGGTTTTCTTGACATTTTGCCTCCCGAATGTGTGGTAGATGAGTTCAAGCTGTACGAAACCAAAGAAAAACACAACTGATGTGAACAAAGAGTGGATCAATTGAAAGTAAACTAAACCAAATTAATTTCAATCCATGCTCTAACATTAAAACAGGTGTACTATTAGCATTTTACAACCTTAAAGGAGACATAATATAATGAATCAGTTCTGCTGATGGCACCTGGTCTCACAGTCATACCTCATGTACACAGTGAAAAAGCTCCCAGTCATAAGAAGTCATGTGGTAAGCCACATCTTTAGAACTCATTAACTCAAAGCTGGCGAGGAACCCTGCAGAGGGACCCTCCTGCTCAGGTAAAGGGGTCTAAAAACCAAGAAAAAAAACATCCACTTATATCTGCAACATATATTTATTATTTTAATATTATAATATTAAAAAGAAGCAAAAGAAAAGACAAGCTACTGTAGTATTAACAATACATTAAAAGATTCACATATAAAGATATAAAAGCTAGCTGGATTCTAAAGGCATGGAAGACATATACAGTAAACAATATGAAAAGTTACAGCTATGCATGAGGTTTCAGTGGAGTCTCTCTGTTATATGATGAGAATGTGCTGTGTAATGTGTGTTTCCTGGGGGAGATTAACCCACCAAAGAGTCCAACTGATCCCGCCGGCAGGCAAACAGACGTCCATTTATGCTGAGTGTGGAGAACACTGAAATATCGTTGGGCTTGAAGATGACTTTCTCTGTAGAAAAAAAACGTAACACATAAGGGATAAAAAAAAGTCCAAACTCCAAAACTATGAGGGACGCACCCAATCATATGAAAATGACAAAGTGAGGACTCTCTACTGCAGTTTTTATCCATTATTTTTGTACAGACATTCATGGTTCCCAGGTGATGTATCCCACTGACTTTTTCTCTTACTGTGATAATTACAAGAATGAACTGCAATAACTTCATCTTCTCATCCATCATCAGGTCAAAGTTTCTGACTTCAACTGTCCATTTAGAGGGTCCAACTACTCACAAAACTATGACAATCCCATCAGCTGCAGCTTTGTGTTTACTGCTAATCAATCAAATGTGTTTGCATGAGTACCTAACCTGCAACTTTGTATCCTTGTAATGTTAGCATTTAGCTGCTGCTGCTGTTACTATTGTCTGTGCTTATGTAATTTTGTCTGGCCTCATATGGTTATGTCATTGTTTTAATATTTGTCTGTGCTTATGTGCTTCTGTACGTTTTCTTTCTTTGAGTCTTATATGCCACCAACCTACCAGGGACTGCAGATGAAAATTAGCCTGTATGCCTAAATCTGGCACATTTACATGATGGACTCAAGTGTTCATTTTAATTAATGTGCATTGTCCCTCCTCTGTGCAGAAAAGCCGCACAGAGCCATTAGTGTGGCTGTAGACTCTTTTTTAAATAAATATATATTGTTCTATTAATATATTCAATTTCTAAAAATACTGAACAAATTGGTTGAGGTAGTAGAGTAGAGGTAAGGTACCATTTCTTTATAATTTTACACCACATATTAATATTAAACTGTCCTACAAGAGCTCTTTCATGCTATATTATCAGTATGTAAAACCTAGCAGCCTTGATTTTTCCTTGCAAAGTTCATTCAGTTGGTTGGAGATACAGTATATCAGCTCCAGATAATCAACTCCAAGCCAGAGAGCAGCAACAGCTCTGCATTTGTTTACTGGCCTTTGATAAGGAAAGTGTAGGTTGAGTAAGAGCTGCATTAGAGACAATCCCTGCAGTAAGGAGCAGTCACCAGCAGCACCAACGTGTGCTCAATGTCTCAAGCTGCTCCAAAGGCCATTCTTTAGCACCTACACTATAGCAGCCATTCACAGTCAGCAAACTCACCACAAATGGCAGCTAATTTCTCACTAAATCAGCTGGGGATTAATTAGTATAACACCCTGCACCCTCCCTTGTGCCGTCTCCAATCATTTGATTAACATGTAGCTGCTGCCGCTCTCACCTCCTGCTGAACTGAGGTTGACCAGGAGCAGGTCCTCCGCTGACCCCAGCTTGTCGGCCACAGCACCAATGACCTCCCTGACTGAGGCGGCCACAGGGACACGGATTGTTGTGTAGGTGTGGTCGCAGCAGTAGACTTTGAGCAGAACTGGAGGCGTGAATCAGAATAAATATGGGACTGTCAGCAGGAAGGAATGAAGGAGTGGTAAAGCAGTACTGGGTTTGCAGTTTTCAGTAGTAGTTATCAGTAGAAGATAGACAGCAACTTAACTCAAAACAAACAAATTGCTGACCACATATTAATTCAGTATATCATCCGGAGACAGATTAGAGATAAACTAAAGATAGTCTAGCGTGAATTTCCAAAATAGTCTCTCTATGAAAGGATCCACTCTCTTATAACCAATGCACTATACAGCACTGACACTTCAACAACACTCAAACATGTTTTTCTAATAAAGACAAATTTTGCTAAATAAAGTTTCAAACAGCAGATAAAATGTAACATCAGCACGTAGCAACAATATACAGGATTATGATCCTTCAACTGGGACAAACTTTGTATCATTCACTGACTCAAACATGTGGATTCATGTCCTTTTACTCACTTTCATCATTGCTCTTGATGGGCTGACGTTTCTGAAGCTTCTCATCTCCCATACTGAACTGCCGCAGTAGGACTTTGTGCTGTTTAACAGATTGAGGTATCATATCACATATTTTCACTCAGAACATGAAAATGTACATATAAACTTTAATTTGAAGGGAAAAGAGTCAGTATCTTACCTTTTTCTGTGAGATTCTGGCATCTTCGGTGCTAAAACATGAAATAATAAGCCTAAGGTTATGTGTATTTGTGTGGGCATTGATTATGTGCAAGATTCATCCATCTCACAACCCCTTAAAAACACTAACTTACTTTTGCTTTACAATTCTCTCCAGTATTGTTAGTTGATCCCTCAGGGCTGGAATCACTTTGGCATCATTTGATACTGCCATGAGAAACTCCTGCAAAACATAACAAGCTCTTGATAAAAAGAAGGTTCAGATGAATTATTAAAAGAAACAAAAAGTAATTTTATAATTCAGAAATGTATTTGGAGTAAATTGCTGGAAAATGTCTCCTGCTGGTACTTCTACCTGCCTCAGTGACCAATCAGTGATCGGTATCAGGCACCACATATTCACTTAGTATAACTTATATTATACATCATATTATATATTATACCCAAAAATCCAAGAACAAACATGTAAATGCAGTCAATATTCATTACCCGGCCTTATTGCTTAGAGCAGCCAATATGTTTAAACTAGATTAACAATCCAATTGTGCATATATTACATCATGCTGTGAACCTTTAATAAGGATCATTCATATTCTGAATCCCCAAACAAACAGGATGCCCATCTGTGCCTTTACTTGTTATTTTCATGAAATAAATTATGTTGTTTTATAAGGTGCAAATCTCTATTCTGATTGGTTGGCAGGTGTCCTTTTATTTCTACTAGGTAACTGACCACCTCTGACACAGGTGTTTGTTTGCTGTTGTAAATTAAGGTTCCCGTAGTAAAGTCAACAGTGAGACTCTATATATAGAGCTATAATCTATATTTGTGTGACCAATATAAAAAGTTAGTTCATCAGTGACTAACACAAAATTTAATTGCAGTTGTGTTGGATATTTGTGTCTATTGTTGGGTATTATTCCCTGTTTTACCCTCCTCCCTAAATGCATTTGTATAAACTATTGACCTGATTGTCATTATTCACTTCTTTACAAATATCTCCTTATTTCATATTTAGGGAAATAAGGAGAAATGTGTTGTCTGTGGATACTGTAATTGTACTTGCACTTATACTTATGAGGAAAAAAAGACATTTGGTATTTAATATTCCTGTTTTCATTGCTATTGTTAACTGTATACGTACAACTTATCAAAAGAACACAAAAATGGAAATGAAGCATTTCAGTGTTTAAATAAATCAGACACTGATGGTGCAGTGCTGTATTTTACCTCTTTATATAGGCAAATGTTTGCCCTGGTCAGGGAGTACTTAAGAACCACTGGTCTCCAACATAACACACTGTCACTGAAAGACTAAACTAAAACTAATCTAATAGAAATGCTGACTTTACCTTGATTATTATACTGTATTACATTGGTTATAATGTCATATGTATATGCTGACCTCTAGGAAGGCCACCGAGACATCCTCCTCTTGCAGGTGATCTCCATGCACAGCAGCCCACTGCATCACCAGGCGGATCACCCTGCGCTTGTTGTTAAGTGTGTAGTCCAGCTTCTCCTGTTCAGAGCCCTGCAAGGCCTGGGCATGGTAGGTGCACAGCAGTTAAAGATCAAAACAATGTCAGTAGAGTGGAGTAGGAAGTTTTTTTTTTTCTTCTTTCAGGTCAGTTTCACAGGGATGGGAAGGAACATGTAACCACATAAGGTAACACAGTGCTGAAAGGATATTGGGCCATCAACACCGGACATAGTTCACTGTTTGGAATGAAGACACAGTGCGTGAGCACAAAGTCATCTAAGGCTGAGTCTGTGACAAAAAAAAGGTGGAGAAGGTTATGTCACACACATGTGAAGCGTAAGTTTAAGAGCAGATCAAAGAGTGTCCAGAGCCATCAGACCCACATGGCCCTGTCTCTGTCACCTCTGCAGGCAAATGAAAACCATATGTATCCACACAAGCGAGAGTAATTAGATCAGCTCTGTGATGTGTGGCTAATTATAGATGAGAACAAACAGGTCAGTGCAGAGCAGCAGGCAGAGGACAGAGGGGAGAAACGCTGAGAGAGAGGAAGAGAGAACAAATATACCGCATAGACGAAAACCCTTCACAGTAAATTATCGTCATATTGATAGATTGTATTAGATGGCACTAATCTGACAAACTGAATGCTTCGTGCGGAGCAGTACCTGACTCTGTGAATTGAGAATCCAATCGCATCATTTCGAGGAGGTGCTCCAAAATCTTCTCCGGAGTCCCCGACATTACCTTGTATCTGGAGCAACACAGAATGAAACACACCCTTCACTAATCAAGAAACACTGGCTCTTAATGCTTAATGACACCGCTCTGGCCCTACACTGATTTGTGTTACTTGAACGTGTGGCTGTGATTGCTTCATTTGATAACAATCCTATTTACAATCACAGAGTTCTTGGCCGGCTGAAAATTAAGGGGAGTCTGGGCTAAGAGCTGTCAGAGAAGCCAAAAAAAATGTAGTGGCATCTTCTCTGTAAAAGGAAAATCAACAAAAATCCAGCCTCGGTTGTTTTCATTACTTGATAACGGCATCACAAGAGGGAGGTGCATGTATCTGAGGATGTTGTGTCTTCCCCACTCAGGAGGGAGAACACAGTCTTGACACTCTCATGTGTGAGGAGCGGAGTTGATTAGAGGGCGACCCCGAACAAGTAATTGTGACTTGCCAGGCCTTCTTTTTCCCTAGGAGCCAGGCCCATCATTACCATTAATGTGTCTCTCTGTATTACAGCGACCATGGTGCAGTGACAGATGCCTCTATTACGATAACACTCGCTGGCTGCAGTGCACAGCACCACTCTGTGCTTGTGCTGCCTGGAAGCAATTTCATCTGCTGGTCACACTGACTGAACTTTCAGAGTTTTTAAGGCTGGTGATATTTTATATTAGACCAAAACTGACAGTGAACCAACAAAGTCTGTGTAGCCAAAGACTTGCTGGGTGAGGTGTTCCTTCATTACAACGAATGTGGGCACTGTAGTTTATTTTGAGTCAGTGTCACATATATAAGTGCTACAGTGCAAAATGTGTATTAATCCACACCTGAAAATAGTCCCCAACAAATACACAATTTACACATTAAATTAAGTTAAGTTACTTAAAAAATATTTAATTGTGATAATTAAAATATCACAATTAATTCCGTAGGAAAAACTGAGGTTGTATTATCTGTATGTATATTTGCTTACAACTACATTATAACTACATAGTGATATAAACCATTTATTCAGTGTTAATATGCTTATTAATACTCAATAAGCATTTTCCATGGCCCATAATGATTCAATAAGATTTTTCTTTCCTGTCTGTAAATGAAGCTCTGTTGTGTTAAGTGCAGTGAAGTGCATTGTGGGTACATTTACTTGTAGTGGGAGGATGAGGCTCCACGGCTGGAGGTTCGACTGCTGCTGAGACTTTTCTCTAACACCAGAACATCCTGACCGTGTTCCTTCAGACGCACTGTGTTGGCCTCCACGTCCTTCCCAGACACACACACACACACACACACACACACAAACACATAAGTTATCATTATAATACACAGTATTAATAAGAAGCAGGGTGAGACGTGATCAAATTGAGAAAGTTCAACACAATGAAACACATACTTTACAATACACTGGAAGGTTGTATGTATACATATATTTTTATATATAAAGCAATTCTTGTGTTGATCCCATCCTTTTGTTTTCCAGAAGTATTATGGATAGTATTTATTCGGTCCAGGGACTTGTTGTCTGTACTGTTTGTACGGATATATGAAAAGGTATGTTGTGGTACTCCGCACCCTCAGACTCGAATACATTACAGAAAGTTTTAAAACTCTACAATCATATTCATTCATTAATTCTGAAAGGCCTGGAAATCCAATTGTTAGGGTATCGATGCTTAAACTGATATTGTTGGATGGAAAGCTTGTACTGCTCTTTTATACTCTAGGGTGTCATATATGTAGGGTTGTAATACTGTCTGTTTTGTATCTGTTTTTATTTACTTGTTCTTATTTCGTGCAGCTGTCTGTCTTGGTCAGGACTCCTTTGATTTTTAATCTCTTTACTGGTTAAATAAATGAAAAATTGAATGTAGTTCTATCTGAGACTATTTCTGTTTGAGTGGATTTGAGGTGACTCTGAGAAAGGCAGGTCATAAACAGTAGTGGAAGGAATATTTGAATCCACTACTTAGGTAAAATTAGCTAAATACCCTACTACAAGTAAAAGTCCTGTATTGAAAACCTTAGTAAAAGTATGTATTATCAGCGAAATCTACTTAAAAGTATCAAAAGTAAAAGTAATCAGTAGTTTAATCTACAGCAATGCATCATATTCTACAAGAGTTCATAACAAAGGCCAGTTTTAAGCCTTTTAAAGGAGTTTTTGAAAAGTGGAAACTGTATGTTAAGGGGGTTATAACATGGTTCTTCTTCTTTATACTCAAACCTACAAACCTGCTGGAGCAGCATATTCTGCTTTCTGGTAACATATAACAACCATTCACACCCAATTTCCTACTCTTAAATCTCTGCTGCTGTATATGAGCCTCAACAGGAAATCCAAGATGGCATCAGAGATCCCAGAATAAAGTTTTCCACCCAACAAGTTTCGTTCCACAGCTAATTAACCCTCTAACCCTTTAAGCCTTTAACTCTAGCTTGAACACACAAGTCATCACCAATGTATCAGCAGGATGACTAAGCTAATGGGTGCAGAGGGTTGGATCTCAAAGGACACATTAAAACACTCTTATGGATGCATTTCTGGGTTTTTGCCAACAGAGGGCAACAGTGCTTGTTTTTTTTTTAACTGTAAAAGCATCAATAGATGTTTAACAGAAACTCACCCTCAAAATCCGGTTGAAGTCCTCCTTGTCTACTCTCAGGAAGTGACAGTTGTCCTCTCGCAGGACAATGGAGGCAGCGCGGGGGGCGTCATTGACGAGAGCAAGCTTTCCAAAGTCATCTCCTTCATGAAGAGTGCAAACAACCCCCTGCACGACACACGGTGTCAGTTAATGAGCAGTGAATCAGTCAGAGCTACATAATCAGCTTTGATTCTTTTAGAAACAGTGTGAAATACCTACTTTTCCATAGATGACAACGTTGACTGAGCCCTTTAGAATAATGTACCATGATGTGCCCTCCTCCCCCTGACTGAACACTGAGAGAGAAAAGAAACAAAGTTTTGGTAATCTGGTATATTTATATATTATATATAATAATAATAATAATAATAATAATAATAATAATAATAATATTTATTCTAT
>NW_023340095.1:13802447-13803036 GCF_004916995.1 Morone saxatilis | reverse complement strand
ACTTATTTTATCACATACTTACACACTGTTCCTGCCTTGGCATGAGACTCGAAGATCAGCACTCCTGCCAGTTCTCTCTTTACCTGTGCAAGCAGGGGAGACTTATAACTCAGCAAGATCAATAATAGCACAAATTCATTTTACTTAGCAGAGCAACAGGGAGCAACCAGAGAGAGGGCAACCATGCAAACCTTTCCTGCTAGTCAATACTCTCCTGGTGTAAAACAGATTTTACTAAAATTGAGGCCATAAAAAAGACATTCAGTTTGAAGGAAATCTCATATTACTTGTTTTTCAATTTAAGTGAATCCCAGTAGCAACACAAATTGATGATTTTAATTGCAAAATGTAACATTTATATATATTTGTGATCAGTACTGAGATGACTACAAGTGCACAAGTGGTTGCAGTTTGCCTCTCTGCCCTTAAATGTGACAAGAGTCTGAGGAGCTGAGCGTGGTTTCTACTGACTGTACTCACAGTGGTGGATAGGTGCGATAAGGCCTTTATATGGAGCAACTCTTCATAAATGATCTCCAAATCATCTGCTGTTCTTTCAGACGGACTGTAACACAGGAAATATGTAAAT
>NW_023340095.1:13801255-13802395 GCF_004916995.1 Morone saxatilis | reverse complement strand
AAATTACAACACCATCACAGAGATGCACTTTATCTAATATTGCTTTAGAGATGATTGCTTTTACTGTTTCCTCAGAATCATCCTCATGTGGGCGTCGGGTCCAATCTGCGAGAGGAGAAGCAGGGTGTCCTGTAGCTCCTCTTGGCTCTCCTTCCTCTCCTCCTCGCTGGGAAAAGGAGCATCCTCTTGCTCGTCATCAAGGAAGCGGTAGAAAAGGTACTTGTCCTGGAAGCTCAGCTCCTGGTCCACTGCGTCATAACACAACACAGACAGCAGGGCTTGAATTTAAAATCTCTGTTTGGCACGTAGACGTGTGCAGACACAGACATCACACAGAGTCTCACCATGGTTGAGAACACCCTCTTCCAACAGCACCTGCCACATGCCCACAGCCTGAATACGAGAGTGGACGCATGAGCTCTGCTGCATTTGCCAGTCAACCAACTCTGTCCCCACGCAACACTGCCTGGGAAAGACACAAGTCTATATAAGATCTTATACAAGCCTGAGCACTTGTAATTTGATATGTTTTGTCTGACTCTGGCTTATTGTCTGTCAATTGAATCTGCCTGTTCTTGTTTTTTTATTTCTGTTGCTTTACTAAACTCTTAACAGGGTGTTCAACCATTGTATTAACATTGGAATAATGAAAGTGTTATCAAATAAATAAACATTAAAGTGTTGCATTCTCGTGACAAACTACATGTAACTATTGTCTCTTGATCAAAATAATGACAAATCTATTACTGACGCATGTGGATAAAATCTCCCAGCCCAGCAGAACACTGTTGTGGCTGTTTGTCTTTGTAAAAAGAGGCAGCTTGCGTGGTTCTTGCCGCCATAGTGCAAGAAACGAAGGTATTCGAATGCAGCATGAAGTTTCGGCTGGTGATGCGTATTACTAGACGGGTAAATAGGTTAGAGTGATGCTCTGAGTTAGTAACTTGGTAGAGTACGATCCAGAATTGCTGTCAGTGAGTTTGTTGAAGTTCGCACAGTGGGCGCAGTCATGAGATTCGTGTCGGATGTAGTGTTGAGGAAGAGAACATAGTGTGATCATGTAGTTGTGTGTCAGACGAGAATGGAACACGTTTGAACTGCGCTGTTATAGGTTGGATATACACTGCGTCAAGTGACAAT
>NW_023340095.1:13799593-13801230 GCF_004916995.1 Morone saxatilis | reverse complement strand
GTGGGTGGGATTTCTTCTCTTTCTTTTAATTTTTACATTATCATGTTTGTATTTTTAGGTTGTTTTTATGTGTGTGAATGAACCTGCTTGCCTTACATTGCCCCTTCAGGGACAAGTCTGGTATTTTGAACTGAACTGAATAATGCAGTCTTCCACAAAGAATTAAGATGCCAACTAACCTGTACGTCTTCAAATGGTACTTCCTGTCTCTTATCATGTGCGGCGCCCTGGACAGGATGGCGTTGCGGAGAATCTTCCCCGCCCGCAGGATCTTCTCAGAGGGGACCTACACAGTAGAATTCAAGTTAAATCTCAGCACAATAGAGTCCTACTGAGTACCTGCCACACAAACAGGTAATGATTGGTCCCTACATACAGAAGGTGATTGAATTTACTACCTGAGAAATGCATTTAAGGTGGGGTTTGGCTGGACTTTCAATGAATGACTTCTGCAAAATAAAATGAAACAAAATATAAGAGGAATTGAAATGAAATACATCATGGATGACAATGAAACTGTAGCTGTTCTGATGATACAAAACTCAACAGCACAGAAATTGGGTGAAATTAAAGCTTTGTTGTCTATAAATTGGCAATAAAAGACATCAGAGAAACAACAAGTCAAATAATGGGTGTGTTTCCACTGACTGTGGGCTACAGGATGTCTTCCTCGCTGCTACTGTATGACTCACTGTTACTGAGACATTAGACATTATGTGTTAATTAGCTGAACATTTTAATTGAACTTATGGCTTTCTATATTCCTATATAAAATAATAGTCTGTTACAAGAGTCTTGTCTGACGTATTCAACTTCTTAAATAAGACACAGATATGGTGAATTATTGTATGGATGTGGTGTTTTTGTTTTTTGTCCCTGCTGGGGCCACGGTGGGGGCTGCAGGGCTGTGACATTTCAAAATGCATTCGCCGTTGCTTCAGAGAGCAGCGTAACTCATGCATTTATGTGAAGCCTTTAAAGTTCATCATTTATTTAGCAAGAAAAGTTGGTGCCCACTCAGTATCTAAAGAAGCTGAGCTTTCATACTTATGACTTATATATATGTTAAAGTAAGTTGTTTGTTTGTTACATAACAAGTAAGCAAGCTATGGGTTGTTCTTTTTTACATAACAACATAAGATGTAGCCATGTTGAGACTAAACTCTATGTAGGAAGCACAGGCCACCATAACTCTGCAGTAGTGCCACGTTATCTACCCGGTGGTCAGGAAACGACAACAGGAGAAAGGTGGGACAGGAACTGTTATATATGGAGACAAAAACTCCAGTTATCTTGCTTATATTTAGACCAGCTTTAAACAAAAGCTCATTTCCATCTTCTGTTGAAGAGGTGCTTAGCAGTAAAGGATGCTGTTACGTCAGGCAAAATAGAAGCACAGAATGAGTTATTATAGGCTGCTAACTCGCTGCCAAACTGTTCACTTACAGTAACACTCTGCTGGACAGGAAAAAACCCAATAAACCAGCATTATCTCACCCTCACAGCCTCTCTCTGTCTTTCATAACATGTGGCAACACTACATCACATAAATAATTCATGGGTGTCAGGCAAACTACCTTATTCTGATGTTTGGAGACTGAAACAAATGAGTTGTTGCTTATGTTTTCTTTGTCCGG
>NW_023340095.1:13799268-13799573 GCF_004916995.1 Morone saxatilis | reverse complement strand
TGGGAAAAAAAAAACAGAAAGTATATTTATAAAGTAACTTATGATCTGTAACAAACAGAGATCACAGAGAAAAGTGTCCTACTTTCACTTACACAAACCACAGAAAAAATTTACAGTACAGAACCCCTGCAGGTCCATGTGATGAGAAAAAAATTTACTGAGCAATTAGCAATACAGCAGGGACAGTACTGAGCAATGTTTGCCACCAAGTAAAGATTCCTGTAGCAAACAGATAACAACAAGCTGCATGTAATTTGCCATAAAAAGTCCTGAAAATACATTTAAAATTAAGTTAATACAGAACA
>NW_023340095.1:13798927-13799168 GCF_004916995.1 Morone saxatilis | reverse complement strand
GTGTTTACACTATTGTTTAATGTGCTTTTTGCATATTCTTGAATAGGATGTGGCTGAAATCAAGAGTGTCTTCTCCTGCCTTCTCCTCTCATATCTTTATCCAAAACAGCTGTTTGAAACTTTAGATAAATTATCTCTGGTTCAAATGTCATATCATGTGAGCCCAAATGTCTTATTTTATTCTACTTTTTATTGTTTGTTTTGTTTGCTTTTACAATCAAACAAACATGCCACTAATTTC
>NW_023340095.1:13789220-13798876 GCF_004916995.1 Morone saxatilis | reverse complement strand
GTCATCATTATAAACCAGAAAATGTATCCACAACTTTATCAGTAGCCATTATGTTTCTGTTTACTTGTTAATTTTATTTCCACTATATCTCCTTTCAGTGACTATCCTATTTAATTTTCAATTATTGTTCTGACATAATAAATAATTCAGGCTTCCATGTGTTCAGGGGCGTGTCCAGACTTTTTTNNGGGGCACTGACTTATGCAGGGGAGGCATCAAGTATGTGTCTCAGCTTTCCAGTCCAAATTCCCAGTTATGCTATTCCAACTTTGGAGCATTCTTTAAAAGCACTTTGAGTGGTCGGAAGACTAAAAAGGCACAATACAAGTACAGTCCATTTACCATTTACCATTTATTCAGCTGCCTTTGCATGCTAACATGACATGGTTGGATGTGTTCGGTCATCTAGTTTCATATGACGCCATTTTCCTCATTCTAGCATTAAATAGCATTAAATTAGAGTCTGCTATAGCCTCTAAAAGCAGAGTGAAAGTGGTATGGATAAAGGGGTGGCACTTGGGGTGGCCCCTCTGAACACACCCCTGCATGTGCTTACCTTTAAGAGAAAATTCTTCTTCACAAATCTATACTAAACAATTTAGTTTTCTCCTTAAATAAACATCCTTTTACTCGGGTTGTTGCTATACAGGGGCAGCACATTGATTTAAAGTAAAGAAAATGTAAATCAGTGAGTCCATTTTTTCTCTGTGACAGTCCTGCAGATGGTTTTTAGGGTGTGGTTATTTCTCAGTGTTTATGCTGGTACAGTTCCCCTCCAGGACAAATAGCACAATCAGTCAGAGCTGCTCAGTCACAACTGTATCTGCAGGGAAAAACACGGCTATTCTTAGACGTGCTTCTCAGACTGCTGATGCCACAAGAACAGATACAGAATCCACACAATACATAGAAAGTGGAACATCGCTAGAAGTGTAACAATATGCTTGCGACTATACATCCAAGAATAAAACTCAAGCATCTGTTTTCCTGGCTATGTTAAATTCCTTGTTATTTTTGAAAATGTGCTTTGCTATTGTTACCTTCCTGCTGCATAATGGGTGTTAACATTTAGACATCCTAACCACTGGGCAAACAATGTCCAACAGGGAAAAATAATAATGGAAAAGTTGGAAAAAATACAATGCATGATACAAATGTGGGCTAACTACCAAATTGATTGATATGTGTTTTGGAACAGAGGCACAGCACAGTTAGTAATAAGATCACGATTAGGGTTAGGGTAGAGATTTGAATACATTAGAAACATTTGTGAACACTGCAGTCATTTGGAAATCAATAAAAATGTATTTTGTTATTTATATATTGTATGTATTGTAATGTAAATCTAATGTCAGCTTCAGTAGGATGAAGGAAAGACCACATTGACACCTTTAAAGTCCTTTCTTGTTAGCAAACAGTTGCATATTTACACATTCAGGTCTTACGGAGCAACATTATCTGTTTGCAGTTTGGTTTCTGGCCAATATTCACTCTCTGTCACTACCAACTACTGAGGGAAATATCTGGATCTTTCGCTGCTATACGCTCCACTATGTTCACCAGCTTGTTGCTAATTGTGTCTTTTTGGTACTAAGCAGGTAGTGTACAGTGGGTTTCTAGAGCTTCTCTGTTGAAAATGACACTATAAAGGTAGTGAGAGTGAATCAAAACAGTAGTAGTAGTTCTGACAATGAGCTTTAGCTTGCTTTAAAGCTGCAGATTCAGGTGATTATTCTCTTTAGGTTCCCCTTTCACATTTATTACTCTGTCATTATAAGAATGTCGAATATAGCCGCTTTAAAGAAGAGTCTCATTTTGGTGCATTTCCATTTATATGCTGTGGGTCTGCATATAATATGTGCTTGTTTATTGCTTTTCTGAGAAGTTAACACAGCTGTCCATCATTTTATTTGTGATGCTGCCATGCTGGTCCATGTGACATCACGCCACTCATTCAAGTGTCACATCAATTGAATCACATCAATAGGAATGAAGTATACAGTTTGCAGTATGAGAGATGAATCCAAGATTAGACACAAGTTACAAAAGTCAAAAATTTGACTTGTTGCTAAAAGGTCATATGACAGAGCTGAGAGCAAAGTGTTTCATTTTATTGAATAATTTGTTAAAAAACAAGCATGTTTGTGCTTTTAAAGGTGCTCAGATGAAGTTGTATGCTGCCTTTAAAAGCTCCAAGTGCTGTACTGTAAAAGCACTGTGCTCTTGTGACTAAGAAAACTATTTAAAACATGTTTAATTCATTCGACTTAGCTGCTACAGTTACAAAACCACTAAGCTACTGTGGATGTACTGTACAGGAGAGTGCATCAGCCTCCAGCTGCTTGATGCTTGTGTGATTTCTCTGTTGGTGTATTCATGCATAGAGTGCATACTGTAAATCCCAGAAGTACTGTACTGTATCCTGCAGAAACACCCAGAGCCCTGCTCTTACAGTGCTGCTCCACAGTATGTAACAGTGATGAATACTGAATACACATCAACTTTTAAACACAGCAAAAAAGGCTGCAGAAGTTAGTCAACTCAACATTTCAGTCCGTGTTTGAGATTATAAGTTCTTTAAAAACTGTGATTGGAACATAAAATAGAGAAACATGTTGTTTAATATATGTCTATTATTTATGAAGTCTTATTAAATACAGGACAATATACAGAGAACTCACTGCCAGTAAGACGATAGACTGGATTTTCTCACTGCTGTTCATCATTTTTATGGTACATGACTTTGAAGCAAGTTAAGTGCTCTGTTTGAGCAAAGCTAAGTCAATATTGAGTTAACTTGCAACAGAAAAGCATAATAAAAGTATCAGACTTTATCACAATGCAAGAGGATAAAGGCGGGGCGGACAGTAATGGAGTTAGGCAGACAGAAATATTGTTACATATTCTACAAAATCAGAATCTACGTTATATTACACTACCTATAAATTGTGAAATCTCATTATGAAAGTTACTTCTGGGAATATTTATAAAGTAAAGTGAACCCATTTACTGTAAACTGTGTTATAAGTTCAGATCAGAAACAATATACGAGTACCTGCATACCAACTTTAAAACGCAGTTTATCATTTCATAATTTCAATTGAGCATTTTCTTGTCTGTAGATTTATATCTTGAGTAACTAATACGAAAGCAGCTGAAAGTAACAAGTAAACCACTGAACACTATCAAATCATGTGATCATGCAACATTTGTACATTTAGGAGCACCTTCACTGTAATATTTTACTGCCAAATGTTGTCAGATCCTGTTACAATCAAATTTAATTCAAAGTTCAAGGAATACTTTACCATGAGAATGTCAATCAACAAACTTATGGATAAAATGTGTGATCTCTGAGTCTAAACCACTCAAATGAACAGCAATTGAGGGTTACTTACTGTCAGCACTACAACCACTTTCCATCACACCATAGGGTGGGACGAGCAGTCCAGCCATGCACTGATGATATTTCTGTAAAAATAAAGACAATACAAGAACAGGTCAGTCATAGAAGTTACTGTAGCAGACTGTAGCATCACAAAACAGTAGTGGTGTTATAACTGGATAAAGCAAACTTTATCAACTTTATCACTGGAGGCCATGTCCCAAGTGTGTGTGAGGTAACGTTCTGTAACTCAACAGGTGAGTGCCTTGCTCCAGTCTTTTTCATCAAACAGCTCTGTGAGCACAATCTTGCATGAAGCCTGCTGCCTACATGTTTGCCAGCTGGCTAATGTGAAATATAACTTCTTTAGGCCTCAAACAGTTATTTAAATAAAAGTCAGTGGTCTAAGATGCATAATGCGAACTAAAACGTCCCCAGTTTGATTCTGACTGAGAATATTTTATGTTATTTCCCTTGCTCTCCTCTAACATTTCCTGTATTTGTCTGTCATTAATGTGCAGTCTAAAAAGGCAAAGTGCCCCACCATCCCAAAAATCCACCCCACTGACATCACTTGTCTCCAGGCTGTGAGGACAAAGAACAAAGTGGATGAGAATTTGTTTGATATTTCGTCCTCATTAGTCCTAACATGCAAATGTAAGAAGGGTTCAATGATCACAAAGAGTTGAGAATACCAGGAGAGTCATTATTATATTTATTGTAAAAACTGTGAATTAATGAAACTCAAACACCTATTTATTAAAAACCATTAACATAATCTCTGGTGCATTTATCACTTGAATAATACATTAAATATAACTTTGGCTCAATTTGAATCCTCAGTATCAGTTTCTAGTCCTTTCTTTCAGTTTCTCATGCACTTGTTAGATTACATATTTTTATAAGCCATAAGGTACTTATTCCTCAGTGTTGTGCAAGATGCATAGAGCATGACAGTACGACTATACGTGCCTTATACCATCACTATGCCCTGCAGCATCTGGAAACAGACGTTATGTAATAAACATCAAAGTGCACCCATGCCCTCTTGTAAATGTCATGTTGTTCATCCAACCATAGCCATGAAAGGAATAAAGAACATTGTAGCGCTGCACGATATGGTACGAAAATAATATTGCAATTATTTTTACATACTGATTTACGAAGAGTAGGAATTATTATTTTTTCATCACAATTTTCACTGAAATTTTCGGGGACTGTACCAAACAAAATATGTTCTCTTAGATCTGGAGAACATGATTTGTAGGTATTGGCATCTCTAGAGCACCACAGTGCTTCATTATAATGCTGACACATTTTACCTTTATCAAAAAGCTTCTGTGATTTGCATATTGCACTTGGCCATATTGCCTTACCGTAGAAGCTCGATCTGAAAGGTATTTTGGAAATCATTACAGTATGCTAATGGGAATATATATAACTGCTGCCCGCCATACTTAGATTACAAGAATGTACAGCTTTTGGTTTTATATGTTTTTACACGTTGCCCCCCCCCTCCACTTTCCAGTAGTTCAGACAAGGACCAGCGACAGTTTGGAAATTTAAAAGCCCAGTCATTCTGTAAATCAGTAAAAACAAATGATTTGACAAAAACAATAATTCTAAGATTACATTGTGCAAGTTAGAGCTGCAGGAAGAGGAATACCTAGGTTAGCTCATAGCTAACTTAGCTAATCATACATATCATATAAAAGCATCCCCACCACATGAACCATCACTCTAATACAAGCTGATTCTTGGAATTGTATTTTCTATCTGATTTTTTAACTTTAATTTAAACAATTTGTCAAATAGACTGATGGTTCAAGATTAATTTGCGGTATAAGACAAATAAAAACTGATTATGTGCCAAAGCAACTACATTTTAAGTCAATAAAAAGCTGATTTAGGAACACTTAGTGATCTCTCTACCTTCCTATCAGAGGAGACTGAACGAAAGCTATATAGAACCATTTGTTCCTGGATGATAATGTACTCTCAGAGGTCATGTTTTAAATTCAATTCTACCCTCTGAAGCCAGTTAATCACTTTAGTAACCCTTAAGGGCCACCCAGCCTTTCCCTCAATTAAGAAGCAGTTTTTGAAAGCATTTCCACGTATCCGCTCCAAAATACGAATTGACTTGCTGCTCATTAGGATACTAAAACATAAAGATTAATGTCAACTAACACCACACTCAGATTACATAAATGTGTCTTTTGTGTGAGTGGATTTTGTACACATGCAAAAAACAGATTTGATTATTTTCCTTCAGAGTCACTTCGGTGAGCCTATCTGTCTTTGTTGACAATTAAAGGATTTAGGATTAGGGAGGAGCACTTAAACTGAGCAGCACATGAACAAATGAACTCAACCCCTCTGAGCCAATAAAGCCGCGCTCCCTAAGGGGTTGTATCCAGTACGCAGGGTGGGGGTGTTGTTTTAGAGGAGGATTAGGGCCATTGTCAGGTGTGTAAAAAGCACTCTGTTTCTATTTCGTTAGTAATGATGTCTCTGACTATTACGGCACACAATGCATTTGTTTCCATAAAGAACCCTTTGATTTCACAACCTTCTTTACCAACCCCCCGTTTTTTCATTGTCTGCGTATTAGCATATTTTATGTGAGCTGAAACCATTAGTCAATTAATCTATTAGTTTGTCAATAGAAAATGACTGGACAATTGATAATCAAATTTTCCTTTAAGTCATTTATCAAGCTAAAATGTGCCAATAAGAAGTCCAGTTTCTTCTTTTTTGGGGGTGGGGTTGGGTATTGTTGGCTCAGACAAAACAAGACATTTGAAGAAGTCATTGTGGGTTTTAGGAAACTGGGATGGAGAATTTTTCCAACTTTCTGCAATTTTATGGATCAAATGATAAAACAGTCAGCAGATTAATTAGAACAATCATTAGTTTAATGGCAACTAGTGATAATCCTCTTGTCTCTCCACACTGTTGTCTTGCTCTGTGAAGTGCTCTTAGCAGTTGTTTTGACAATTTCTATAAAAAGAAAATCTTTATAAAGTTTATTATTGTCATTATTAACTACAGGAGATCATTCCTGCAATATGCACGCCTTCATTTAAGTCTGTTTTCTCTGTAACAAACAATCATATCAAATTACGGTACATCTCATTCTTAACAATAATGGAAATTAATTAAAATCATCGCTCCCATCAACTAGAGAGATACTACTGCAGATTTACTGAAACTGTGACAAAATGTTGTCATAAAAAGGCAACTCAAAGATTTATAAGCTTTGTTTATAAAGGAATCCTGAACTGTTCCCTTAAAATGCAAATTCAAAGATTTATGACAACACATTGTGTCACAATAAAACAACCACTAGGTGTGATTTATGCCATTACTTCCTTGTAATGTCTCACTTTATAACCATAATACTGACAGAGAGATGCCCTTTTTATCTATTCTCTCCAGTAGTAGAGGGAAGACGTGCTTTTTAGGATCACTAAATTGTTACCACACATCCGCATTTACTGACAAATTGACACAAATTCCACTGGGACTCTGCAGAAAACGTCCACTGTTGCATTAGTGGTACAAATGCATAAACGGTCATAAGCACAGATACACCTTAAACTGTATTCAACAGGGTCACATAATCTGTCAGGATCTGACATTCAGACAGGAAGCACAATGGTTGAGTCAGACAGCTTATAGTGTCTGATTCAACCCTGTCTCTTACAAAATTATTGTGTTATTTTAATAAACTGATACCATCTCAATAGAGGAGATTATGATCTGTTGCTTCGAGTGGATTTACTCTGAGTAGCTGCGATGTGTTACAACACTTCCAGAATAATAATGATGTTGTTTGAAGTGATGTGATCAGACAGGTAGGGAGACGTGTAGGAGTCCAAATCCCATCACATCCATGACTCTAGGAATAAAAACGAATAGATAGATCGAATAGATCTGAGGTCTCGCCCCAAGGGAAGCTTCCACCTGACATAAAATCCATCATTAACAGACAGCAGAAACATGGTTTTATCAACAGACATTTTCCTAATTTGCAGCAGAGGTATCTACCAATTAGATCGCTAGCAGCTCAAGTTGCTCAAAAGTGATACAAAAACATTTGGACATAAAAAATATCTTGAAACAACAACTCAAGAATGATGCTAAACGTGATCAACTAAGTGCACAAACTCTCTGTTAAGTTGTCATGTAATGTTTTACGGCTCATAACGGCTTGTTATGACCGACCTCAGTGTGATGCGGTATCACACAAATATAAAGAATCTTTACATTTTTCAGAGTTATTTTTAATTTTTAAATTCATCTTTTGCTAGTGAGGTTTTTCTATAGTTCTGGTGAGTGGACGGTGTTGCTGTCACATGTAAATGGCTTCTTAAAAATTACTTGGCTAGTGAGGATGTAGTTCCAGTGTTCCTGAACATAGCAGCATGTAGCTAAGTGGTGTCTTGAATGGTTTGGTATTGTGTATGGTTTTGTTCTTGTCATCAATCGTAAAAATATATGCATTATTTCTAGGAAACCACCTTTTTATCCTTCAGTTTGGTATGGAAAATGGCTCTTAACACAATACCCACCAACAACTGAATGGCAAATGTTCCAGCCACACACAGCCAGCTCCCAAATCCATTCAAAACCCCAAATCCGCAACTGTTAAACTGCTAAAGGTATTTAGAGAGTTCAACAAACCATAATCTCTAACTTTGGCCCACCATTTCAAGCTTGGTGACTGGCTTTTTCTTACTTTACTCCTTTAGAGTCTTGTTTGAACTGTTTCATCAAGGTTCCAGATTATTTTATTGTCGTTTCTCACTTTGAATAAAGATGACTCAACCAGTATAATGTTATGCCTTTCCAAAAAGTTCTCAAAATGTCAGACCAAGCCAGCAATGTAATGCCATAGCTGTCAAGATAGGTGGTAGCATGTGGCTGTGCTGTGGCACTGGCATTAGAAAAAAACACTGAATAGGCCATGAGTATTATAATAATAGCTAAAAAGACAAAATACCAATATTTTCCAGCACTGAACATATTTGGCTCTATGACATCCACAAGTTCACACAGTTCAGTAAATAATATTTGATGTACTAATGAGGTAAATGTATCCAGACAGAGTGTATTAAGAGTTTGATCCTGCATTCATCCTTTTAAAAAGGGGGAAATGTCTGCAATAACAAACGTGCCTTTCTGTATTCCTTAAGTGAAGCTTGGTCAAATGTGGTGCCTATTTGCTCTCATACACAGACTGCAGGAGATCTCTTACATATCCCTTAACCCTATTCTCCACTGATAATGTGTCATCTTCACATGCACCTTGTGTATAAAAAACAGTGTGAATATTGTCACCATGGAGGGAAAAAATGCTGAATATAAAATCCATATATCTCTTTTTGATGGTTGCTATGCTTGAATAGAGTCCACAGATACGTATAGTCTTATCTGTGTCATAACAACAGATCAGTGAAGATATAAGTCATCTCAGTGCATTCAAGCTCCACCTCTGTCTTTTATGCTTGAGCACGTTATTGTATTGTGAGCATCAATGTGCATGAATGCACTGCTATATTTTGAATAATTCACTCCCAGATTACATAACCTACATAGTGCAAACTGTTCTCAAAGCACTCACTGATTATTCTAAACTCTTACAGTCACACTTTAGGCCACTTGGGGAAACAATTGAGGGAAAACCCTCCCAAGAGTTTCACTTCACTTCTGCTCTGTCACAGGAACGGTTACAATATACTGTATATTCTAACTCTTCTAGTAGGAAGGAAAATATAAAATTTTACATTTTACATTTAGATTGCAAGTTCTGAATTTCTAGACAGTTCTGCAACATCAGCGAAAGCAATTCGGTACACATTTCTATCCAGGATTTTTTTAATTTCCCCATACATTACACAGTGTTTCTCATGCAACAAATGCAGTGGATTGTTGAAAAGTTTGGCATGGATTACCTAAAGATGCTACCAGCGTCCCATGCAGCCTTTATTGGTTGTTAATGAGTGGAAGGTCTTCCACACCCTCTTAATCCAGGCGTTAACAAACACTCCAAGTCTGTAAATCCCAGAGCATGGTCCAACATGATCCAGCAGCCTGCCTGTACGCCACTCTGAGAGCAGAGTGAGCAGACTGTGTCAGCCCAGCAGAGTGCCAGTCAGCTGCTGACTTCTTCTGAGCAGCAGTTGCTAGGTGATTACTCAACTCCAGTCACTGAGCACACAGGAGAGCATGCTCGATCTCTCCCTGTCTCTCTCTCTCCCTCCCT
>NW_023340095.1:13783709-13789201 GCF_004916995.1 Morone saxatilis | reverse complement strand
CTCTCTCTCTCTCTCTCTATCACAACCCTTGGCTAATCCACACACACAATACGGCGCCGTTGCTCACTTTCAGCTTGGCCGCCTTCACAAAATAAGAGTTAAAGCAGATTCTGTTCAGTCTCAAAGCATGTGAAGACTCATAATCAGGAAAATTAATATAATGATTGAACAAAATGTGCCTGCTGCCTGATCAACTTACAACTCTTCAGGGAGACATTTTTCTCCACCAGAATTTAGTTAAACTTGTGGATTTTCCTTTGTGCATCTAATCCAGTCCTAAAACGTACAGACAGAACCATCCTGTTCCTATCACTGAGTTTCCTCTCAAGGACAGAGACCAGATGGTGTCTTATCTTTGACCTTGTTACTTATCAAAGCCACAAGACAGCTGCATTGAACTCCCTGAGCATTTTCCAACCAAGAAATTAATTACATTATAAAGAGCCTATAATGTGTATATCTCCCATACATTAGGTTTAAAAGTAGTGCTGTCTAATGCACACCTGGTGGTTGTATATTTTGACATATATTATTATTTCACTTTAAGCATGCGTTAATTAATAATTGGTATGGTAATTGTCTCAGATGTTTGAGATTTGCCTGTTGCAGCCTGTGGCTTTAGGGCGAAGATGCTGTTGTTTCATATTATGAGTTTTATCCATGACGAAAATGTTGAATCTCTAATAAAATGGATGCTGACAGTGTGAAGGACTTTCTTTTGAATTAAAAGTATGTGAATATTTGAGAATTAAATTGATGTAAATGAGTCACACACACACAAACTTATAAGCCAAAACAAAAATATAAAATGCTTATTGATTGCACAAGTGCGTTTGACCAAAATTAGCACATTTTAATGGGTTTTGTACATTGCTTTTCATCAGTGATTATTTATTATTATTATTATTATTATTATCGTTTGTGTAAAGGATATGGACAGAGATGGGGCGGGACGAGGGTGACTGGGGGGATATATTTGTACATTTCTTGATGTGAAGAAAAAACAAAATGCCAATGAATATATTTGTTTTGTTTTTTGTGTAAAAAAACCATTTTACTGATTTTGAGACAAGAAAACAGTGAAGACCTATAACAGCTGGAACAGAGACTGAGTGCAGATGTGCATCACTCCCGACTGAACAGACCAAAACAGGTCAGCTGTTACAATTTCAGTAAAACCATATGATGGAAAAATAATGCTTTTTTTTGGATTTGTCACTGGTCATCCTGAATTTGATGGAATAAAGGCTTGTATTGAACAGGCACAAATTTAAAACAAGACAAATGTATAAAATGTATTCTGGATGTCATTATGATGGACGGAGCTGGAGGGAGAACATACTCCATTTTATCCGCCCGTCCAATGTCAGTAACAAATTTGATTTGAAATTTGAAATTGATTTACTTTTACTTTTTTGTTTGAATTCAGTTTAGACAGGTCTTCCACGCTGTGGGCTGTGGTTTAACTTAAATGTACAAGTTCAACTGAGCTGGAAGATGAAATCGGAGAGAAATCTAGTTTGCGTGCGAGCTGAATGAATTTTAGTTGAGCATTGTTCTTGTTCACTGGACACATTATTCTGCACTACAGAAATGTGTTGCTGTTTTGAAGAAGAAGAAGATTTACTCCCATTTAATCCCAAATGGGTTTTTTTTTTTACACACGTAGGCCTGAAATACAATCACACACACACACCGGGCTTATGGACATGTGGCGTGATGGTGGAGAGATGGGCTGCCACGTAATGGCGCCCCGGGAGCAGTTAAGGGTTCAATGTCTTGCTCAAGGGCAGCACCACCTCAGCAGGGCCTGCAAAGTGAACTGGCACCTCTCCAGCTACCAGTCCACACTCCATACTGTGGTCCAAGACCCTACTGCCAAGCTACTGCCAGTTTGAAGTTGTTGTAACTCACAACCTAAATCCTGGATCTTTCTGTTGATTTAAATAAATCCTCCAAGCTGTCACAACAAAACATCATTTTGTGGACAGAATTAAGAAGCACAGATTCAACTGAAAATAATAATCTGTAAGGCCAGTTTTCATGAGTCTTGTTTTATTTTAAAGGTCAGAGTTCAGAGTCTGGGTTCTTGATGATGTAACGCCTCTGCAAGGAGAGATAAGGGAATACAACACAAATGTTTTGATATAATCTTCCTGCTCTTTCCGTGCACATATCCGCTGTGCACTAGGAGGGACTTTGGCCCTGGATGTGGTACACTTGGTACTTGGATGCTGAACCACCAGAGGATCCATGTGGCCTCGTTTTTCCAACCCCCCTCCACCCAATCCTCAGACACCAGAGGGCACGCTGCGTCCCTGCCACTTCCTGTTCATCAGCTTCCTCCACTGGCTGCCCACCAGGCTTCTCCTACGGACTGATGATAGTGACACACCAATCCCCCCCACCCACTCTCTCTGCTCAGCACCCAACAGATACGCCTCGAGCCTAAACATGCATGCAAAATACATACAAATGAAAACATCTATAACACAGTGTTACTCAAAGCATGTGCAGTATGCACGCTTATAAAACCTACGATGTATAATTTGTCTAATCTAATCCAAAATGTCAAAGCTTCCAGATAATGAAAGCAGGTCTGTCTAGACCATGTGCAGGCTCACGTGGTTGCAAGAGAGTTGTCTTACGACCCAAAATGCAAAAATCACAGTTGTGTTGTTTCAATCACAGAGCCCATCGGAAGCAGGAAACAAAGGGGAGAGCAAATTGATGATCAGGCCATCTGAGCTTCGGTCAGCGTGCCCACGTGTGCTGAGCTCGGCTCATGTCTGCTCTGTTAAACAAACAGCACACGGCTGCTCGTTCTCAGTGTTTGTAGCGGTCAGCAGCATGAGATAAATATCAAAGTTGTGTGCATGAGCGGCACCCATTGACAATCATACATGCAGGGAGTGTGCCACATGTTTGTACATGCACAGTCACATGCAAGACACAGTGAAGCAAGGATGAGAATAAATTTAATGAACAATTCCATCAAGATTTTAGGAGAAAGAACAAAAACTGGAGAAAGACATACACTGAATAATTGACATGGACAGTCATGAATAAATAATATTATCCATTGGTTCATTAGGGCAACGCTGTAATCACTGTGGCATAGTTTGCTTGGCCACAGGCGTTCTGCAGGAGGACAAATCTGTGTGGGAGGAGGACGAGGAGGAAGAGGAGGTGTGTAACTTTGTTTCAGAGCTTCTTCCTCAGCTTGACAAGAGCTAGGTGGTACCTTTGCCTCATCATTCCTTTGCTATCTCCCCATATCAGCTGGCATCAATCAATTCTTGGAGTATTTCTGTATTCATCCAGGTTTTCAGGGCCGTATGCAATAAGAATAGTGATCTCATGCAGCTTAAGGTTTTTCGTGCACTACAAAAAGCCTGTGTGAAGTAGCTGAACTTAATTTATTTAAACAGCCAGGAAGACACCCAGGGTAGTTGAAGGTTTGTCGCCACGGTACATCAGAACTGGCAGGCAAAGTCTTAAGTCTGTTGCCAGTAACAAGATACTACATAGGCAAATGTTCTGCATTGCGGCAGTACTGGGAGGAATAAATGAGCACCAATGCCAGGCAGAATAATTTGGTGAAACTATTGTGCGAACAACAAACTGTAAAATACTGGGAGCTAGTGTAATGATTATCTGTCAACAAGCTGATTGTGTGAATTTTGACTCGATAGCCTTTCAGTCACAGCTTGGCCGACTTGCGAGGGAAAGCCAGCTCAGCACAAACAACAATAGAGGATTCATGTATTGATGCTAATGCTGTAAATGGTTGCCTTGGTTTTTGGGTGAAGTACATCTGGAAACACTACTGAGGGTACATGTAGTGAATATCTCATTTGGGGAACCTGTATGTCAATCAGGACTGCATGAAACATTAAACACCCCCTCCACATATGTTTTAAAACAAATAAAACACTCTTTTTTTTCTAAAAAAAAAGTTAGAGTACTTGTGAAAATCAAAACAAATAAAGTCACATGTACTCCTTCTCCCTCATTGAAAGGTTCCTCATCACTCATCACTCTTGTGTAAATTGCATATTGAACAGTGATTAGCTTCCAAATTAGGTGTGATGTCACAAAATCTCAGACATGTTAAACTTAGATTTAAGTTGAACAAAGAGAAAATTTGCACAGTGAAGCTCAAATATCCAAGTGAAACAACAATAGTCACAGTTTTTTGGCCCACTGAAACAGTGGGTGACAACACTGTCAGAATAATGTATGATACCAATATGGTCTTCATACCTAGATTGTAGAAATAAAACTGCAACCATGACAGATATTTTACAAAGGAAGCAGTCCCATAATATCTGTTAAACACCCTGTGCCAGAACTACATCTTGAAAGTGTCATTACAATACAAAACAACCAAAGCCAGAGAGGTTTAAGGACAAGATACGACAATCTGACTGTCACAATCAGAAGCCATAAAATCTCGTCTGAAACAAACCTTACTGAAGAGGTCGCCCCAGGAGAGGTGCAATGTGCAGCCTATAGTAGTACTTCCACGTGATCCTTAGCACACATCCAGACCGGGTTAAGTATCCAGTCACACTGCTGCTGGCCACTACACTGACATGGACAAACACAGCCCATTATTTAACAACCCCTTGTGCCCTTCTGTGCTGGAGGAAATGGGCTGTCTCTCTCAGTAAACCAGCCCAATGAGCAGAGGGGGAGCTGAGAGAGGAGAGGGGTTTCTGCACAGCATGATAATCAACACTGTTTCTTATATTTAGTATCGTGTCACAATCAATCTAGACTTCTACGGATATTTGAAGTATGTTTACATTTCATGTTTGTCCTGATACGGCAAGATATACTTCAACAGTATCATGTTATGTTATGTGATATAGTTGGTCTGTCTTATACGTGTGTTGAGTGACTGATATAGTGCATACAATAAAGACACTAGTAAAACTACAAATAGAAGTGCAGTTTCTCTACTGCACTGCACTTCCATCTAGTGGTCAAAAGGCATAAACCTTCAGTGCCCTGATGAAACCAATACTAATGCTTACACACAAGCTTGGGAGCAGGAGGTTACAGTATAATAAGTTGACAGCTCATGTTTTAACTGCGGGGGGCCAACAACACAATAACTTCACCATCCAACCCCCACTAATCCACAACACACACTGCCTATACACTGCCCACGCTTTGGCTTGTGCTTAGTGCAATTCGTCACAGTTTTCACATTCTACATTTCAATTCCAACAACAACGAGCTAAGACAGGTGGCTTAAAGCAGCCCCCTCAGTAGGTCAGAAATTAATGGATACATGGAAAGAGGCGTATAATACCTTTAAGCTACCTACTCAGCTGTTAAGGATCTGCTGTGTATCAGCAATTGATGGCTTTAACTTTGTTTAAAGGGTCACACTTTTACTTTAAATTAGGGCTGGGCGATAAATCGATTTTATCGATTAGTTCGAATTCGTAGTTAAACACGATTTATTTTTAGTTAAAATC
>NW_023340095.1:13783451-13783609 GCF_004916995.1 Morone saxatilis | reverse complement strand
AATCATAAATCAGGTTTGGTGTGAAAAAATCTGATATTTTATTTTTAAGCCATATCGCCCAGCCCTACTTTAAATATGTAAAGAAAATAGTAATATTTTATTTGTTATTGTGGGTGATTGTATAGTTTCATTACAGTCTCATAAGCAAGCTGAATTTT
>NW_023340095.1:13780389-13783326 GCF_004916995.1 Morone saxatilis | reverse complement strand
TCTAAAGACTAAAGACACTGACAAAAAGACATGTTTATACATATTTTACTAACTGTTTCCAATCTCTTGATAGAAGCACCTAACTTGAGTTAATCTAGTGGATGTGTCACAAAATGCAATGTAGCTGGAACATTTCTGTTGATTGATACAAGTGCATTTGGAGCAGATAGAGGTACTCACCTCCCACAGAGACCTGAACTCCCTCTGTTCAATGCGTAGGAGCTCACTGGATTCCCGTGTCACAATGGTGGCATGCCGGGGGGTGTTATCCAGGATCGACTCCCCAAATGCTGTGCCAGTCCCCAATGTGCATATGGTAACAGCATCCTGTAACAGACACAGAGATGGTGCTCCACGTGGATTATTCCTCCATAAGGATAAAACATCCAGCAAGACAAGAATCTTATGAAACGCTAATGTAATGTCCTTATTCTGCTTTTGTGTGAGGCACTTGACGAGCAGTGCTCTGCACTGATCAGATCACTCTCAAAGGTTAGAGGCAATCACCTGAACACTTGTAGATAGATGGATACACTTCAATCTGCAAAGAGATTACTCCAATCAGCACCCAGACAAACTGACTGAGGGGCATGAAACTGCAGTATTAAAAACCATTCAGTAACTGTCTTAATGTAATAAACAAAATGCTTTTTACAGTCGACATTAGAAAATAAGCTTGAGGTTGGATGTGAATTCTTTTGCATGTGTGATGCATTTGAAGTGGGGCTTAGCTGACACAATCATTCAAATCTTTGAATCAAACAGAAAGATTATACAATTTAGAAGATGGTGCAGATTTAGGCACAATTGTTATCAGTGACAAATCAGTGTGCAATGGTTGTAGTATGCTAGAAAGTGTCATTCCCACCTATCAGTGGGTTTAACCTGCCATTTTTAGCTGGAATATCATTTGATGCTTAGAAAAACATATCAGTCATACCTGGTAACTTGATGTTTCTGAAACCTTAACATCCAGAGAACCAGAGAGGACAGCATACCAGCTAGTTCCAATGTCTCCTTGGCGATACACTAAAAAACACAGCACAGTTTTAAAGAAACTCAACACTCTTATATACTCTGTGTCAGATATGCAGTATGACAGTTTCAGAGCCTGTGTTTTAACTTACAGGTAATTCCCTTCTCCAAGCACTCATAGAATCCACACAGGCATATCCGTTGCAGCAAACTGGGGTGGAATCTCTCGAATGCCTTCACATTTTTCAGACGTGCCAAGATTATGTCTACATCTTCCCCAGAGCGCTCTGCTGGTCTAGAGAAATAAAAAGAAAAGGGTAACTTACAGGTAACTGCTAAAATACATTTACATAAGGTACCTAAATAGGCTGCAGAGCTTGAGTCAGCCGGAGCAGCATAAGTGCATCTTGGCCTGGATTCAGAAGTGCTGCAGGAGGGATGTGGCACTAATTTATCCCTGAGGGACCCTCTTCTGGTTTCATGTTAAAGCTCTTGTGTCCTAACTAAAACGTACAGATGCACAACAGCAGCGCCCTGGACAGAAGGTTCAGAATCCACACCTGTATCAGTTTTCATTAACTTTGACAACAAACTGTGTGCTGCAGACGACAATGGATCAAGAAACACATGCAGAATGGCAACAACATTTTTAAGCACATAACTTCCTGTGCATCCCTACAATTTCATGGCAGTTTAGTTCAGGGGGGGTATCTTCTCTTTCGCTCTAACTCTATCTGACTGAGGGCCGTCACACTTTCAACTTCAACCAAAAAAAGAATGTTTACATAAGGACAGAATAGCACAAAGTTTAGTATGAAAGTGCTTACACAGAGAAACTCTATTGTCGCTGAGCACATTGAGCTCTAACAACGTGAGTGACCTAAACTGTGGCAGAAAATGCTGACCACGTTCACACCATCACAGATGTGCCAGTGTGTATTTTATTCCTCTTTCTCCTCTGTTGCCTGCATTACACTGCCCAAAATTTGTTGCACTGAATCTGGAGCCTCTGATGTAACACGTGGGTGGTTGTACTGTAGCTTACATCACCTTTGAATCCATAGCTATCCTTTAAAAAGATGAAACCAAACAGTATCAATAATTCAGAAAGGGAAACAAGTGCTTGCTTCACTGCTACAACAATCCTCTTAATGTGGCTTTTATAGTTTTTTATTTTACTGTATCACCCGCCATGTCGCAATACAATAAAAGTGTTTTCACTGAGCAACAGCTTGCAACCACGTAGTTTTTCCATTATGTGTTCCCTGACAATCTTTCAACTCACAGTAGTCACATTAAAGTATCTCAATACTATGCTCCTCCAGATCAGACCGTACTCACTCAGCTAATGTGTGAGAGCCCCTGTAAGGAAAACAAGGCAAGAAAGAAATATGTGGGAACCTGAAGTGTCTGTTTGGAAACCAACCAAGTCAACAACAAAAAAAAAACTTTTAAAAGGTGCTGATTAAGAGAGGACAGAATGTTTTCATCATGAAGCAGCTTGTTACAGTACGAACAATACGAATGATGATTAACCTAATGTAACAGCTGCTTCTAATTCACCAGTTACAGTTAGTGTGAGACTTCAAAGGGTAATGAGTAAGATTTCTGCATCACCAAAGCTCTGTGGTAATGTAAACAGTATATTAATGAAACAAGTGACACATGATTTGTGTCCAGTAAAGTACACTACGATTCAAAAGTTTGGAATCACCTGCTACAAGAGATTAAGTTGCAGAGTCGGCTCCACAAGGGGGCACCAGGGGGCAGCGGCCCCCACTTCATTCACTCTGCCCCTGTCTCACATAAAAGCAGTCAATGTTTTCTTAGGTATGTTTTTATTAGTGTATAATCACCTGATTATAGGAATCATTGTGTTTTCGTTACCTTAGAATGAGCTGTTTTTATCTACAGACGCCGTGGGTCGCCTATAATGGAGTCTGCCATGTTGAACCGCCATGA
>NW_023340095.1:13770060-13780289 GCF_004916995.1 Morone saxatilis | reverse complement strand
GGACAAACCAAACAGTGACTGTAGATAGAGCCTTTTGTGTTTTTCACGGCCAACCTTATTTCTCCTACACACTTCACACCCCCGTTCTCATTCCTAGGTCATCAAATACTTATTATATTATTAATATTTCAGTTAGTTGAAATCTGCAACTTCACCACTAGATGCAACTAAATCCTACACACTGGACCTTTAAGTTAGCTAAACTGGCTGGATATTTTCATCCCATTTGCAGTGACTGATTTGAGGAAGTGGTTGACAGCCGCTCAACAGCAATAAGTTCATGGCCAAGGGCTGATGATGAGTCACTGTCACCGGCTAGTAGCCCTCTTCTTAATGCTACATTCTGCTGGCTAACGGTGCTGTTGAGACTGACACCACCATTGATGATTTAGGAGAAGATGAGTCTCTACACCTACGACATGAGCCTGTTTGGGATTAAGAAGAGATGTTTTCTTGCTGCCTTGTAACAGCGGAGGGACTGGCTGGTTTACTTTATGAAAGCGGATGCACCTTTCTGTCATTTGGATGCATTTTGGTCGATGTAAAACATGTCTGTCCTTGCATTTATTTACACCTACATGATTTCTCCTTGTGTTTTTATTTAGATATTATTAGGAAAGCTGCCCCGTGCTTTGAGCTGTGTGCCCCTCTTGAATATTTGTCTGATGGCTGAGAGGGCTATTAGAATGGTCTTTCATGCTTTTAGGTTGTATAAAGTCCTCTTTATAAATAGATTTTATTTTGCATGAAGGTTGCAAAAAAGTAATGTTTTGTAGATGGAAAAGCACTATACAATGGTTCAACCTTAGTGACTGAAAGGGTAGAAAGGGACAAAGATACCTCTGAGCAACAGGTAAATAAGAGTGTAAGAAATCACCAGTTATTGGTAAAAGAAATTGGCATCAAAATCTGTGCAGATTCAAATAGGAATAGGTTCTTGTTTTGTGCCAAGTGCACAATAACTAGCCTAACAGGCTGGAATTAACAGGCGTGCTGCTTTACCAAAACTAAAAACCTCTATTCTATTAACTATTCTTAAAACCTCCAAATAAAAATAATCTAAAGTCTAAAGTTAGCACTGTTGAAATTTGTTAATTGAATATCACCTGAACAAACAATGTACGGACAAATCAGTTTAAACTTATTCAGTCTAACCACTGAGTAGACACCAGAAGGCCAAAATAAAAACATAATTCCAAAATAATTTTTCTGGACGGGAAAACAAATTGAAAATCAAAGTATTTGGGAGGGTGGTGGTTACAGTATTCTTCCCTTTCATACAACACTGTGGGGACTAAATGGAAGTTGTCATCATTTAATTCTTCTTCTTTTGGGGCCAAAACTATTTAGCATGTAAATAATACATTTGGTGTCTGAATTAAACTGCTTGTTGTTGTTTTAAAATAGCCCTTTATTGAAGGAAAGAAGAAAACATTATAACAGGCACATTTTTTTCCCCCAACAGTATATGTTTTCTGATGGAGTGATACACATGGAAACATAAATATCGCCTGAATTTCATTTCATTGCTAAATCAGCAACAGAACAAAAAGGTGAAGCATACATGCTCCAGGTATTTGCTTTGGACAGGGTGAGTCATACAAGATCTATTTTATTTGAGCGACACAGGTGGCTCCTACGACTAACCAGAGGATATTACTGTGCAAACACGTCTGGCAGACTGCGTCACTTTGCTGTTTATGGCTGATGCACTTTGGACCCTTTATTTGTCTCAGGCCTTCTCTTTCTCTTCCTCCTCATCCTGTGTATGTGGTCCTTTTACTGAGTGCAACATCTCCGCCACCATCCCTAACACCTAGAGCACTCTGTTCACTTTCCACTACTTGTTGAGTAAGTGTAAAATCAAAACACACACACACACACACACACACACACACACACACACACAGTGGAATAATCAATTAATGTGCATAACATGAACAGGCTCACATACAGTGCAGCTCTTTGCTGTGGGTGATGGACAAAACAGTTGTGCAACACTGCACCTGTCAGTGATGACGCAGAATGATGATGATTCATAAATATCTGAAAATCAACTCAGTAAATCAGTTTTTATTGCTCTTAACAGATTAAAATCAGGTCTAGTCATTCAATCACTTTTCAAAGCAGTCCCTCGCAGTTGCATGGTGGTTTAACACCTCCTCTGACAGGTGTGCATGCGTACTTGCCTTCATCTTCATTTATATTTCTTCTTGTCCTAAGTTTATTGTTATGCGCATAGGGAAAATTCCTTGTACATGAAAAGCTACTTGGCAGTAAACCTGATTCTCATTCTGAGTAGTTTCACCTATTGATCTGGGGATTTTGGGCAGACTTCAGTCAAAAAATAAATTGATCTCATGGGCACTTTTTTGTATGAAGCATCATTTGTCTCAGATATTAACAATATTGACAGGAACTGAAACAGCTGGAGGGTGTATATGCAAAACAAACGCTCTTAAATGCTACAAATGAACCATGTGAGAGCAGATCAAAGTTAGTAGCCTTGTTACTTTGAACTAGACTGTTCTTAGCTTTGCTCCAATATATTTCACTGCCCAATTATCATTTGGCCCGGATATAAGCAGAGTAGCCTTGCACATGGCGCTTTCAAGGATATCCTGGGAAATTAAAACTACGGAGACGATATCAATGTTTTAATCTGACACTGTAACACAACGCCCAAGCTCCGCTGGGAAGACCTAAAATCGTGTTAAAATATCCATCGCTCGCACGGTGGCCTAAGAATGAGCTGGTGTTGGCTCACTGCGTATAATATAAATGGATTACCTCTTATCCAGACAAATAATCCACTCGGCAGATTCCGACGAATGTGAAGAAGTGTGCGCTGCTACCATCTTGAGATCCTGCTGCTGATGGTGATGCTGCGGTGGTGGAGAGGGCTGGACCAGCACTTCATGTGCCTTCACTCAGCCACTGCCGACAATCGATACTGTCCCTGCTGCTGCTTCTGCTGCTGCTGCAGGCTACCTGACAGCACCGACGCCAACACACACCCGAGGGGACATGTAGCTGTAATAACTGTGAAGCCAATAAAAGTAATGATACTTTGCAAAGCTGGGGGGGGGGGTTAAATTTCAAGTTCAATTTAAACATCACATGATACCAGGGGCGGATTTAGAGACATGACAACAGGGTGGCATGAAGACTTTAAGGGGTGGCAGGAATATATGGAGCATTAAGCCAATCACTCACTCTGAAATGTGGACATAACTAATCATTAAATCAATTACCAGTTTGTAACACTTACAGGATAAATTAATGTTAAATTTGACACCAAAATGCCACCTCATGCCACACCTCCAAATCCGCCCCTGCATGTGTGTTTTAAAGTGGCATTTCTATAGAAATGTGTCAACTATCTATAGAGATCGTTTTATTCACATTTTTCCCAGTAAAATGCAATTTAACAAATACAATCAACTCCCCGCTGTTAGGTAAATCTAGCTCAAACTAACAAGGTCTAATACAACAGCCCAACAATACATCCTACCAGTTCAGTAGAGTTGTGATGTTTCAGAGAGGTGTTTATTAAACATCATGGTTGTTTTGGAGGCTGTAGTTTGTGGTGATGCTGAACTACAGTATATTGAGCTATAAACTGGGAGTATGTGATATTTTGTCCACCCTATTTATATCAGCAAAGCTAGACTAAATATTAAAAACACCTTTTAGTATAACCCAATACAATTCAACAATTTATTGCAGGGCTGTTGTGTTGGATTGAATTAGTTTTAGCGTATGTTAACCTAATAAACAGACAAGTATTATCAAATTGTTTTAGGAATATGGTCGAATAGTGGTGTGAATTAAATGTTATTCGTGAGTTAGAATGTCTCACCTTGGTGTAAAATTGTCTCGCTTGTTAACTAATACAACATAAGCTGTAAAATAATAACAATGATTTTAACAGTTTATCTTCAAGGTGTGAAATGTAGCCCACACTGAGTAGCTGCTCATACCAACTAATGTCTTTTTCTCTGCCTTTGTCACCACATAAAACAATCTCACTCCCGCCCACAGCTCACTGATCTTCAAAACGTGACTGGAGGTTGATTTAGTCTAAACTTGAAGAATCTGTGAGATTATTCTGGTTGATGTGTATGATATTGGCCACGAGGCAGCAGACAGCAGCAGTCGTCAGCTGTCTGCAGGTGGAGAACATCGGTACATGCTTCGAATAAAGTGGCCTGTCAGCACATTGCGTGACTTCTCTGCTGCAGGAGATTAACATACTGTTGCAAATAGGAGACAGAGGACACGGCGGTGACCTTATGGGTAGCCTATAGAATGACATCCACATTATAATCATGAGCATTCACGTGATAGCTCATACGGGGACACCAGAAAAGAAAGAAAAACTCAATGCATAAATTCAGAATTAAATGGCTGCTTGTATAACTGACTGCAAATTCCTCCTGCAGTACTTTGTATAGGCACTGACGGCTTGTCTACTGTCAAAGTGGGAACATTTCCATAATGGGCCTCAGAAAATGATGCTTTGTAATAAGAGGCCACATAATGAAAGGGTCATTGGTCTCGCTTGTCGCTTGGCAACAAACTGCGAGGCAGAGACAAGGCTCAGTGGTGCAGCTCCACAATGCCTTCTGTGCTGATGAAACTGAAGAAAACTGTAGGTTTCTATTGTTACTTTTCCTTTTTCTTAACTTTAAACTGAGGTTTTTTCTCTCTCTTTTTCATGATTGAACACAAATCAAAAGAATAAAACAAAAACACAAATTGTTAGGACTACTGATTGTCTACAATACCTAAGATGACCAATTTTGACCAATATTTGATGATGATTTTTAAAAGCCCATCACTATTTTTTTGTTTGATTTTTGATGAATTTCAATTACAATTACAGCCACATGTTCAATTGAAAAGTTTGACCCTAAATTAAATCCATTGGTGTCTCTCTTACCTGTTAATAAAAAAATGTAACAGGGATGTTATTGATATAAACAAATCTTTGTGTCTAGTGTCATTATTGATAGCTTTAGTTTCACTGTGGATTGTCAGTTGTGTCTTAAAGAAATCAAGTAAATGAATGATAAAATGGTTGTCTGTGATGGTTTAGAAGCAGATGTTTTTAAACCACACAAGAATTTGTAAAGTCCATCCAACAATTTATATTTTTACATTTTATACATATAGTTGTAGGGTTTTAACACCTAATGATCAAACATTTCCTGAATACCTAAATGATGACTTCTTTCTTTCTTTCTTTCTTTTCTTTTAGGTGGATTTGGGTCCAAGTTATCGCTGTTTTTGAAGTTTATCTAATTTTTAAGACCAAAATTTTAAATCTTACTTCTACTAAACCAGTATTTCTATTGACCACAAGATGGCAACATTCTCCATGTAAAAGATCAATCAGGGTCTGAACGTGGTCAATGTGATCTTTCTGACTTTAAATTAAAAGATTTGTTTGAGACTTTCACAAAGCTTCAGTCTGACACTGAGATATGTAGGAATCTTAAGCATTAAATGTCCACAACAAAATGTGTTGTAGTTCATTCTGAAAACTTTTGAGACTCACATTTTATACATTTTCTTCCTGCATCTGAAAATAATTTTGAGGTTTTTGACAGGTAGCTAGCTTTTTATTTTTACTATTAGACATTAAATTAAGATTATCTTGTTTGTTAGCATTTACATAGACCACATTGAACAGACTCACAGATTGTAGGTGCACATCTTTTTCTTAAATTGACCAGCAGCTTTTCTTTCTTCCCATCACACAGTCTCCCCCTCTCTTGCTAGGATGAATTGTGGGGCTGAGCTCAGGCTGGGGCATGCACTACACAAAACATTCCTGTAACGCTGCATACCACAAACTCACAGCAGCAACAGACCAGCATGTAACAATGCGTGAAGATGTCAATATGCACTGCAGTACTTTGCCACTACACCTTTGTTATTACTTCTCATAAGCTACTGCGTCACAAACCACTGCAACTTATAGTTCTCGGAGAGAAACCATTAAATACACACACATATTTAGATGTATTTCTGGATGCAATTCATATTTTTATCCATTGCAAGTAAATGTGCAAACAATACTTGTGTCCTGAAAAGCACCCCACTGACTGCGGCAATATTTAAACATCACACAATTTTCAGCAAGAATGAAAAAATGCCAGATATAGAGAGAGTTTTGTTCTATTATTAAGCACAGCTGGATTGAGTCTGAGACGTTGTCTCAAAGGTTCCACTGGCTACTCTGACCTGCTCTTCACCTGCTCCTGTTTCCATTTGGTTTGTCTTATTCATTCGATGTTGTTTGAGGGGTTGCTATAGGGACCACTGGCTTGGCTGCGGCGTGCCATGTTACCCCTGGGAGAAAGCCCACTGACTGTGTATATATGGCTCTTCAGACCAGCAGTTGCTCGGAGATGATCCAGCAAGTTGGAAATGGTGAACAGATGCAGCCCTTATGTGCACACGCAGCATAATTTCAGATGCTGATCGTTTGGAAAGATATTTGTTTCTGCTGGTGTGTAGAACTCTTATGAACTCATGCAATTATAAAATACTGAATGTTCGGGTCAAACTTGCATTTGTTTCTTCTTGTCAGCTGAACATTTTGAGATGTAGGATTTGTTTTTGTAGACTTGAGTCTGGCTTATAAGAGCAAAGAGCAAATTCCAGAGTCAAAGGAAATGATGTTTAAAGCAGTGTGCTGCGTAATTGACACTGTTCAGATGTTTCACTCCCAGTCTGAGAGCTCACATCCCCACCCAGAGACAAAGGTCAACCGATTTACATAAAACAAATGAATACATAACACCTTAGAGAGCCAACATGTACAGTGTATCAAACAGACACTTACATAAACTATGGTGAGTGGTTACACAAAGCTATATAAAACTTGTAATCAGATAACCGTGTCTCAAATGGAATGTGAGGGCAGATAAACTCCAGAGGAAATGCCTGAGAACAGGACCTTTTCCAACTTCTCTGAATGTTTTAAAACACTAATTTACAACTTTGAATTGATGTGCTGGAGAAGCCCAAAATGAGGCACTATTTTCATAAGTTGCTTTGGAAGAAAACAAATGTGAAAAAGCGGTGAGGGTTCAATATTTCATGTTTTGTACAATTAAAAATGTAGATGGGATTACACTTTAGGCAACTGAAATGCTCACATGCTCATAAAAATGCCTTCTAAATAGATCACCATCTGCTTAGGCCTGTTGCTGCAGTCTGGTTCATATTTATCAATAATTACTTCCCTATTAATTACGTAATTCTCCTCATGTTTAATTTCACACATGGTCACAAAAGACTGCATGTTCATAATGTATTAAGATTTGATCCAACACAATATACACTTTTAAAATATGTGAAGATATAATCTGAAATGTATGTCAGCTATGAAATATTTTATTGATCTGATGTTGAAATGTGTTAATAAAAGTACAGGAAATTCACCATCAGGTAAAAAAAATATTGATATTCCTACAAGTGGAGATCAAAGAATATCTTCTCGCACTTGATCGGACGATATTTTTGCAACGTAGGTTCTCAGCCACCGAGGAAATCTGACTACACTTTCATTCAGTATCTTTGCAGCCGATCTCAATGAAAACAGCATGTCTTTATTTTGTGAATCAAGCAGGCGCATACCTATTGTGAGTTAACTTACACAGCGTTGCTCTCTGGAGAGGGGACCTGATTCTAATAATGACTGGCAAGCAAAAAACCGAAATGCATTATGTTTCAGTGTTCTGTGAAATCACTTCAACAGATATTTTCGGCGTAATGAATCAGAAATTAAAAGTATCAGATTAGAAAAAGTCCCAAAACACTTTGCACAGCCAGGATATAGGATTTCTGTGGATGACCTACTTTAATTCAGGCCAAATTTAGCGCCAATGCATAAACCAGACCTACTGTATGATATATGAAGGAACATGACACATCTGCTGTGACTTCAGTCTCGCATCATAATCTGGAAAAACTCTAATGAGGCATTCATAGTGTGAGGATGATTCAGCTTGTTAAGTTACTATTATGTTATATGTACTCCGCTGCCTTTGACCTAGAACTGAGTACTCATCATTGTCTGCCCTGCACTTGATTATTTATCTTTAATTATTATTATTTATTATTATTTATCAGAATGTTTTTTATCCTTTAATTTATGCTGCTTTTCCTGTTTATTGATATATAAAGCATTTTGACATGCTTTGTGTATGAAATGTGCCATACGAATAAACTTGGGATGATATGAATATTTCATGTCACGGTTCTCCCGAACAAAGTAATTGCGATACGGATATTATCACGATAATCATCAAAAATTTACTCTGATGTGAGAATACTTCTGTTTATCCCAATTTACAGTCAACCTGATAATGCAAATACACAGCGATGAACTTATCTGAGTGTTTTTATCTCGATATGCCATAACGTCGTAAGTCGTCCCATCCCTAAAAGTTGCTTTGCCTTGTTGTTGGTTAAACCTTACTGGGACCGAGGGATACTTGGAGATCTGGATAACCTGACAAGGAGTGACATAGAGAGATGTAAACTTAAGACCATGGGACCTTAGGAGCAGCCCTGATCCAGTGAGATAATAGTAATAAGGCTCAGGACAGAACTAGTCACTATACATCCACACTAAGGCAGTAATCTATGAGGGGTCCCAAGTTGTTTCATTGGAGCCTTAAAAAGGGATCCACTCCCTGAAACATGGAGTCTCATAATCACCCTATCACCAGTTCCTGCCCCGGTGTTTCAAGTCATGGCCAAATCTACCAGTCCGGGCATTGTGTTCCCATAAGCTACAGTGCAAACAGAAGATAGACTATGTGGCAGTGTCATCATGTGCCCAGAGACTAATCAATACGCTGGTACTTGCAGATATTTTATAACTTAATAGAAATATAAACATAATATAAACTAACAACGGCATTCACTAGATTTCACAGGAGGGGGAGCTTCCAGAAAATAACAGAAGACCTGCCCAGCTCAAATTGGAAATCTCACAGCAGACATTTTTCTACAGTACAGGTGTCACTAGTAACATTACAATGGCTCACAATGTGACAGTTGGCTAACATGCACAATACAAACACCCTAAAAAAACAAGATTGAAGCAGCTGAATGAAGTTCATCCATCATTAATTATATTACTTACAAAAGTGCTTTCCCTACTACGAGTCTGACATGTGAAAATGCCCTCTGTGAAAAGGGCCTATTAATCAGACAAGCAAAACCCACTGACTTGGGGCTTTGGGGGAGTCTGGGGTATTGTGACAGTTGCTTGCTCTGCCTAGCTGGTTATCGAGCCTTAGCCAAGTCTACTTCCCACACATAGTATAAGTAGGGTTACAGCAACAGAAAATGTTGTTTCAGCAAAGTATCCCAAAGAGGTACTCCAGCAATTCAGGCTTAGAAATGGGATTGCTCCACAAAGACAGATTTTTTTAATAGAGCGAAAGAACGGTCAAAAATGAAGCAGCGAGGGCCAAGATATAAAAGTTACAAAACTTCTGAATTCCAAAATGCAACTCAATAGCATCTTTTATGAGACTCCTAAAAGTCCATTCCTTTAAAACCACGCACTTCCAGTTTAAATGTAGGTTTTCTGTTTTAAATCTCAAGCCTATGCCAAGAAAACTGTGATGATCAGGACTCCTTTCAACACTTTTCAGAGACAAAAAAGACATTATATTTTTTGCTGATTTCTACTCCTTTTGAAAAGTAAACTAAACTTTGTGTGTCAAATTGGCAGTGTCCCTTTAATGCTATAATATAGCCCCTAACAGCAGGAAAGGTTGTAAGTAAAGGCCCTTTTCCATACTGTAAACCTGAAGTGAGTTGTTTTTGAAGTCTTGGTATGGACCTTTGCCCATGCGGATGTCTAGGTGAGCTCTAGTACTTAAGCTCTTTCCCACGCCTTTCTTCTACAACTCCTTGTGTCTGTGTGCTGTTGTATGGAAGCCCATTACTGCCAATGTGACAGGGGAAAAAAATAATAGTGAGAAACTTTATTAAAATATTTACTTAGCATCTCAAAATAATGAAAAAGTTTAGCAAAATAATGAGAAAGTTTTGCAATATTATGACTTAACAGCTCAATAAAATGATAATTTTTTTTCAAAATAATAAGAAAGTTTTGCAATATTCTTAAAATAATGAGAAAGTTTCTTAAAACTTTGACTTAGCATTTCAAAATAATGAGAAAGTTTCTTAAA
>NW_023340095.1:13767261-13769960 GCF_004916995.1 Morone saxatilis | reverse complement strand
TTAGCATTTCAAAATAATGAAAAAATGTCTCAATATTTAGACTTAATATCTCAAAATAAGGACTTTGTAATACTAAGTCGATATTTTGAGATACAAAGTAATTTTATTGAGACACTAAGTCATTATTTTAAAACACTAAGTGAGTTTTTTCCCGGCGCATTGGCGGAACTGGTCTTCCATACAGCGGGGAACCATGGGAACGAGGAGGAGGGTGTAGTGGAGTGGCGGGTTACACTCCTGGAATGTGTGCGCGCTCCCGATACCCTTCTGTTCCCGTCGGTGGCGGCGCGCGGCACAGACGTACTCGTGTGCGCGCTCCGCTCAGCCCGCGACAGGTCTGGAAGTGCAAAGGAGGCAGGACAACGCTGGCTGACTGGGAGCGGGGGGATGATGGCGGTGAGCAAGAAGAAGGCACAAGTTTGATACTGTAAGAAGAAACAAGAAGAAAAACTGGAGCACTGTGGGCGATCTTTTCGGCGCCTAACACGATGAAGCAAGTCGGAGGTGAGAGCGTTAGAAAGTGGTTTACCTTTGAGCGGCGTCGTGTGCAGAGCCGGGGTCGAACGTTTCCAACGGCTCGTACTTGGAATGCCACAATGAGTGGTTCAGAGCGAGGCTCGGCGGTTGGCCCAGTGATAGTTGGTTAAAGTTACTTTCGTGGTTGCCTTGACGATAACCGCTTACAGCTAACGCCATCGAACCGTTACCAAGAGTTATCCAACGTTACTTCACGTTCAAACTGTGGCTTTTCGTGCTCTTTGATTTGCATGCAGGCAGAGATAATCATTTATTAACTGACTTTTAACAGACTAACGTCAGGCATGGTGAGGTAATGGTATCCGGCCTCTGTATTAACCGATTTTCCTGTCCGTCTCTCTCTTCAGATGACTTCGCTGTGTGTGTTTGTTAGTTGAGACGACGGTGCTGCAGAGAAACTCCGCCGGACCCATGGCTCCGCTTGTGTAACGTTGAGGGGATAGTAGTTCACAACAATCAGCAGCAGTCTCTACACACCCGGCTTTTTCCAATCGGGCTGCAGTCGTAAACACGCAAAAATGATCAAAGGGGAAAGCAAAGGAGGCGAGAGGACCCTGAGGAGCGCGTCCCCCCACAGAAATGCATACAAGTCCGACTTCCACGCCATTAAGTGCTCCTTTGATGGGCCAAAATCCGAGGGCGCCGCCAAATCATATGCAAATGGGTCCAGTGACACCCGGGAGGACTCGAGGGGGAGGCCTTTTGGCACCAGGGTGAACAAGATAAAGAACATATTCCTGCAGATGGATGGTCAGCAGCAGGAGTGCCAAGAGGGGAAGGCGACCTTAAAGTCCGAAGCGCCCCCGGTGTCCCCGCCAAAGGTGCCGTTTCCAGTCAGCACCCACAGAGCGAGCTTCAACAGTGCTACGAGCCCAGAACCACACGGTTCAGATAAAACACCCAAGGGGGAAGAAGCTGAGATTGACAAAGTGGCTTTGGCAGAGAAGTTCTCTGTGACCAGAAAACTCTTTGAACGGGGGATCAAAGAGCAGCCTGCCGTAGAGAAGCAGTCTCCAAACAGAGCCGTAACCCGTCTGTCCCTCGGCAGTGCCTCCGATGAGGGGAAAAGCACCAGGAGAGTGTCGGGATCATCTGAGACCACTGTCAAATCAGAGCAAACCCCTACATCCGCAGCCGAATGTCAACCGGACGAGAAGGCCGATGGTGAGAAAAGGCATGTGTCTAGAGTGTCGCTGAATGCAGGACCCGTGTCCAAAAGGTTGGACGCTTCTACGGCGGAGAACGACTCCGAATGCAACAACGCAGCTGCTGCAAAGGGAGAAACGGCCGAACACCTACTGCCCACCTCGCCGACAAGGGACAGCTTACACAAATCTCCTCCTCCTGTGAAAGAAGCCACTAACTGTACACCCGTTACCGATGCCGCGAGCAGAAATGCCTCCCAGGCGGCGTGTGTCGTTAACAAACCGGCGTCCAGTGTCGGGGTTAAACCGACGGTTCCCAACGCGGCGTTTAAATCTGTTTCTCCGACAGCTGACGCCTCTCTCAAACCCCTCTCACCGGAGCAAACGACCCCAGTGAGCCACAGCTACAAACGCTCCTCATCGTCCGGGGATGGGTTCAGCAGGACGTCTGTTAGTGGGGATGAAGGCAAGACGCACAGTCCGCCCCCGAGGGACGTGAAGCCTGCTGGTTTTCAGAACACCAGCCGGGCTAAATACCCCGATAAGGCCAGCAGCAACGACCGTAGTCCAACCGGGGTCAGCCAGGCGTCGCCACTGGACTCCAGGGGGGTGAGCGTGGTACGGGCCGAGCTGGTAGTGGTCCAGAACGAGTCCTCGGAGAGCGAGGAGGAGGAGGAGGAGGAGGATGAAGATAATGTGTTTGCGGAGCAGAAGGTGCAAAGTCCCAAAGACGAACCGACGGACCTGAACAGACTGAACTGTAAGACGCACAGGATAGCGGAGACCACCGCGGGCGAGGGTCGAGTCTTGGAGGACAACGAGCCGCGTGCATCGAAAGAGGAGCGGCGCGAGGAAAGTTTAGGCGCGAGTCAAGACGGGGACGCTGATCGCGAGGAAGACGAGGAGAGCGAGGTCGAGGGCAGAGCCTCGCCAGTAGTGTACGGCATCGAGAACGCAGCGTTTGTGGATGACAGAGATGTGGACCAGGTCCTCAGGGAGGAAGAGGAGGAAGAGGAG
>NW_023340095.1:13763570-13767241 GCF_004916995.1 Morone saxatilis | reverse complement strand
GAAGAGCAAATGTATGAGGAGTATGACGACTGTTACGAGGCCCCCGGTTTGTCCGATGAGGAGGAACCTCCGTCAAAGAGGAGAATCAAGTTCTCCACAGACCCCATTCTGGTGAGTGTTGTTGTTGTTGTTGTTGTTGTTGTTGTTGTTTACCTCGACTTACTGCTGCTCCACTCACCTGAACACACGTTCAACAGCGCCGCCGCAGCCTCGCTGATTCAGCAGCTGTCTGACCGAGGTGTTTCATTAGTGGAGGCTGAGAACGAACGCAGTGTATCATCAGACGAGCTTTGTCTCAGTCCAGAGCATCCAAACTATGTATTTTATTTAATCTCTCTCACCACGCAGGCGTGTAGTTCGACACCCTCGAGAGATCAGCAGAGACGCGAGGTCGCAGCGCAGTGTGCCGTAGTTTTTTTGGAGATGTCGTTGACGTTGCATAAAAGCTTCTGAGAGCCGGACCGCAGCTGAACGAGGTTAAAGAAACCTGTGAGTCACCGCATTGCATGGGTGTTATTGCTCACTCAGAGCGGTTCCCCTCCGTTTGTGAATCACGTGTCGCACTCATGAGGGACTTTTCTCTTCTCTCCAACGTGGATATGAGGAGTTCATGAGGATGAATCTTTAGTGAATTCCCTCACGTTGTTCGTGTTTGTTTGGTAGAGCTGCAGTGGTTAGTCAGACTGTTAGTCAGCAGTATTGTTTTGAGTCTTTGTGGACAAAACGAGACATTTGAGGACCGTACTTTGAGCTGTGGGAAACATTTTACACCATTTTCTAACAGTTGATCAGTAAAATGATCGACAGATGAATCGATAATGAATATAATAGTTAGTGGATGCTGTATTATTTGAAGGTCTAACGTGTCTTTATTGAGGAGAGTTAGTTTACAGGTCGTCGTTACAATAAGTGTGTTGGTCCTTTCATAAGATCTCTAATCTCTGTACAATTATCATCAGAAGTACGAATGATGATTCATTTTATTCTTCCTTGAGCAGTCAGATATAATTACATTAAACACAGACTTCAAAACCGGGAAAACAATATATATTTGATACATCTTTGCAGTTTCCTACTCAAAAACTGATGTTGTCGCTCGTGTAACATCATCTCCTGTGTTGTCAACGTTTCCAGTAGGTGTTTGAGGGGTGAGGTGGACAAAGATATCACCATATCTAAACAGCATTTTGATAAAACAGGGAAAAACAAATCACATTCCTCATAGCTCCGTGTTTATCCAGGCCTTAAAGTCCGCTGTTATCTCAGGGCGTGGACCCCCCCACCCCGGTCCTCCTGGCAGGGGGTCCTGGGAGAGGGGACCAGAAGCTGACCTGCAGCGGAGGGGACACAAACAACAGAGTGTCTCCTCCGCTCAAAGTGGAGCTGTGACGGAGATAAACACAGCTTTGTAGTTCACCACAATATGAAAGACCGTCGGCTCCGTGTAGCAGTTCACGTACTGTTCATAACAATCGAGAGAGGGAGACTTTAGGGAGACACGAGGTCGTCGTTGTTGTTGTTGTTGTTGGTCTGTGAGCTGAGTCGACGACACCAGCTGCGTCCAAAATGTTCACACTGCGTCCTTTTATATGCAAACCAAACATAACTAATGAAGCTTATGAAACTTATTATTTTTAAAGGATTAATCTGCTGTTTTGTTTTTCCCTTAAATAAACTAATTTCCAACAGTAGAAAACCCAAAGACATTTAGTTTACCATCACTAAAGACGAAGAAGAACTGAGTAATCTTCATTAATAAACCTAAATGATCCATTAGTTATTTAAATAGTTGCAGATTTATTTTCTCTCAGTCGACTGAATACATTTGCTGATTCGTTTGAGCAGGAATAATTAAACTGTCACGTGATCCTGGTACCGTGTCCTTCCCTTTGTAACAAAACAACTCGCTCAGTGGATTTTAAAAACAAACTAATTATCACTGTGAAGTATACTTCTCATGGTTTGTTATTTTAAAGGTTGTTTAGCTTTGAAAACAAACAAAACAAAAAACAAAAGGGTGACACGGCAACTTTATACATTTTGGATGTAAAATTGAATACAAAATTAATATTATATGGACTAGTAAGATAAAGTATTGCGTAAATACTGTAAATATTAGTATAAACAATGTTTATAAATTCAGAAACATCTTTTTTCTCTGGTCCCTTTGCTGCACCAGGTTGCTGCGAGAGCTCCTGTAATGACCTCCAGGGGAAAGTCACAAAAAGGTTAAAAGTTAAAGTTAAAAACAACACGTCCGAGCTTTCTTTCCACTTTCCTTTTCATGTATTTACATGGAAAACAGTGACATGCTTGGATTAAAACCACGGGGTCGAGGTTACGTGGTCTGTGTGTCCCTCAGCCAGCCTCCCTACCTAACAAAAGCCTCCCGCTACACTGCTTCCTTCTCCACAGTCTGCCGCTCGGAGCTGCACTGGTCTCAGCGAACCACGAGAGAGGAAGAGCTTTGTGCTTCTGGCCCACCAACAGGATCAGGTCCCGACGTAACCCGAGTCCTGACAGAGGAGACGTCCTCTTTGTGAAATAAACCTCGAGCTGTAGTCGAAACAAAATGGAAAACGTCTAAAAGAAATCGCATAGTCATGTTTTAACGAGAAGATTCTTCTGCATACACAGAAACAGAGTCACACTTCATAGATGCTGCGTTCCCACGGTTGCTGTGTCGGTGTGTGAGAGTTTGCTGTTCCCCCCCGGCTGTATGAGCCGTATAAATATTGTACCACTGCTTTTAAATTACATCTCTGCCGTTGGCGAGGAGGTTGTCTCCTCGAAAACTGCAAATAAAAACCAGCCTGTGATATTAGAGTTGTGTGTCTGGGCTTGTCTGTATCCGGAAAACCTTTTTAAAAACTTTAGTTCACTTTAGTTTAGCAGTTCAAAGGTTCGAATCCACTGGAGTTCATATAGTTTGGCAGGAAGCCGTGAGTTATTGAATGATTAACCCGCTGTAGCTGTGTTATCTGCCACAAAGACTTCACACCACTCATCTCCACAGTATGTTTAAGCTCTCTGAAGAGGTTGGCTCCTGTGTGTTGTTGCACATGAGGACATTTGAAAACCAGTGAACCGTAACAGAAGAGAAAATGTCTGAACTCTGAACCGGCACCTGCTGCTTCGCCCCGCCCTCTCCGAGTCACAGGAAGTACCAGCAGCAGTCGCTGGTCGACTGAGCACATTGTCCCTCCTTGAACACACGGCGAGGTAAAAGATTCAGTTCACTGTAATGAAAGGATTCAGTATTTCTGTCTTTGTTTACAGTGTAGATAGTTGCACCGTCCACAGCGGCCACTGACTGCCCGTACGAACTTTATTATCTGTAGACACTTCACCTGTATCTGGTGAAATACAGTTCAGAGTGGTGTGTGTGTGTGTGTGTTTTGTGTGTGTGTGTGTGTGTGTGTGTGTGTGTGTGTGGTCTCATAGCTGCCCTGTGACGTTTGTGCAGAAGCTGTCTGTGAAGCTGGAGGCTTTGTCGCAGTTAATCAGAGGTGGGACTCTTTGATTCTTCCTGTGGTGAAACAGATGTTATCTAACTGCAGATGTTACTGAAGGATGCTTTTATAAGACTAACCCTCCTTTGAACAAGTGAACGATGCCAGCAGAGCAAAGTGTTACCGGTGAGCAGAGCTGCTCGATTATGGAAAGAATCA
>NW_023340095.1:13745832-13763470 GCF_004916995.1 Morone saxatilis | reverse complement strand
GTAAACAAAGATAAATATATAAATCTCCTGAGTAGGTGTGTGGGTGAGGAGGGGGAGAGAAGGGGAGGAGGGTGAGGAGGGGGAGGGTTATAAAGTGTTCAGCTGTTCAGAACTTCATGTGATTAGTGAAAATCAAAAGCGACATACTCTGTGGTCAACTCATCCCATAGTGTTGTTGTTTCCTAAATGAGACGAGTCTTGTGCGGGCCAGAGGACTGTGTGTGACTCGTCCTCGTCAACCAGCAGACAGACAGACAGACAGACAGACAGACAGACAGACCCTGTTAGGACCCTCGGCCACCTGTAAGTGTGTGAAACAGGGCAGAATACTAATGCAGTACGCTCAGTGCTGCTCATTAAACCGCTTGGCATGTGACGAGTCTGTGGCTGACTGACCTGAAACACAGAGACAAACACATTAGTGGATGCTCTGATTGTGGACTGAACGTTTCAACAAACTTTGCAGGACCAAAGAAGCTTTTACAAACAAACCTGTTGGACCTGTTTGTGTTTGGACTCCACCTCTTCCTGCTGTCGGCCTGTGACACACGAACACTGTTGAAGTTAACAGAGTTTTAACATTTCCATACAGGAAGTACTAGATATATATTTTGTTCTTTTCCCTGGTCTGTTTACACGAGATCTAAAAACTGGGCCTCGTGCCTTCTTCCCTAATGACTCCCTGATCTGCCCCCGCTCGCTCCCACAGCGTGTTTTCATTCGTTGTCTTTTTGTGGCCCCGCTTACATTACAAACTCCAATCCAGTGGTCAGGCCTCGTTTTGCACTGGCAGGAGATTTCCCTGGTTTGCTTTTCCTCGCAGCTGCTGACTCATTTCCCACATTGGTATTCTGTTGTGGGGAGGGGAACCGGAGAAAGACGGGAAGGGTTTCAGCGTGTACGTCTGAGCACACGTAAAGAGCGCCGACCGCTGCAGTCGTTGAAGATGGATGGAAAGCCCACACACACTGCTGGGAGCTTGAGTTTGTGTGTAAATGGAAATATGAAGTCTGTTGACCCACATCACAACCTCAGTGACCACAGTAATAGTTCAGTTCAACATGTTGGATACCTGTTTGATCTAAACCTGTTTGATCTCCTGTTCTGGTTTCAGCCGATGGAGGACGAGTGTGTGCTGAACATAACTAGAGACAGAGACGATGGGAGCTGTGAGGGAGAGCCTAATGAAGAGATTGGTTTCTGTCTTTCTTGCAAAGAAAACAGTGGTTGAGTGATTGGGTTTCAGCAAAGAAGAGGACATTGTTCGGAAAAGGCCTGGGAGTCCATGGCAACAGGGAAGTCATGAGAGTCGGGGGGAGAAACCAGCCGGGGCGTAACGAGGCGGTGGTGCTCCCTATATTCTATTAGCCTACATTTTCAACCTTTAATTACTAAAGTCTCCAAAGTCTAAACTGAAAAACATCTTTCATCCTTAATGACATTTCTGTCTGCTCCAGTTCTGTGAACCCGTTTTTAACCGCAGAAATTAGACGTTGATAAGCTTTGTCAGCCCTATTTATAGAAACGCTTTCCAGCTTGTTGTTCGGAGACGTGCAGAGTTGGTTCAAAGACGCCAGCAGGACAAAGATGTCTTGAGTAGCTTGTTGGTTATTTGAAAACAGTCGTAATCTTCAATGCTACGTGCAGTGGCCTCGCCTTTTGTATGATAACGATAATAACGCCCAACTACCACTGGGAAAAACACAACAATCTTTAATTTCTAATCTTCTTTCATTTGGTTTGAGGCTCCAGGAGAGAAGGACCTTCAATAAACGTGTGTGATTATCAGCAGGATGTTGTAAAACAGAAATAGTCCCACAACAGTAATTCACATTGACAAATTAGACAGAGAGCTCAGTGGAAAAGTGTTATCTGCACTGTTCTGGGCTTCGTCCAAACAGTGAGGAGACAGACAGACCGAGGGAGAAGGGGATTGTGTTTGTGGTTGATTCTTCAGGTCTTCACATGCTGCAGGATCCAGACCGCAGACTCTGTTGCCCACAGTGGAAATGTTTACCTGATTACGTCATACGTTCTCATGGCAAGTCAGTCAGCCAATCCTGTCGCCCCACTCCTCTTTTATTCTGTACATTTCCATCTCTGGTTGGACAATTTTACAAGTTTACATCATAGTAGCACCACTCACACATTAGTCACACCACAGTATTGTTATGGTGGTACATTAGACTGTCCAGGTGTATTTGATGCCCTGTGCAGTATATTTTAAGCTTGGTAAATCATTTGTGCAAATTCCTCACCTGTGGTTTACGAGGTGGAATCACAGGTTTGTTAACTAAAACTCAGGATATAGGTGTATCGCCTATTTTGGCAGCTCGGGAAGATTTTTACACAAAATGTTTAAACCTACCAAGTCCCAGGTAGACTGGTTCTGTCTCAGCACTCACTGATGATCCTGTCAAGTTTACGAGCATGTGCACGTCTTGGTTTGTGCATGTTGTATCCTGGATCCTCCTCTTCCAAGAACCGCTCTATCCCAGCTCACTAACTTGACTTCACTTGATAATGTCAGCCAATAAGTGATTGATAGAACTTCATATTTTCTTCCGAGAGCACAGCAGATATCCTTTCTTCTGTTTTCACATTTTCCTCTGTTTAATGTCCAAGCAGCAGCTCTTCTGTTTCTTCCGTTCATCCCATCAGTGAGCCTTTTATTCACTACTCTGGTCCTCCTGTAGGGATCACCTTCCCACTCTGATACCAGCATCCTGCCACCAGTATGACACCAGTATGACACAGTTATGATCACCAGTATGACATTCACCGTAGAGACTGACGATGAACAATCAGGGGATTTATGTTGGGTTCATCCCCATAATCAGGCATTACGCCCAGATGGAGTCTGCTGAACTCTGATCTACTTTTTATCAACAATCTGTAAACGAGTCTCTCACAATGAAACTCTCTCCGGTTCTTCTCTCTTTGTTCTGTTACAGTAAGACTTTGATCTTACTCAGACCTCCACATCTCTGACTAATGGCCTTTCTGGTATGAAGATAATTCACAAGACCTTGCAGTGCTGTTAACTATGGCAACAAGAAATACCCACAAATACTGATTTACAGAGGTCTGAAAGTCAGCTGCTGTTCTTCTTAGTCCTTTATGGTATTAAGTTAAAACACTTTGGGTTTTGGACAGTTTGGAGGAGATACGACACAAACCGATGGACCACCTCGTCTTTATGTCGTAACTCACAACAGACGGCCACCTCCGGTCCATTTATTTAGTGTCAGTGGTCGTGTGTAACAACCCCACAGGCTGCTGTATGTGGGTAACACCAGTTAGCTGAACATTAAGGGATTGGGGATTGTTTGTATTGCTCTTTATTTGATTTCTTCTTTACTGTGTCGATGATTCACTTGTCGCCTCCGAACATTGATCTTTGCTACACCCAGTGCTCCGCTCTCCCCAGCTGTGCCCTACTTTCCACGCTGCTCATGTTCTGCTTTATAATTCCAACCAGAAAACAGCCTTTGGGACACATCCAGTGCTTTACGAGGCCTGCCTGCAAAGTTCACAACTTCTTAAAACTCTGATGAAAGTCCTCAAGAGTGTGTCTTTGGGTTATTCTGCTTCAGTGTCACTGACATTTGATTTACATCTGTTCAGAGATATTATGAAGATGGAAAAGATCACCAACAAGAGTCGATGATGCGGTCGGTGTAGTTAGACAACTGAGGATTATTCAGCTTTATTATCTGTCAGACACTATTGTGAGAACAATGGCCACAGTTGAATAAAGGACTGAATTTCAATCGCAGTGATTCAGATCATTGTCAAAGGGCTCTGCTGTCCCTCAGCAGCTGTTAGTGTGGTTCAGTGGTGCACTGGTTTCCCTAGTAAAGGTCCAAAGTATGAGTTATTCCTCTCATGTGTTTTTTCTCAAATGAAGAATGTGTCCTTGTTCAGCCTGCCAGGGTAAATAGGAATAACTCAGAATGTCTGCAGACTCTGTAGATTCCCCCGTAACATAAATGTGTGTGATGGTCCACTACTAGGACACATAAGGTGTTGTATTGAAGCTACGCACTTCATATTTTGACCAACGCAGGTCTTCAGTACCTTCTCCAATGAGGAATATGACCGACGCAACGATGATGTGGATCCAGTGGCAGCGTCTGCAGAGTATGAGCTGGAGAAGAGAGTGGAGAAGATGGACGTGTTCCCTGTGGAGATTGAGAAAGGTAAGTTTAGCAGCAGTGAAGGTAAATTCATGTGTCAAAAGAAATCTCTAAAAGCATTTAGCTGCACACAATGTACAGCCCTCAAAGGCAATCTTGTGACTTTGGATCAGATTTTAAATCAAGAATATTTAGGTTGACAAAAGCTATTAAATGCTATTAGTTAGAATTAAATAGTTCCTCAGCTCCACAACTAACACAGTTACTGATCTTAAGCTTTATACTTAATCTTTTGAGTGTTACGGACATAATGGAAGTGGACCTTCTCTACATTTAGGAGACAATGGACTTGGCATCAGTATCATAGGAATGGGAGTGGGAGCTGACCAGGGTCTGGAGAAGCTTGGCATTTTTGTGAAAACCATAACAGAGCGGGGAGCAGCTGAAAACGACGGACGGTGAGTTCAAGTGCTGAAACCTCCTGTTTTGCACCAACCCAATATTCACACTACGTGATTCTAGCCCCGACTTTCCATTCGCAGACTATTTTGGGAGAAATATTAGAGACACTCGTAATGTTTTGTATACAACCGGAAACATGGCTCACACTCACTTCGTACTACAGCACCACAGCAGATTTTAACGTTGCATTATAGGATCATTCCTCCAGGGCCGAGTGACACACAAGATACAAACAACCAGATTTATTAATAACCTCCCGAGAAAGCTAAAGAAAATAGTGTCACTGCGTCTGTTTCCCAGACATTTTTAGCTGCATTGAGGCTACTGTATTTTTTGTATTTGTTTTTTACTCCTATGCTGAAAGCGGTGCATAACTGTGGAATATAACTGTGGAAATGCTTTGAAACCCTCTCCTTGATATTACTGTCTCCTGTATCTTTAGCATACAGGTGAATGACCAGATAGTGGAGGTGGATGGTATCAGTCTGGTGGGCGTTACCCAACTGTTCGCTGCTACAGTCCTGAAGAACACCAAAGGCACAGTGAGGTCAGCTCAAAGTCCATCTCCAACCCCTCAAACCAACCTTATTGAAAAGATCTTTTTGGTTGGTGATAAGACTGAGACACTGTTAGCGTGATTAGAAAAACAATAGACTAAGTCTATTTACTTCCAGAGTCCGGAGGTTTTTTTTTCTTTTAATTAAAAGAAGTAACACAAAGTACCGTGGCCTGTTGACCATTTATCAGAGGGAAATGAAACACCAGCACATCCAGTAAATATTCACACTAATACATTGCATTTTAAAACAAAAAACAGGTTCATGATTGGACGGGAGAAACCGGGGACACAGAGCGAGGTAGCCCGCCTCATAAGCGAGACACTAGAGCAGGAGAAGAACCAGCAACAGCAACAACACATGGACGACCCCTATGAGCACTCCACAGAGGAGGTGAGTCAACCTTACGCCCTGCTCGTATACGGGAGGGATGGTAGGAATGGGAAAGGTTCTCACATTGATGACATGAACACTGCGTTAGCCCCTTTGCACCGCCCAGTCCAATCCCAGTCAGCTTAACCAGGAGCCAGAGTAGAGTGCAGCTGACTGTGAGTAAGCCATGTGTCACAGTTCTGCTGGGTTGGAAGGTGTTCATTTGACCGCTACCTGTCTGCCACAGTTGTGAAATGTTTGCTTCCCAAAGTTCAAGCAGCCGCAAGCCCCTGTTTTTACGATAGCAAGACTGGGCAAAGATTTACTGGAGCAGACAAAGTCAAAAAAGTAATGTTGCGTAACTTAACAGTGAGGAAGTGGACCCAGCTTCAGGTGGCTCTGTGGTTATACAAAGTGTGTGTAAGTGTGTTGATAATCTTGTTTTTTTTGTTTGACGCCGCAGACAGACTGAAACCAGCCCACCAGTATTTGGTTAGGATGTTACAATGTTCCCTCAGACTGTGGTACACTGTTCCACTGGGAGTGTTGTTGACACACGCTGAGCATGTTCCTCGGCATGAAGGGTGTGTTGGTGTTTGCAATATTTGATGCCATGTGTGATGTCATATTTCAGGAGGAGCGCTATGAGGAGGAGGACGGAGTAGATGAGCGGATTCTGGGTTCCAATTTCTCTCCAGGGCGTAACGCAGAGGTGTTTGAGCTGCCTGATTCAGAGGCTTTGTTTATGCCAACCAACATGGACAGCTCTCAGATGACCTTCAAGTTCAAAGAGGTATCACCCACACCACCACTTTTTTATTATATTAAAGATTCAGTGTTCTGTTTAGACAACCAAAGATTATTAATATCATACAGTGATGGGTGTAACCAAATCTTTTGTTTCCCTTTTTTTGTTCTTTAGCTGCAGCTCCAGCACAGCGTCGCCGCAGCTGAAATAAATCAACTGAAGGAAAAGGTTTGATTAGGATGAAATTAAATTACCTTATTCAAGATATTTATATATTTATAACATACAAGAGAAATTAATGTACAATATAAAACATTCAAAAAGAAACCAAACAAAGTATATTTTATAAACTATATTTTCTGGAGTTTCATCCATCAGTAATTACTATATATATATATAAAATACATTATGTTTCTTCTTTTGAGTAATACAATGAGTAATACACCAGAGTAACATGTCACCATCTCTGTACAGCTAAGGGTGTCTGAGGAGGACAAATCATTGTGGGAAGCCAGAGAGTCTGCGCTGGAGCAAAAGATCGAGGATGGCAACGACAAAATCCTGAAGTTGGAGAGTTACTGGCTAGAAGCCCAGGATCTGTGCAAGAGTTTGAACGAACAATTAGCTGAGACTCAAACCCAGTTTGAGACTCTGGACAAGAAGTACAACAAGGCTAAGAAACTGCTCAAGGACTACCAGCAGAAGTGAGTTTGTCTTAAGTAACACAACACTACACTGTTGTAGGGGTTGGAGTCTATGATTTATTCAAGTCAGTTTATTCATATAACAAATTTAAAAACAACAAATGTTGACCAAAATGTATTTTACATAAAAATACAGTCAGAGTTTAGTATAATTACTTACTATAGTAACTTTATTAATTTACTCAGGACGGGTAACTGTATAAATACAATAGGCAGATTGCACAGAAACATAGTTTAAGCAACCCGGCAGTCGAGATAACATTTGTGAAGACTCACCCTGCTACATAAAGATGTCTGAGGATGGGATTTAAAAACACACTTAAAAGAGAAGAAATGTCTGATTAGACTTTAACTAGGAGCACAGATTGAGGAGGTCAGAGTTAAACTGGTATAAAGTGGAGTCAAAACATGCAGTGTTTGTACTCAGAAGGTGTATTATATGAAGCAGTATAACAATAACCAAATAGATCTGTCCGTCATTTATAGCTGTCACATGGAGCGTGTTTACAAGCTAAAGGACTGATGGGCCATTTCCTTTTTTCCTCCCCAGAGAGATAGACTTTGTGAAGAAAGAGGAGGAGCTGAAAAAAATTCTAGATGAAAAAGACAAGTGGTACAGGGAGCAGCTGGAGACGCTGCAGAACAGGGTAAGACCTCAGCTCAGGACAACTAACCCTTATATACCGCAGCAGAGTTGCTAGAGACACTGAAAGGAGCCTGTGTTGTTTTGTTAACAGATAGCTGCCCTGGAGTCCGGAGGGGCCTCAGGTGTGGAGCGTCAGAGCGGTCAGGACTCGGCAGCACATAAGAGACTGAGCGGCCAAGACTCAGTCACCAACACAGCATCTGTTGACTCACTACTAGGTACAAAGGTCTACTAGAATTAAATAACATTTAAAACGGAAGAACACACGTCACACTTTATTTGTGTAAATCTGTAAAAGATTCACAGCACGCATCATAAACTCCAATGACCCTGGTAAATAATTTAAACCGTGCACACCGTCTTCCAACCTGTTTGGTATGCTTGTTTTTTTTCTCTTCTGTAGAACAAGACTGGAGTGAATTGGTGCCTGAGACTGAGCGTTTGGACACCAGTGCACACAAAGCAAAAGGCCTGCTGGCTCAGAAGGCCAAACGTCAGCCTCCATCTCGGACCAAACTGAAGGAGAGCCTCGCAGTGACTTCAAGTCACTCTCAGGTCAGCCAGCAACAGCTGATGGCAATACATTGCTTAATTTGCTGCAAACCAAAGCTCCATGTTGTATGAGCATATGATTGGATTTAACAGTCAGCCTCTTGAGGCCAGATGTAAGGTATGACATGAAACCTGAAACCCCAAGAAAGCAATTTCATGCTCAAAATGTGAAACTAATGGTGACAAAACAGCCTGTGTCTCCCTCTATACAGAAGAAGTTAAATTAAATGTAACTCTGTGTTAAATGTGAGCTGAACAATCACAGTGAACAAGGTGGGGTTTATGTTTTATGGTATGCAAAATTTAGAAACAACTCTGTCAGGAAACAAAGTTAGCATGGTTTGACCCACTCTTGTGCTGCAGTGCTGAGGCAGCACTTTCCCTAAAACAACAGGAATATCTTCCCATACTCACAGCAGTTCTAAAATACAACGGGGAACATCATTTAGTGTCTGTTTGCTTTTAAAAACAATAAAACACCTTTAATAATACATTATAACAAATAATAAATAAAAAAAGTTTAATTAAAAGGATAATAAAAGTGTTCCTGTTGCATCAAGAAGTTTCTAGGCTGATTTTAGTGTGACGGTGTCACAGGTGTGTCGTCTACAGTCTTACATACGTCAGCCAATCAGAGCTGAGGAGTTTTCTGTTATATAAATAGTTTCTATCCCCTCCTGCTTGCATTGTCTGTGTAAATAATTAGTTTTGGCCCCACAGGAAACTGAAGAGGAGGAGGAGGAGGAGCAGGAGGAGCAGGAATCTCCCAGGAGAAGGAGGTCCATCCAGGAGAGCCTGTCCCTCCCGGTGCCTGTCTGCTATCCTGGGAATGGACAGAAAGATAATCCAGTGGAGCCTAAAGATGGATCCAGGAGTAAGGCAGAGCTCTCCAGCAGCCCGTCTTTGTCGCCATCACTGGGAGAAAGTGTTGAAATCAGCGGAAGTCCTTCGTTGTCCCCTCCTAAAGAGACTTTGTCACCACATTCCCCCTCCGGATTCATGCGCAGTGCCAAGAAGAGGGAGTCCAAAGGCAAGGCCAAAGAGCTCAAAGGTATGCAAGAATAAAAAGAATAAAACGTGATGCCTGCAGGAGCATTTTTACTGAGCCTGATTTATTATGGTTTAATTTCAGAGGAGCTAAATGAGTCCTCGACAACAGGAAAACCTAAAAGACGATTTCCAGACTTTGGGTAAGTCTGCGTAGTGATCACTGTCATTCGTTTGTAAGATATCATCATTTTTGCTCTAACAAAACAAATGTTACCGTTCATCAACAGAGGCCTGCGGAAGTCAGGTGGCAAAGGCAAAAAACATGACAAGGAGGCAATGAGAGCGTCTTTGGACAGCAGGTATTGCTCAACTTGATTTATAAAAACCTAAAGGTGTGGAACATTGTGTAACAGGATCTATTGGCAGAAATGGAATATAATATCTTGAAGGATACTTTTCTCCCTTTTATCTGATGGTTATTACTCATTGAGTCATTTTAAAGCATTACACTGTACACTGAATGTGGATAACTGTATCTTCCTCTTTTGCCTGCGCCTAGGGGATCGGCGGAGTTACTGGAGGAGTCTGGAGGGAACCTGTCTCCTGCTGATTCAATGAGCTCCATCCCCACCTGTATGCCCTTCTCCTGGTTTGGAGACAAAGAGAGGGACAGAGACAGAGAGCCCTCATCTTCCAGCAGCAGTCTGCCGTACGCTGCAACCGAGACCAGCAGTGAGCAAAGCCAGGATCGCAAGAATAAGGTTTGTGACTATTAGGAAATAGATACCGGACATGGAGAGTATTAGTATCACAGCATTAATAAGATATCAGGCACAGTGCTACACAGATGAGACTGTAATAATAATATACTCCTCTCCTCGCTGAGAGAGTAAAACTAGTAGACACATAATGTGAGGCAGTTTCTAGACACGCGCCTTCATTGATCAGTTCTCCAAATAAGCTACAATAAACGGATCCATATGTTAGCCATTAGAGAGAGCGAGGGGAAAGATTCGTTGGCTTTTCAATGAGTTTGCAAATATTGACACATCAAACGCATCCAGTGAAACGCCTTCAAACTGTCACACAGGCTGCGGCGGGGCTTGTGTTCCCACGATACCGTTTAATGAGTTCAAGACTCGAGCTGAACCACGATGGCATGATCACTAAGAGAACAGTTTGGGTTTTGTCGCTGTGCATTATGGTAGTTTTTGTCAGCGCTGTGCTGCCTGGACATTTATCTCACTGAACCGTGTTTCCTTCAAACAGACAAATCTCTCCTGGTCCTCTTTATTCAGTCGCTCATTAGATTTGGTACAGTATACACGTTCTTGTTTCACCTTTTTTGGTTTCTAGACGACACAGTAGAACGTTACTAACACACGTAGTCCTGCGATTATTTGTAATTTCTCACCTCAATACATCCTGTGAATGAATGAATGATTCACTGCTTCTTTTGTAGTGGGTATGTGGTAGTGTGAAAATAATGTCATCTAATGTCCCTGTATCCTCATGCAGAGAGCCTTGTGGTTTGTATTAGAGGAAGCACATGAAGGCCGCAGTTTCTAGGGGCTTGTTGCACCAGCTCATCGGACGTTTGATCAGAGACGTGTGTATAAAGTTAACTGTTCGTTGTAAGACCTTAATGCTCTTACTACATTGACATTAAACTGCTTATGGACTTGCACACAGCTGGTGCCACAGCCTGCAGATCTGGACAACATTTCCTTTATTCAAATTTGAACCAACCTGGAAAAAAAACAAGCCACAGTTTAACTTTGAAACTACATGAGCACCGAATAGTTAATCTTTGTAGCGTCTACTCGACTGAACTGAACACATTACCCCATACCTGAATGTGTGTTTACTTTCATTAGAGGTAGTAGTGTTAGTTGTTGTGGTTTAGAAGCTGTCGGTGTAGTTTTGGTGGTGGATTGATTTTAGTTTTACTCACCTTTTCCTTTCACATGTTGAAGATCAGTCACTCATTGGCTCAAATCAACGACCGGGGTTGCTGCCACAGTTTTAATCAACGATAATAATCCCAATCCTCTTGGAAACAGCACTGCACTTAACCCCTCACACCTGTAGTGTTGTCTGTCTGCTTCTCCTAGTGCAGAACTGTTGTTTGGTGATGTGTGACTAGTAAATGCGTTCCTTGTTTCCACTTGTTCCAGAGTTTTTCAGTCATAGATGATTCTAGCCCCGCCAGTCCCAGTTCACACATCTCTGGGTTAGTTGCCGAACCCAATCTGTCTGGGCGCTCACACACTGTAATCTTCTCTTCCAGCGAGGTGAGTGCTCTCCTTGTTGCGCTGCCACAAAAGCCGAGTGGGACGCCTTGATGCGGCTGAAAGGGGACATTCTCAAGCATGCTCTTTGAGCCTCTCCCCTTTTCATAGCCCAGATTAAATTGTGAATGCAGAGGGGGTAGAAGAGACCTGCATGTGTGTGTGTTAAAGCTGTTTTGTTTTCTGTTTAAAGTCTTGCAGCTTAGCTTTTCTTAAGTCAGCTGTGATGTTAATAGTTTGTGTTTTGTTAGAACCGTCAACCAGCGCTTCATGTTCTTTACAAGCTTTGGCAGACCACAGAACAATGTTGACTGCTGTGCTGCCTGCTCAGTGGTGGTTCAGCGTCTGTTTGTCTTTCTGATATTATAGTTTAAGTGTCTCAGTGTGAACACACACATCTGCATCTGAGAATGTGTTGGTATTCTGCTGTTACTGCACGCTTGTGTGTTTTAGCTTGAGAAATGTGTACTCTGCTCAGCTTTGTTCAACAGAAGCTGCAGTACATGTTGTTTTTGTTTGTTGTATACATACTGTAGGTCTTTATCATTTATTTTTGCCATGCTTCAGACATGAGTCATCTCTTTCCTTTACAGTACAGAAACATTTATGATACAAACCACTCAGATTTTCAGATTCCTACACAGAAGTATTCAGAACTAACTAAAAGTATAAAATAGTAATGTTCTTGCTCAAACAACGATTGTTTTTCTGATATCTGTCTGCATTATCTGTGTCCTCTGTAGACTTTGGATGATGAACCGGTAGCTTCAGGAAAAGAGTATCAGTGGCAGAACCGGCCTGTTTCTGAGTGGACCAATCAACAGGTCTGTCACTGGTTGATGGGCATGAATATGGACCAATACACACCTGAGTTCACAGCTAAGGGAGTGGACGGCCAGCAGCTCTTGTATTTGGACAGTGACAAGTTGAAGGTAAACAAAACCAGCACTCGATGATAATAATTAACTTTGAATCACCTGTGTGATTATGGAATGATAGTTTAAGAGTGATGTTGTTATTTTTATCTGACAAAGCCTCTGTCATTGTAAAATAAGTCACTATTAAATTGTCTTGTCAGCCTTTGACTGCCACCTTGTGGCCAGAAGTTGCAGTTAGAGATAAATATAAATTAAAAGTTTAGCAACATTTTAGAGGAAAAGAATATTAAGGACATAAATAAGAGAAAATGCTATGACAGGAATATAACACTGGGATGATGACAAGACTGTATATTGTAATACAATTGTAGAATAGGATCATCTTAAATAACAGTTTTAATTAGGATAAATTATAGTTTACAACCTGATTTCATTCATTTTTCTTCAGAAGAAAAGTTTCCGTCTGGATTAACTTTCTCACACTTATACATCAATCCTGAGGGTTTGTTTATAAAACGTCACACCAATCATTTTTATTTTAAATAAAGTCGTATTTCACAGCAACTTTGTTTTTAATTAATCAATTTGTCACCTGGAAAATATTTCCCCCTTTAGTTTGCCTAATGTTACAGTAAAATAAATTAGTTTGCTGTACTGTGGATTAATTAATGATGAAACTCATTAGTTGCAGCTTTACTTTGGTCCTTATTTGTTGACATGTTTACGATGTAGAGTAGCATAATTCTGCCTTAAATCTGTGCACTTTCTCCCCTCAGGCACTCGGCGTGTCGAGTCAGAGCGACCGTTCAACCATCAAGAAGAAGCTGAAGGACATGCGTAAGGCTCAGGAGAAGCTGGAGAAACAGAGAGAGAAAAAGGAGAAGGAGGTTCGACGCAGTGGGAGACTCCCAGTCAGTGCTGACTCTGTCTGCTGAGGCAGCAGCTCTGCACAACTCATAAAGTCCATCTGTAGCAGGATCATGAGCTGCCCCCTTTTTTTATATATATATATATACACTTTTGGTGCCATGACGTTCATGTGACATGGCGTTAATGCCAACAGGCAGAGGGCGTGACTGCCAGGAGAGGACCTGTGCCGACTGAGGTGCCAGTTATGATTTATGTTCATACCGTAGCATCCCGTTTCTTTTCTCATCACTGTTTCTCTTTAATATTTTTAACACATTTTCAGCTCAAACCATTTTTAAATGAAAGATGGGGAATGTCACAAAGAGTTGGGTATGTGACCAAAAAGGAATCTTAACATTTTTTTACCACTAAAAAGCTCGAAGCTATAATTGTTTGCAGATGTAGTTGTTCAGCAGATCATGCACACATTTACCTATGGAAGTCAAATGTACACAGCTTTTTCTGCATTTTATATTTCTGCTAGTATAACTTGCTTGTTCCCATGTACAACTCTTTTACAGGAACGGTTATTGTACAGATAAAAGCACTATATTTGTCTTTTAAACTTCAATGGGCGACAAGGTTTTAAATGTATAAATAAGTTTTATACATGTGCCTCTTAACTGCATATCTTTTTTTTTTTTTTTACTTAAATACCAATGTTCATTTTATATTATCGACATTTTTCTACTAAGTAGAATAGCTAGGCTGTTGTTTTTTTTGCTGAATGAAAGGCAACAAACAAATCAAGTAGGGACGAGGTGAATGCTGCTCCTGCTGTCCCCGGACTCTGGCTGTGTGTGGACGCGGTACCGCGACCACGCAGCACGCAGGTCTGCTACATGTACACCGCACCGGTCCGTTAGGCGGTGACATGCCAACGACAAGGACTTGTGTGAGTCGGGAGCACAGCGCTGTCGTGAATGAATGTGAGGCTGAACGATGAGTTATTCGCAGCCGAAACCGAAGTGCTTCCTCTCTTTCTCTCTTCAAGCATGACTCCATGTTCTGTATACAATACGACATGTTGGGACTGCAAGAAAATCATGTTTCCACATCTTCTGAATCAGAGAAACATTTCTTGGTACATACATCAATAAACTAATTTTGACTTTATGTGATATGTTTGCTTCCTCTTTTCTTCGGTTAATTTGAGTTTACAGTGAGCACCAGATGGCTGTAAACTGACAGGTTTTTATATATTAGTAGAGGAATAACAATCCTACACAGCAGTCCTGTAATAAATTAAATTGTTGACATGTTGGATGTTGATTCAGTGTGTTAATTTCTTTGAGGCTGTGGCTTGTTTTGGTGTTTTGATTGCATAATACTGTTTGATATGGACCTTCAGTTGTAATAATGGATTTAAACATTTCCTCCAATGACTCATAACTCTGGATACAAACTGTAACATTCTCACAGTAACAGTGATTTTATATCAACGCTATAAAATTGATTTAACATCACGTCACTTTTTAACTGTATTGATCTTTAAACCAAACCTGGGGCAGAAAGTACAGTAACACAAAGAACTGATCAGTTTCCACCTTTTACTTACAAGAAGAGATCGTCGACACATAAGAGCGTTTGAATTGTTTATTTTTGTTTTACTGAACATGATCCATACAGCATAACTGCTTTAGTGCAACATGGAAAATATTAATTATAGCTTATTTAACTTATGCTATAACTGGCTGTAAGTGACGACTCTTGTGAGGAAAAATAACCCATTGCAAACCCATTAATACTTTTTTGATCATGTTGATTGGATCCAACTGAAGAAGAAATGCCCTAAATTTAAACATTTTAGACTCTCCAACAAGTTTAAAATAAAAACAAGCAGCATATATATATTTTATATAATATATATATATAATATAAATATATTTATATTTAGTCAATGGCAGCAACTAATTGTGTAACAAGTTCTCCTGACAAAGTTTTAAACTTCACATGAAGCAGAAGAGATGAACAAACTACACACGGATTAACTTCAAAAAAAAGAAAAAGAAGCAGCTAAGTGATTCAGGAAAAAGCCTTAAAACCAGCAGAACAAACTGTGAAGACAATTTGTCGATACAAACACGGTTCATACATTAAAGGACGAGTTCACCCAAATTACTAAAACATTTTTCCTCAGCCCCGCTGGCATCGAACCACGCAGGACGTTTCAGGCAGAAATACTGAGACCTACATGTGTTGTTCCTCTCAATGCATAATGTTATTTATTTATTATTAAATAATTTGTTATATATTGTTGATAAATAACTGTTCACTACAGAAATGTCAAAAAAATATGTTTGAGGTAATTTAGAAACAGTGGCACCTTTACCTGGTTTGTCCACCAGAGAGCACTGACACATATTTCAGCTCCGGATATCTTCCCAATTCTTCAACAACCATATTTAATGGATCCTGAATGAAAAATGTTTGTTATCTGATGTTGTTGAAAAAAGGCTGGTGCTATTCAATAATAGCACCAGCCTCAAAACTCCAGTAGTGGTTGAGCTTTGTGTCTCTTTAGACAGCTGATCCCAGTCATTACCATTAATAAGTGCCAGTGGGAAAAAAATATTTTTGTTGGCTGCTGCTCTCCAGAATAAATCGTTGTTCTATATGGCACTAAAACCTCTGTTGTTACTTTCTGTGCAAATAAATCTGAAATTATCAACATAGCGCACACACACACACACACACGCACACACACACACACCTGTCGTCTCTTGCACACGCCACTACTGGGACTAGAAACTGCGATATGTCGTCATGTCCTTGGGCTCCTTGCTGGGGACGCACCAGTCGTCGGCCTCGTGCATCGTGTTGTAGTGCTTCCAGACCGACTTGTTGTACACAGGGAGCCTCTCGATGGACTCTGTGGAGAGCGCCTGACGGAGGGTCGAGAGAGTAAAGTTAAAACATGGATGTAACTCACGAATACAGTCTCCCTTTGCGTGTGAGAGACACACACACACACATACTGTTAATGTAAAACTTACCCGGATGTAGATCACAGCGTCAGTTCCATAACCCTCCAGGGAGTACAGCTTCAGGTCCCCTTGGAAGTACCGGGCGTACAGTCGAGAGATGGGCAGACCGTACCCGTAACCGGCCTGGAAAAAGGAAAACAAGTTAATTTCTCCACCTTTAACATAACCACGACACAAAACCCTAAAATCTAAAACAACAGAGCAGTTAGACAGGCACTGGAGCAAGTTAATAACACATAACTGATTATTTATGCTGTATACATGTTAAAGGGGCACCAGGATCTCTCTTTAAAGCAGTGTTACAATAAGAAGACCATGTGATACAGTTGAAAGCTCTGGAAGCACTATGGAAGTGTTGTAATTATTTGTTTTGAACTTAGGAAGCGTAAAGTAATTCAGAACAGTCACTGAGCAAACTGAAGACCGTCTGACTGGTTGAAAGCTCTGGAAAAAGCTGTGACGTCTGCTTTAAATCCTCCAATCACTACGGCTGGACGATATGGCTGAAATCAAAGTTACAATAATGAGAGGAAGCTGATCTGTTACTGACTTCAGGATCAGGAGGATGTGTGCAAAACAATAATCAATAAAATAATAAAATGTACATAATGTAATTATAGTGTCTCACTTTAATGTTAATAACTCCACACAAATGTAACACATTTATTTCTGTTCTAGTGTTAATGGATAAGTCGATAACCACGTTAATTCAGACACTATTGATCACACATCAGGAGTACTGACCAGAGGAGCAGCACGCGACCCGTCGATGCTGGGTCGAGGAGCTGTGGAGTACGTGTAGGTGAACAAGCGGTCGATCTTGCGCAGCGGCACGCCTCCTCCTCGGTCACTCACCTGGAGAAGAATATACGCTGTGAACAGTCTTCCTCATGCAGTAACTCACCTGACTGCCACGAACCGTACAGACCACAGAGCAGAGCGGCTTTACCTTGACCGTCAGATCTTCAGTTCCCAGAGCCACCTGTGCATGGATGGAAGGATACTCCATGGCATCGCCGTATAACTCCATGGTGGCCCGCATGGCGTTCTGCAACGATCAAAACGTTTAACATGAGAGGAAGGCGGGATGAGAAGATAGAAAACTGCGACATGGGAACCAGTTAAGAGTTCAAAAGGCAAAACCTACCTTAAAAAGTTCAAACACCATATGATACAGATGAGATGGGACATAGACCACGGTGGCGGATGCTCCCTGCTCTTTGACTGTCAGGACAAACAGATGATCACAGGTTAGAGAGAATTCAATCAGATGTGGTTCAATCAATCATTTATATGTATTTATTCATAAAAAGGTCCAGTGTGAAACATTTAGGAGGATCTACTGGCATTTTCATTAGTGTATAATCACCTGAATATAGGAACTGTTGTGTTTTTGTTACCTT
>NW_023340095.1:13741732-13745714 GCF_004916995.1 Morone saxatilis | reverse complement strand
CCTACACACTGGTCCTTTAATGCTACAGTTTAAAGTGCTTAATGAGAACCAGACAGAAGGACAAAAGTGTGTGTGTCACTGTATCTTTAGACAAACATCCGATCGGATTACCGTTGAATTCCTCCAGCACCAGCTCGGGAGAGTTCATGTAGTAGCGGTCACAAAGGTTTCGTGCGTTTTCGTAGGCGTCTACGAGGAAGAGATTTGTTTTCAGGAAAAGAACAGAAATGACACTTGAATACTGTCACTGTCACAGCGCGTTCCCCGTATAGTGTTTGTGACATCCTCACCTCTGATAACCTCACTGACGCGACAGTGCGGATCAATACTTCCGATCTGTTTGGGATGAGCTGGGTTCACCTTCACCTTCCCGCCGAAGAGGAGAGCTGGAAGAAAAACACACAGGGATGAGACTGTGCACGGCTGTCCACGTAATTTAAATGATAAACACACCACAATAGACATTTCCCTCTCAAATAATTAATGAATTAACTGTTTTGTCTATAAAATGTCACATAATGGTGAAAATATATTCATTTTAATATCAAATAAGACAAAGAAAAGCAGGAAATGTTCACAACTGAGAACCTGAAACAGGTTGTTGTCATCTTGCTCTTGTGTTTTGAAAATGCAACAAAAAGCAAAAACAAGATTTCGGCCACAGCTCTCAAACGGCTCTGTTTACAGACCGAGGTCACAGCGGACTGTGAGATTTTAAGCGCTACAAGTTTTGGCAGAGTTTTGACACAAGCTGTGTTTGGCCAGAAAAGCTCTCAACCGGCTGTTGGTGGAAACATTTCACAGCGTGATGTAGGACAATCAAAGTCTTCGTCACGATTGTCAAATTCTATCTGGGACAGCCTGGAATTACAGAGTAATGGGGCTTTTAAATGAGCCTGAGGAGTAAAAAACAATGTATATTAGTACTAGAAAGGAAGTACAAACAGAACCTGTAAGGTTTTTAAAATCATATTCAGACTTAAAACACAACTGGAGATTGTTTCTGTGATGTTGAACTTTGTATCCTGCTGCTAATATTATCTATAAATCAGTTCTCTCCAGTGATTCTTACAGTCTTTGTCTTATAAATTGATTTTTTTTATGTAAATAACATCCAAATAAATAACAATACTGTTGCCAGACAACAATACATCAAAGTTATTAACAGTATAAACTATAAACATTATTTATGTAGCTCTGTATGATTGTCCAGGAGTGGTAAAGCAAACTAACTAATTGTAAAATCCTTATATAATGTAGTTTAGTAAATATTGGACCAAAGCAGAGATCATGTAACTCCATATTGTTGAATCTTTATATCACAAAGTGTCAACCTTTGGATTTATTATCTAACCATGTGACCCTGTGAATGTTGTTTTGTTTTATCATTACATCCTCATATGTTCCTCATGTGTCCTCACTGTAGTGAACAGCAGGAAAACAGGTTTTATCTGAGTCAGGTGTACAGCAGGAACTCTTCCTCTTTTAAACATAACTGCGCTGCTGTGACACCTTTACCTGGTTTGTCCACCAGTATGTGTTCATAACATCACACACAACACGAAGTTGTACAACTAAATGAAAGCTTGCAGTTCCTTAAAGCTACATGATAATTCAATTTATAGTAGAATAACATAAAATAAACCAGTATATACAGTTGGCACTTGGCAACGTCAGGAAATGTCTTCGTGCCGTGGTTTGTTGAGTCCTGGTTCACTGTGACGTTAAAGGATTACACCCTGAATAAATATGTGGGACTTTTAAAGGAATATCTTATCTCCTCTTACTGAATAAAGATGGCTACCAGGACTGTGTTCAGACAGGTCGGCCTCCGCTTCGTCTGGTTAATGGAGCGGATCGGCTCTCTGAGTCCAATCTACACTCAAATATCATCACCAAATGTTCCCTCTGCTGCTGTGTTGAGTTTAATAAAGCAGATTACTCACTGTGCTGGTTGAGCAGCATCCTGATGGAGATCCTGCTCATGTAGAAACGATCCAGGAAATACTGAACATTTTGGCTGACGATGGGATCCGTGCCGTAGGTCTCCTTGTACTCCACGACTCCCTGAGCCATGGTGGGAATGACGTCGTTGTGCCGATTTCTGATCTTTATAACAGCGTCTGTGAAACTAAATAAAAGACGTACAAAATAAAAACCAACGCGAACAGAAAGAAATAAAGCCGAACTATTTAAATCGTTTTAATTTACTTACTCATATGTGACTTTCTCATCGTCCGCGTTTTTGTCTTTGAACTCGAGAATCTCCTGAAGACTCTGCATGTACCTGCGTGTGGGGGAAAGAGGGATCACTATCATTTATTTGCAGCCATCGGTGTAGTTTGAGAGAAAAACAAGAGAAGAAAAACCTGCATACCAGCCCTGGACCAAGCGGACGGAGGGGGTCCTCAGTAGGTTGTCGGGCAACAAGTTGATCTCTTTCATGATGTTCGCCAACCTCACAGGTAACTCCTGTCTGAGGAAGGCGAATGATGTTTTCTCACATGCATTTTCTGAACCTGAAGGTGTAAACAAAGATATAACAAATAAGATTGTTATGTTTCAAACAGACAGGGATGCTGCTAAAGGAGAGAAACATTATTGTTTATTGTCTTGTGCGGCAGTAAAGCAGAACCTCGATTTGTCAAGTATTTTATCTGCTGGATAAAAAAACAGACACTTCTACATAATTTTTTCAAGTAAATGTACAACATCGTGATGTAAATCAGTGGTTCCTGTTTATGGATATTTCATATTATAATCAACAAATAACAATAAGAGTACAGAACGACTGATAAACTGTACAATGAACCCAGATAGTGACACGGAAGTTTCTTATTGTTCTATTAGCTCTTTGGTTATTTTAACTGCGTACCTTTCTAACGAGGGCGAGGCTGTTTATCACAGTGAAGGCTACAGACTGTGTTCAGGTCTTCAACATGGACATCTTAAATCATAATCTAAACTTTAAAAATAACAATTTCATTTAGTTTTCTGCACAGAAATGAACAAAATGTATATTTCTTTTAAAGTTGTATTACACCCTTTAAAAGTCTGTGGTAGTCTGAAGTTTGTTTGTTTGTTGTTTGTAACATGAACCACTGAACACAATACAAAAGGAGGCTCCTGCATATATTTTTTTACCTGATATTGAGTTAATATCTCCCTGATATTCAGACGTGTGTGCAATTTGTGTTGAATAAAACTAAAGCAGCACAACAAACTGACCTACAGCAGGGTTACCATATGATTACCAGGGTAGGATCTCTTAAAAATGACAACAAAAAAAGGGATTTTTCTGCAAAACCTTGACTTTTTTTAATGAAAAAGGGATCCATTATTTGAATATATATATATGTGTGAGTGTGTGTGTGTGTGTGTGTGTGTGTGTGTGTGTGTATCTTCTTACCAAAATCTAGAAACTGCTTCATTGAAAGAGGGGAGGGGGAGAACTTGGAGTAATAGTCGATGTCCTTCCCGATGGAGACGCTGCTCCTCAGGAACCGTAGGATCCTCATGCTGGCTCAGTGATCAGTGCTCAGTGATCAGTGGCTGTCAGACAGTAAATGCTCTTTTATAGGATCGATCGATCGATCACGCAGCTGACTTTACAGTTAGCCTAATCTGTGTTGACATTAGCTTTCCACGCTAACTTCAGCAGCTCATAAACACACGCGTGAATTTAACGATCTGTCATTAAGTGAGCTGGTAGAAGTTTGTGCTTCCATCGTCTCCGCAACTGTAAAATGTGTCTAAATCGCCCCTTTTTACTTTTAATTGGTCATATCTGAGACCTTGTTGTCAACATGGGCAGAAGTGTGCGGCGAGTCAGATCCTCAGAGAGTCAATACGACGTCAAGATAAGAAACCCAAGTGTCTTTAGAAATTGTTTTTAAAAAAAAAACTTTATTGATGAAAATATGCTTTCACTTTTTATTTGTCATGGTACAGCAAAAGTATTGTTTTCTTAGCGTATATGTGT
>NW_023340095.1:13739426-13741632 GCF_004916995.1 Morone saxatilis | reverse complement strand
ATTGTTTTCTTAGCGTATATGTGTAGATAAAAACTATAATATAATATAATATAATATAATAAAAACTATTTTAAAATGTATTATTTTTAATTTAAAAAATGTTTTGTTTTTAAAAAATGTAATTACAACATGTTTAAAGAGTGAAGCGATGTAAAATATTTCAGTCAACATGAGTTGTTTTAGCAAAATGACATTTGTGAATTTTAAATGTACCAGTTAAAACACAATATTTAAAATTAAATATAATAATTATCTTTGTGTTGTTCATTTGTGGAGATAATCGATCATTTTACAGTTCGATTTCTCCGTGCCACTGTGACAGAAGGTATTTTAAACGTTATTATAATATTTGTCGTAGATAACTGTAGAAATAAAAATAAAAACAACTCCGTTTGGAATGTACTAATGCGACAGTTATTTTCAGTTGGTTCTCTTTCTCTTTGGAAATCTCTCCTTCAATCCCTGCGTTCTGTCTTTCAGGCAGGAAGTTAAACCGTGGATCGTGATTGGTCAATGGATCTGTCACTCACAGAATAGAGGCGGGACTTGTGTGCCGGCAGACTAAACTCAGGGCGAACACTCCCGTTATCTCCGGTCCTGACGGACTGCCGTCACTTCCTGTAGTCGACCACAGAGATGCCTGCGTGAAGAAGTGAAAGCAGCGGGCCACGTTGTGTTGAAGGATGTGTTGTTAGTTTTCAGTCGCCGTCTGGGTCGAGGTAACGTTAACAAACCTGTGACTGACGGTATTAACCGGTAACGTCTCGGAAGTGATCGTAGGAGAGAGACTCTTTTCCTCGGTGACAGTTGAACCGACGCGAACTTGTGACCCGCCAAAAGCCACGCAGAGGGTTCAGCGAGGAAGAGACCATTTTGTACTTTTTCTGTTTTCAGTAAGGTTTTTATTGAACATGAGCGGCGGATTTAACTTCGGACAAGCCTCCACGGGTTTCTCTTTCGGAGCTCAGAAGACCACAGCCGCAGTCCCCGGGACCGGCACCGGGACCGGGACCGGGACCGGGACCGGGACCGGGACCGGCTGTGGCGGGGGCTTCCTATCCGGATCCGTCGGAGGTTTCGGGCCTCTCGGAACCGGCGCTCTCGCTCCTCGCGCTCCCGCTCCTTGTTGCGCGGCTTCGGGAGTTTGGGCCCAAAACTGTCCGGAGACAAGCTCCGGTCGCGGCTGTCGTTGCGGTTGCGGCTGCGGGATCGAGTGCGGGGTCTCCGGGCCCGAGGGCTCCGAGGCTCCCCGCCGCCGTCCGAGCTGGAGCGGTCCGACATCGGCTGAATCCGGACTCACACTGGACCTACGGCACACTGCGAGGACACAAAGGTTTCTGTCTTTAATACGCAATTAAAGCGTTCGACAACAGGAAGTCGTGATGTGTCCGTCCGCAAACAGAACCCGGTCTTCCTCACAGTGTGATGAACATAGTTCCGCCTGTAGAAGTTTGTCAAATATAATTACTAAATAAATAAATACAGAAGAAATATTTGAACAAGCAGATACTTTCTTTATCTTATTATATTTCTATTTCTATTTTCATTTTATTTTTTTTATTTTTACTTATATGTATATACCTATATATACATTTCTAATTAATATACATTGTGTTATATATTGTAATATAATTATTATTATATTATTTTATTCTTTAAGACTGTGTGAACAACTGTAACAAACACATTTCCCCAATTAATAAAGTATTTCTGATTCTGACTAATTTAATTTTACTGAAGACATTTAGGATAATGCCATCCACTTGTCAATATCATAACGTTACAAATGAGGTGGGATATATATATATATATATATATATATGAAACAAGAAATATGAATTTGCTTAGCCTTATAAAATCTAAAAGTATTTAGTATTGAGTTGATAAAGCCAGTTCCCTTTGAGCTAGTTTGTTATTATTATAAGTTGGGTGCAACTTTATCTGACATATAATAAAAAAAGATGAATAGATGTTTATTTGTTTTTGCTGCTGTTTTTGTCTTCAATCAGATATAGTTTATAGTATAGTAGATACAAGAATTCATGCTTGTATCAAGAATTTAGTTGCACTTAATGCAATGCAAATTTCAAACTTTACAATCGTATCGTCGGAAAATGTAAACATATGGGCATGTTGGTGCATATAATTGTACAGTGTTTTGAAGTTGTGTAAAGTGTGTAAAGTGTAAAGTGTATAAAGTGTAAAG
>NW_023340095.1:13694626-13739326 GCF_004916995.1 Morone saxatilis | reverse complement strand
CACACACACAAACACATACGTACATACGTCAGCACCTTGTGCCACCATCACTCAGCACCGCCTCGCTCCCCTATCTAACCCATAGTGTGTGAAGGGCATCAGGCTGACCTGCATGTGTGCGTGCATGGGTGCGTGCATGTGTGTGTGGCCCCAGCGGAGTCTGATAAGGGGAGGCTATGGGAAGCAGAGACTGAAGCCTTGGATAATGGAAAAGCTTATCTGATCGATGGACCAACAAGGAACACTGAGCATGCAACATACACACACAAACACGTACACACACACACATAACCCGTTTACCAAACTGAGGCCTTGTGGAAACACTGCTGTTATTGGTAATAATTATGACCCGAGGGCATCCACCTTTCAATGACAAAGATTAAACAGAGTATCAAGACTTCCAAGTTCCTGGGCTAAAACTTTTTATTGTTCTGTCTGGGTTCCACATTCACTTAGTAAAGATTCAGGCTCCTGGGTAAAATGCTTAAGGATGAGTTACTGTGGGACTTCCAACAAGAAGACCCTCTGGTTTCTGGTGCTGTCTTGTCCTTGATCAAAGCACCGAGGGGTAAGCAAACAAAGCCAGGCTAAAATTACACATTCTCAGAGCTTCTCATGTTGTGGCATGCAAGTGCGCAGAATAGTCGACTGATTGATGGGCTGCTCTAAGACTGGCGCGGGTGTACAGTATTATCTCAATAATCATAAGATAATGTCTTTCTCAGTTCCGCGACCACCCACTGTGTGCCTCAGCGTGTTCTGGTGTGCACGCCGTCGAGGTGTGTCAACATGAGGATGGTGGAAACAGCTGACAAAGCCCCAATTATATTGCTGCCGTTTCTATTCTCTAAATAGACTGTGGATCATCAGCAGAACATGGTGGAACCACTATAAATTACAGCATTTTTACATAACCACTGGCTGTGGTTGCTGCTCTAACACAAGAATATGGAAACTAACCCAGTGTTAAACTGTAATATTGTATGGCCAGTAGCAAAGCAGCCCTGTCACTATCCATTGAGATGATTTTGTTTGTATGCGTGTGTGTGTGCGTGTGTGTGTGCGCTAGGGAAGAGACACTGTTGGGCTGAGTGTCCACCCACTCCAACCCCAAATAACGCCCCAGTCTAAACCAGCCGCCTTCCCTCCTACCCTCTGACTTTCACATATGGGAGTGAACTGGAAATGCGTGGATGCCAGAAAGGAGGAGTCATGATGGAAATAGGCCAAAATGATGGAGGAGGAGATAGTGGAGAATGGTGGGAGTACGATATAGCGCACACACAAAAAAAAGTCACCTCTTATAGGTCAAAGTACATAAAAACCTAGGGCCCAACAATAAATTGAAAATAAACAAATTTGCCACAATGAACAAAAATGGCTCATGATTCACCAGATCAACAAAAAACAACAAATAACCCCACCGAATCATGCAGACAAACAAAGTCTGAGGAAATAGCATTCGGTGAGTTGTGACTGGCTAGGGCCGGGGTTTTGTGGTGCCTTTTTTTTGCAGGATGCAATTTAAACACACCCTCAGGCTACAGGACTTCATGAATAGGACAGAAAATCAAGAGCAGAGCAGAGCGAAGAAAAGAGGGAGAGAGGAAAGAGGGGAAATGAGATAGTGGCGAGAGAAAGAACAGGAGATGGCGGAGAGGAGAGAGAGAGAGCGAGAGAGAGAGAGAGAGAGAAGAGAAGACGATTTAAGAGGAAAGACGAAAGTGGAAAAAAGGAGAGAAGGGCACAGAGAGTGAGCGAGACCAGTCAACGAATGTCAAACGGGCTTTATAAAATGCATCTTGGAATGCTGTACTTGAACATGTCTGCCTATCACAATGTCAATATGAATTCCCAATAACACACTCACCTCTCCTTGGAAGCTCTTGAGCAAAGGGGCAACCTGTTTCCGTAAATCCTAGAAAAAAAATGAAAAAAAGGAGGTTAGTGAGTCTCAAAAATTAGATAATCAAAGGATCCATTATAATCCTAAAATAATACACAGAGATATGAGGCAGTGATGTTCACAAGCAGTGAAAACTGCTAACAGACCATGTCGTGATCAAATAAGTCACTAATTGAAATCAAGTAACAACCATTCTTGCCAAAGCCAATGAATCATGAGTGATGCGTGAGCGAGTGATGTAGACAGGGGTAAGGAGGAGGCCAGGTTTGTACCCTGAGGTGCTCTGGCGGACTGCGTTTCTCATCAGAACAGGTGCAGCACCACCTGGGCCACCCAGAGGCACCACTAGTGCGTGTAAGACAGAGTGAATGAGCCACAGAGTAGGCCTACAGTTAATGCAAATTGCCTCCGCGCACCTACTATAAAACAAATGCTTTTCACCCTGCAAGTCCCATTGCATGACTTTCCAGTACGAATCAGCGGTTTCAGATTAGATAGCCAGTCAAGTTTGTATCAGGGGAACATGCAAATCACCATGCTGTTAGCTGAGCCTACATCCTGACAAACTGAACTGGAGCGTACGGTAAAAAGCACGGCAGAATAGGACATTCTGTACAGGAACATTTGATTTGCACAGTTTGTGGACACACACATACTCACAAAACTGCCTAATGAAGATGTGAAGTAGGGCAACGACAGATGTGTGCTCGGGAGACTCTGCGCCTTTTAGAAACCTCTGCCTAAAAGCCTAACCGATGCTGCAGGGAGTGCGCATCCCAAACTGACCTGGGACCTGTGTCTGGGGCTGGCCTAATCCCAGGTTGGTCCAGACAGGCCGCTTGTCTGGGGCTGAGGACAGGTCATGACCTCTGTGACCCTGCCCCATTGTTACCTCATCAGGGGTCGTTGTGGCTGTTTGTCTGGGCCAATTCAATATTCCCCTGCTGGGAATAATGACCTCCAGCCCGCCCCTGCCCCTGCCCCTGCCCCCGCCGCCACAACTGCAGCCGCCACAACAGGCATCGCTACCGGCATCGCTACCGGCTTCACCCTGGGGCTCCGACCTGCATCCAGCGCAGGTACCACAGCAACTGCTACAGCCACAGCAATCACTACGACCGCTGCTCCTCCCGTGATGACCTACGCGCAGCTGGAGGGTCTCATTAACAAGTGGAGTCTTGAGCTTGAGGACCAGGAGAGACATTTCTTACAGCAGGCGACTCAGGTGAACGCCTGGGACCGCATGCTGGTGGAGAACGGCGAGAAGATCACGTGTCTGCACAAGGAGATGGAGAAGGTGAAGCTGGACCAGAGGAGGTTGAACCAGGAGCTGGATTTCATCCTGTCCCAGCAGAAGGAGCTGGAGGACTTGCTCTGCCCGCTTGAGGAGTCGGTGAAAGAGCAAAGTGGGACCATCTACATGCAAAACGCAGACGAGGAACGCGAGAGGACGTACAAGCTCGCCGAGAACGTGGACGCACAGCTGAAGAGGATGTCCCAGGACCTGAAGGAGATCATCGAGCACCTGAACACGTCCAGCGGCCCAGCAGATACCAGTGACCCAGTAAGGTTACACCTTCCGTTAAACCTCCCTTCACACGTCCTCGGTGCTTTTGTTGTAATTAAACTTTCTTTCTTTTCTTTTCTTTTCTCTCGCAGCTTCAGCAGATCTGTAAAATCCTCAACACCCACATGGATTCACTTCAGTGGATCGATCAGAACTCGGTTCTTCTGCAGAGGAGAGTCGAGGAGGTGTCCAAATTGTGCGACAACCAGCGCAAAGAGCAGGAGAAAACCTTTCGCTTAACGTTTGACTGATTGACACTCCCATGTATGTTCACATAATGCTAACTGTGGATTTAGGTTTTTTCTTTTTCTTCCAGTAGTCAGAAGGTCTGTTAAACGCTCCAGATGTTTTGGATACATTCATCACAACTCCGGTTGAGTTGCTTTTCCCCCCCTCAGCTGTTAGGGTTGCATAAAGAGTGATATTTTCAATTTAATGGCTTTTATATAGAGTAGAGAATGAATGGTGATCTGTTCCCATGTAAATCCTTTGCTTGTTCTATAATAGTACGATTAAATAAATCTCTTGAGTAAGACTGTTCTATTATTTTAATATTAGTTTTTACTTTTATACAGAGTTGAAATCATTGATTAGTTGATTGACAGAGAATTAACTATCCTGATATTCGACTCATCCTTTAATTATGAGCCAATTCCAGCTTCTCAGACGCATTTTATTACCAAACTAAACTAAAACTAGTAAATAAACTGAAATAAAAATTAAAAACTAGACAAAAATGATCTGAAACAATATTTTGTACTTACAAAACTAAAAATATACAGGAAATTTCTTTAGTTTTATTCTGTCAATTTGGTCAAATTGAACATAAACAAGAGGTATTGGATCAGATATTGAGAATAGTCCACATATAATAATAAAAAGCTGAAACTAATAAAGTCTAAACTAAAACAAACCCTTTGTAAACTAAAACGAGCGCTCTGTAAACTGCTCAGACTTTTCTTTGTCTTATCTGACAGCAAATTTAATATAAGATGTTCCTTTATTGATCCCCCGTAGGAGAAATTAAAATCAGACACGCAGAAAGCACATTAATGTGAAAGTACAAAAAAGAATCACAAAATTATTATAAATATAATAGAAAAATATATTCTATATATTCTTTTATGTAAGATATCTTAATGTTAATGAAACTGCACAGTAAGAATTCAGTTTTTTAAGCGTTTTATTTGACAGTTCAACACGTATTACACATTCACTTTGAATCAAATCTATTAAACATACATTTCAGTTGCTTTTCACCGTCTTCCCTTTGGACTCCTCACATGTAACAGAAACAGCTGGTCTAACGTCAGCGGTGACCTACAGTACAGTGGATGCTACCTGAACGCCGCAGTAGTGAGAAGAGGTGAAGAATAAACTGGTTATTTTACACCTTTAATTATCGTGATAATGTACCTAAATGTCTTTTTTCTTGTTGGAAACTGGACATAAAACAACAACAAACGCACTGATTGACATTCATATTACACTGAGCTGGCTGTACCTTCTTGCATAGACTTTTAGGCTTTTAGTAAGACAGTACAACTCCAGAGAAACAGTAGTAAACTTTGCCCTGCGTAGATCTGCTTCAGGACAGACGTTAGACTCTTTGGCTGCATGAAATTATTTTTTATCAAAAAATAAATATACAGTGTGCAGAAGTATTTAAATATATACAAAACTTACAACATTTCATCGTCTATACAGTGTAAAACCAATTCAAAGACATGAACCCGACTAATTCCTGAAAAGCTTTATCTACAATTTCATTTAAAAATTCATTTAAATCCCCTAATGAACAAAAAAAAAAAGTTCAGTGTGTTCACGAGTAACTTTCATTGTCAACCCAAGTTGTCATCCACTGCTTTTTTTCAAGAGGATCGAGCTTGACGTTCCCGTCTTTATACTCAGGAGTTTCCTTCCTTATCCGCACCGCGTGGTAACGAGGGACGCTGTCCTCTCTCTTGGAGCGTTTGAAGAATCCGCACTGGGAAAGGAGAAGCATTATTATTTTTTTAAATAAGCGAGAAATGTCAGCACATATTCATGCACACTGTAAACAACCGAGGAGAGATGTGCAGGAATGTGAAGCATGCTTTGCAGTTTTCAAAACAGCCAAGCAGTAAAAGAGATGTCAGCAAAAGCACCTGCAGAGCACAGAACCGTTATTGTTTTAAAGAGGGAAATATTAAGCCTGTTGGTGAGAAAATGCATTGATTTCTTGGCAAAATTCAGAGACACATATTGTACAAATACCAGAAACTTCCAACTCTTACACAGAGAACAGCGTCAGTGTTAAATTTAGACTGAAAAGTTTTTTAATATAACGTCAAATGTTCCTTCATCCGCTCAGTACAATATGTGTCTGAATTTTTCTGCATTAAGTCAGCTGATTTGGCTGGAAAAGTGAGTTCATTAGTCAGCGAAGTAATCACACTCCATGCTGACAGCTTGTTTTTTACCCCTGTTCAGAGTATAAATCAGGCCTCAGCAGAGAGTTTGTCTTTGTCAGAGGGCTGAACATGGATCTCTGCCTTGTGATATGCAGCATCGAATTCGTCTTTTGTTGCTCTCTTGAAGAAACCACACTGAATGGAGGGAGGGGGAGCAAGGGTGATGAAGTGTTAAGAGTGACAAACGGAGTCAGTATTATTGGAGTTCATTACACTGTTTCATTCATAAATATCTGGAGTATTGGTGTTCAAATGTCACATTAAATATATTAACCCAGTTCTCATATTTATACAGTCGCCACATATCTCTTGATTCTTTTTCACACAATAATGACCTGAATTAATTTATATACATTACAGTCACTTGTTAGCAGGTTTATATGGAAGGTCATAATTATTTGAATCTCATCAGCAACTATAAATACTTGCTGTTTTTGGGGGATTTTTAAGGAATACAGTTTGACATGTTGGGAAACACATTTATTCTCTTTCTGTCGTTGAGAAGATTAACACCAGTCTTAATACAGAGCCACAAAGTTATCCAGAACATAACTCTGCATAAAATGGCAAAGTAAATATTAAACAAACAAGTGTTAATTCGTGAGCTGTAGAGGGGATGTTAGGCAGGTTTTAGGAGGCCTGTCCTTTAGCTTCATATTTAAAGTACAGACATCAGAGTGGTAGTAAGTGGTGTTGATCTTTATCTCTCAGTAAAGAAGCGTATTTCCTCAAATGTCAAGATCGAACCGTTCCTTTAAATACCACCAACATAGCATTATACATTTTTTAAATGTATGTGGGTTGAATTCCCAAGTTTCCAGCCTTTTCTTCCCCCCAGGATCACGGACCAAGGGTTTAACCGGAGCCTATATATATATATATGTATATGTATATACAGTTACAGCACCATTAAAATGCAGTATTTTTCAGACAGTATGAATTATGAACAAAGCATCTGTTCATTTACTTTACCTTTTATATTTGTTCTAACTGTATTTTGTATTATAAATAATGTGAAACCACAAGTACAACCTTTCACTTAACTTGTTGACTGATGTCCTATTTTTTAAATGTCCAATTAATCACATTAGTGTAACAAAGCCTAGAAACATCAGAATAATGGCTGCCACAGCCCGAGGTGAGGTCTTCAAAATGTCTATTTTGGCAGAACCAAAAAATAGAAAGCTATTCACAATAATATGAAACCATCCTCATTTTTTTCAATTCTGTAACCAGCAAATAAAAACTAGCGAACAAGAAAATCTTTTCTTCAAGTTGTTTTCCTTTTGTACTGTTCACAGACTTCATCTTTTCTTCATTTCCTCAAACGGTTGAATGAAGTTCATGTTCTATTTTCATCCTACATTACCAAACATGGGGTGACATGAAGACATAACCTCCCTGTACTCACCTTATAGAGCAGAAACACCAACAAAGCCAAAATCAAGACGCCTGCGAGAACGGCCACCAGTATGATCCACCAGGGAACTCCACTGTGCTGTGCTACTGCACTTTCTGGGGATACTGTCACTGTCACCTGTGAGGGAAACCAAGAGATCAGGTGAGTTCGGATCAACACAGTAAACAGTTCATCAGTTGTTGCAGCCATCAGTTGTTACTTACATCAGTGTCAGGGGTTTTCAGGATTATGTTTTTAGCCTGAGTTTGAAGGACGAGCGAGGCCCTCACGACAATCAACAAGTGAGAGAGAGAGGCATAATCCTGTGTGGAAACAAAAAACTCAGGTAAGACCCATGAATCCCACCGATGAGACATGTGGAAACAATGAAAGAACAATGTGTTACCTCAATAAAGGTCGAGTTCCAGAGACGAGATCTCAGTTCAACTACTGTACCGTCCAGGCCCTGTAGGGGGCACTTGAGCACCACACATTTGATGTCTCCGTCACATTTCTAGGAAGGAAAGAGTCTATTACACATCAAGCAATACATCCCTTTATAAATGAATGTGAATGTATCCATACAAAGACTCACCAAAACTTTATTTTTGCCGGACAGCAAAGAATTTCTGACAACAGTTTTTCTTTCTCCAATTTCACGTTTGGTCCTGGACGCAGAAGATTCCTGAAAGTTCATTTCTTCTGATTAGTTCTCAGTGAAGGTTTGCTCTAACGGCCTGACTTCTGGCAAATGCTGAAGTATAGGAAATAAAGGTTTAAAAATAGTACCTGGATGTGTTTGAGAGAGTTGATTTCAGACTCAGGAGAGCAAAGGATGTCCTGCGGTCCTGAAGAAGTGACCTTTACCAGGTACAGAAGCCATTTCCCATCTTTGTTCCATTTGGGCCACTGAATGTGTAGTGAGGCTGTGACAGAAGACTTCCACGAGTTGTTTATCTGAGGGGGAAATGACACAACTTGGTTATTTTATATACTAAGACTGTGATTTAATAATCATAAAGAGAAACAGGCGAGTAAACCTACTCTGAATGTATAGGTAATCAAACTTCCAATCTCGTTTTCTGTCTTCATGGCACTTTCACCTTTCACAACGCCTCCAAAAGAAACCTGATTAGGTTTGGCTTCCCTGATGAAAACAAGCAAAACTGTGTATTTCACATACTGTTGGAAGCACAGAGTATTTATCTGTAGTCAAACAATAGTTTAACACACTTACCCAGTGACTGACAATGGCAATTCAATGATTACTTTAGCCTTTATTTTAACAGGGGCAGTATTTTCTTGCTCACTTGTCCTGAAAAGTAAAGTAAAATACTTTTATTATTTTATATATTCCCTTACATTTGCAGAACATGACAGAACACGATGCAGCTGTAGCAGCAGTACTTACGTTTGGAGCTGCAGGTCAATGTCAATCTCCGTGGTGGTGGTAGGATTGATATCCGCAGTGTTGAGGATGATGTAAAACGTAGTCTGGTGCAAAAAAAGGAAAAACGTCTCTCACATTTGAAGCACAACAGCTGATTGTTAGAATGAACATGTGAAACTTACGATAAGTCCGTACCTTTGAGTCTCTCTTAAAAGGATTCCCCAGCTCGCACTCCGCTTGAGAGCCGTTTTGATTTGGGGTACAGATGATCGGCTTTTCAATATGGAAGAAAACACATTGGATGGTTATTAAACTACAAATCAAAAATCAATCAGAATATACAGTAGTTCTGGCATTTCTTTATGTCAGTGGTATTTTAGTTGGTGTGGTAATGCCAAAATCTGTCTATAGCACTGAGTATTGAGAACATTTAAGTATTAAAAGTTGCCATTGACAGGTAATCAGTTTATTTTTTGGGGATTGTTGCAGCCTAAAATACCTGATTTCATGGCAGATTTCCTAAAAATTTGCGATGCATATTAGAATGTTCTTGGACATGTTTTTGTAGGCAATTTGTTCCAGTGAGAATAAAATTTCTAGTAGTAGTCGGGGAGCACTATGATTGATGAAAATTGTTAAGTCACGCAGAAGTATTTGCTAAAATGGGCACTAATTTGGAAAAGTACAGCAGCAACATTTAACATTTGATAAGCTGGTCTTCTTTTATGAACAGAATGGTTTTAAAGAGAAACATTTTTGTCAAAGGTATCGTAAATAAGTATTGTTCTGGTATTGGTATTAAAGGGAAACCCAGGTATCGTATTGTCACTAGTATCAAGAAAGAGCACAGACCCAATGCAAACTCATAGCATGTTAGCATGGTAATGATAGCATTGCGCTCAAAGCACAGCTGAGCTTCAACACAGATGAAAGACACTAAAATGAACAAAAGAAAGTTTATGTGTACGCAGTTTTACATCCACAGGGGGTCACTATTGTGGCTGTACACTTCTAGTCTTGTTTACCGGTGTTTGATGCGAGCGGATTCCAGAATATGACAGTGTATCTTGGAAAGTCCCAACCAGCTTGGCCTCATAAGCATCGTCTCCATTCATGTTGCTGACTGTCACCCGCAGAGCCAAGTCCTTCCTGTCATAACTCAGATGAAACACGGGGATGTTTCTCTTGCTGCAAATACACAAACAAATCATTCATAGGTTGAGATTTATGGGAAAAAACAGCCTTATGGTAGGTTTCAAACATTAAAACGGACTTCATTAACATTATTTAATTCAGATATAATTAATGAATGTTACTTTATGTTAACTTTTTTAACTTAAGAGTTAAAATGTCAGAACTCACATGGGTAACGGGGTGAATGCGTCTTGGTTGTTTGGTTTGTAGTATAATTGGTAATCCATCTTCAGGTTACTTCTACAAATATGATCCCTTCCACATCCCTCTTTTACAAAATTGACCTGCAACAACAACAAATAACAACAAAGGCATATAAAAACTTTTCTCCACTGTGAACATCATTGAACTTCATTATCTTAATAACAAATGTTCTGATGTTTACCTCGGTGACATCTTTGCTCGGCTGAGAGGAGTCTAATATGGGCATGAGCTGAGGAAGGCCGTGCCTCGTCCTCTGTCGTTTACCCACAATTTCTGCAGACACCTCAATGGGAATGCTATTCATCTTGTCCTTTATATTGTCCTGCGCAAATCAGAAAGAGCCACAGTAGTATGGAGCATAATAACTGCTTCTACCTCTGTTCTATAATACAGGAGAAACGTTTTACACTGAAAAAATGTTACATTACATTTTGTTTTTTGTTATTAAAGTTACTATTCTTTGAAAAAAATATTTTACTGTAGACATTTTTTTTTAAATACTTATAACGTTTTCTAACTGCAGCCTGTCTCACATCTGGCTTTGGACCTGACTGTCTCTCCTCAGGGCTGCCTGAGAGGATCAGCACTTTTAGATTCAAGCAGCCATAAATATTATCTGAAAAAATATTTAGAAGAAAGAAATAATATAAAATATAATATAAAAATATAAGAAGAAATATAGAATGTGTTTGAAAATACTGACTTATATTCATTATTGATGAATTAATTGATTAATCTTTTAGTCTATAAATGTCATAAAGTAGTGTAAGTAGTACCATTTCCTAAAGCCCAACATGATGTTATTATATTAACAGTCAAAAGATATTCAGTTTACTATCACATAAGATAAAGAAAAGAGACAAATCTTCACATCTTAGAAGCTGGAATCAGATCGTGTTTGTGATTTGTACTTGTCTGAATGAATGTCTGATATATAACCATAATCCATATGGTTAATGGATTATCAAAATAGCTTATGGCTGTCAACTAATTAATAAAACTAATTGTTTCAGCTTTATATTATGTGTAGGACAGGATTTAGGCAGCTGAGGCTAGATTTAATCTTCACTAATACATAGTAATAACAAATATATACTTCTCTGTTTTACTAGAAGCAGAGACATTTTGAAACCACTATTGGCTGAGTGTGATCATATCTTTCAGTAAATTCCTCAGACAAGCGCAGACTAACTCAAATTGTTCCTGTCCGCTGCTGTCTGAGTGGATTATATCCTGCAAATGTGATTTATCTTCATGGCATCTGTGTTTTACCTTCAGTTTGGCTTTTATCTTAATGCATGTTTCCTGTTTCTGACCGCGGAGTTCTAAGGTGTCATTAAACTGGTAGTCTGTTTCAGTGCGGGATTTGTTCAGGAACATCACTCTGGAGGACAGCGCCTGTTTCCTGCGATCTCCATCCGCCTCCACAGAATACCTGATAGCTGCAGTGCAGAAGGAAAAACATGTAAGAACAACTGAACAAATCTTTGTTCTTTTGTAAAAAAAAAAAAAAAAAAATTTTTTTTATATGATTTCACTTACTTAGTCTTTGGTTGTAAGATGCAGTGTTTGCTTTGTATGTGAAGCATGCCTCCACGGTGAAGCTAAGGAAAGAAAATAGATTTTTAAAAATAATTCTAACAGGAAGTTTTGACTTTGAGGTCTGTTGAAATATATGAATATTAGAACACGAACCAAATGCTGTCACCGCAGGTTTTGATTGTAAGGTCAATTTCCTGTGGAGATATTTTGACATCTCTCCTGATGCTAATGACTGGCCGTGCCCTGAAAGAAAGGTCGTTAAATGAAGTTGTGATAGAAATCCGTAAGGGTTTTAATTTACTTAAAATTATATAATGATATAAGAACAATTACCTATAGATTAGAGCTGTGTCCGACAGAGAGCCTACAGCCACGTCGGGATAAGAGTTACTGTCCAAGTCCATGTTCCCTGCCAGAGAATATCCAAATAATTTCACATTGTGTGCTTTTCCCGAAAGGATCTGTAATGAAGGAGAAATAATTTAAGAAAGAATTAAAACTTGAAAAGGAAAAAACGCTTAATCAGCAAATTTAGAAAACAACGTAACATTGAAATTTGACTTGACTTTAGTTTACGGTGTTGTAAGAAATGAATTGCAGACTTTTGACAGCTAGTAAGTGAACTCATAAGAAAAGCTTTATTGTTCATCATAGGGGAAGTCCCTGTCAACAGGAAGAGACGAATGTCTGCCGCAGCTTTCTCCACAAGCACAGGTTGTAACCAACAATTGTATAATTACAAATTAACGTAGTTTCCGTAACGACATGTGAGGTTTCTGAAAAGCTGTTGTGAAGTTCAGTTCGGTCGGCTCTGGCCGTCGCCATCTTGGCCATCCTCACTCCATCGGCTCACAGCAAATCCAAAAATAAGCAAATAAGTTGAGCTAAGGCAGCCAAATGAAGCCTGGTTACCGAAAACAGACACCTGACGGCATTCACCTATCACTTAAAGTGGCTATCCCCTTAATTATGCATAAGCATTTTACATATTTATTTCTGCTGTGACGTTAGACATTTTAATATGGGACCTTATGGAGTTGGGAAGGTGAGCGTACAGTTTGTGTTAAGAGTTTTTCGCTGCCAACAACTGCCTGCTGCGGCCAAAAAACGTCTGGGAGCTGTGAGACTGAACAAAACTGGAAACTTGTGGGCCTGAAAACCAAAATAATGATCTGAAACTCACTAAAATGTCACTAGAGCCAAGGAGAGCTGCAGAGTCAGGGAACAATTCTCTGTGGGTTTATCACTCCAGCCAACTCCTTTTACATATAAGCAGTCACGTCATCCATCGTTAACATGAATATGTTGTCCACAAAAACCAACCTGTGCAGGGCTGGTATTGATCCCTTGTGCAGAGCCGTGATAAATGTAGACTTTTCCCTCTCCGCCGTCATCATAAGGAGCTCCGATTGCGATGTCTGTGTGAGAGAAAAACCAGTTTACTTGACAGCAACTAACAGAGAAAACATAAATAAGCCACAGAATGACAGCTCAATTACCTTCATACGAGTCTTGATTGATGTCTCCAATGTTCTCCACTGCCAGTCCAAACATCGAGTCTTTGGTCCCGTTTAGACGTATAGGAGTGATTCTTTCCCACCTTCCTGCCTGGTTTATGTAGACATAAACAGCTCCTCCAATGTCTCTGTTCTTCATGTAGAACTGAGGGGCTCCTACAACTATGTCTTGCCACCTATATCAAAGAAGGGAGGTAAATATTTATAGCTATCATACAGAATATGACCTCATAAGACACATTTACAATAAAGTAATCTTAAAGCTTTACAGATGTTACGTGTTTAGTTTTCTTCATTTTGTGGCTTCCTTATAAGATTAAATTATCTGTATACTATAGCAGAATAAAGGCGAGGTGAAAATGTTTCCTACCCATCATTATTCAGGTCAACTACAGCCACGTCGTATCCAAAGGAGGATGCAAGTCCTGGCCCGTACAGAGTGTGCTCCACCAAAAGTCTGTTGGAGATGTCCTCTTTCTTCAACAGGACCACAGCGCCACTGTGATTGGCTCTCGGCGCTCCAGCCACCACCGTCAGCCCGCGACTCATGGTGATTCTGTGTCCTGAATCGAGGGAGAATCCTAAAGTGGGAGAGACGTGTAGGAAATATCTTATTTTACACTGAAGAACAGGTTTCTTTGAGTCCTTTATTTTTTAACCTGCCAGTGAGATGGCTTCAAGATGTCCTCACATCTTTACGCAGTTGCTCTGACCAACCAGTAGGAGTCGCTAGTGCAGCAACAAGGATAAGATCTTTCACTGATTCTGATCTACAAAAACTGCCAATTATGTTTTCTGTCATGCCCTTTTTCTATCAGCCAAGAAAAATGCAATCAACTGGTAACTATCATGGGTACACGACGAACAAAATGAGCCAAGATGAATTTCATGTAAAAAACATAATCAAGATCATGACGTGCGTGTTCCCTTTAAAGCAATCTGTCTATCTTATTGGTTTCAGGTGTGCAAATGAAACAATTTTGCTTTAACTACCAGAGTTTCCACACACAAGACACGTGACTCTGCTTTACTGACAGCGATCTCTTCCCTGTTCTGAACGAATCGGAATCTTAATTGCCTTGTTAGCATCAGAGTACTTTTATTCCTTTGTTAGGCACAACTGTAGAGTTTGATGTAGTCGAATACAACTGGTCTGCCTTTACTGTTCTGTTTTTTTGACACTGTTATAGAGGAGTTTAGAGGAGACTTGTTACAGCAGCAACAGCACTAAATGTACACTCTGTTTTATAGGTAGACACTCACCGAGATAGCTGTTGGCAGGAAGAGACAAAAGATTCTCATCTTTGACTTCATACGGGCCGTCATCAAACACTTCCATCTCTACCAAAGTGTTGTTCTTCTGCTCCACTCGTACAACGCCTGCAGAGGAGGTCAGAGAACAGACATCACATGAGAAACTTGATTCTCATGGTGAATACTCTAAAGCGCTGTGAAGGGATGTATAGTTGGTGACCTTTCCAGTTGTAAGCGCCTGGTGCTCCGAACACAACGTAATGGTAGTCCTTGGTGAAGGTGGCCGCCAAACCTTGCTGGCAAGACCCAAACATCTCATGGCCTCTGGCTCTGCCCTCACAGAAGTTCCAGTTACCTCCATCCTCGTCGGAGGACAAGTCGATGGTCAGGTCCTGACTCAGGACATAGCAGCGCCCGATGATGTCCAGAGACTCTTGAGGGCTTTTCACAAACAAGCGTCTCTGATAGCGATGAGCACAAGTCTGAAATACCAAAACACAGCTGAGTTTACGTTCATACCAAGACCAAACCAGGACGTAAGGTTAATGGAACGATGGTTTAACTTACCACGATCTTTCCCCCAGGTCCCTGGCTCTGAACCGTCACCCCCATCCACTGATTCTCCTTGTTCTCAGTAAGGACGTCCTCTTTAAAAATGTAGCAAAAAGAGACAAAGATATGAGCACTGATAGATAGATAGATAGATAGATAGATTAGATAAGATAGATAGATAGATAGATAACTTACCTTCATTATCAAATACAACACGCTCACAATCACTGGACTGGGTGATTTCACATTGATAAAGGCCTCCTGTGATGTTGGCTGTCTGTTTTCCTAAAGCTCTGGCTGTGGGTGCACCAACCAACAGCCTGAAGAAAAAGACAAAACAATAAAAACAAGATTTATTTTTTGATGTAGCTACCTGTCATCACCTACAAAAGTTCTATGTTCCTACATTTATAAGCAGCAGCAGCAGCAGCTTGTTAAATGTATGTGAGAAGATCAGTGACGACAGTGATGGCATAGCAACAGCATGTTTTTCCTGTTTGGCTGCCTTCTTGAAATACTGATATTGTGGTTGTCAGCAAAGATATTAGGTCAACTTCTTCATTTATGTGTCTGTCAAAGTGAAAAAACAAAGTTGACGTTTGTTTCAGATTAACCCTTTTTTCTTATTAAATCACATGTAGCTATGCTGCAAATATCTATACTATTATATACATATATCTATACTATATACTATATATATAACTATAATTCTTTATTATTTATTTATTATGGGAAGGTCCACTGAGAGACAAACACAGTCTGATCTGCTGGCCACTGAGCAGCTCCACTGGAGGGGTTGGGGTTAAGTTGGTAATGAGTCAGGGACAAGTGCTGCTTTTTCACTTTTCCCGAACAGGAGATTGAACTGACAACCTTCCGGTCACAAGCTCGCTTCTCTAACCCAAGAACAATAGGCTAATAGCCATGAGACCAACAAAAATATGCCTTGCTTCTATTTCCCGGTTGCAACTATATGTCATATCCTTCGTCTCGGGGGGGGGGGGGTCTCTCTCTCTCTCTCTCTCTCTCTCTCTCTCTCTCTCTCTCTCTCTCACCATGTTTCCTGTCTGATTTTACACCGTCACTATCAAAGAAAATCAAAATGACTAAAACAAACTGACAAACTAGATAAAGACCCTGTTAGAGTTACTGTGTCTCAAAAAGTTCCTAAGTGAGACGCTGAAGGAAGAAAATAAGTTCGCATTGAATTGAACGGTCAAATCTGTCAAAGATCACACTTAGATCTAAAAGCAAAAGCATCAGCCAAAAACCAGGATGAGGTCAGATTCAATACTGTACAAAGTCCTAAAACCAGATTAGAATTAAAAGTTTATATATTTTATTTATGTCCACAACAAATCCCCACTAATATTACTATCTATACTTATACAGTGCTAAGTGCTAAGTTGTACTGTGTGCAGTTGATGGATACTGTTCTCCCACAATGCAATGCACAAAGGAAATGGGGGGCTTAAGGAAAGACATTAGAATAAATTATGAGTGATGGTGAAACAGTTCCAGAAAGATATTGGGGAAAAAAAGCTTAAATCATAAGAAATACATTTTGTATGAATTTATGACGCACCAGTGGCTCTGTGCAGCTAAACGCCAACGTCAGCATGCTAACAGGCACACAACAATAATGCTAATATGCTAATGTTTAGCATGTATAATGTATACCATTGTATATTAGCATGTTAGCATGCTAACATTTGTTAATTAGCACTAAACACAAAGTAAAGCTGAGGCTGGTGGGAATATCATCTGTTTTGCAACTAAAATTTTGGCCTGATGAAAGTTAAGAGATCATCAAAGTCATTACAATTCATCCTGAGGGCGACATGGATCTCTGTGACAATACATCTAATAGTGTTGAAGACATTTAGCTCACACTACAGGAAAAGTCAAGGGATCACCAAAGTCAGGATATATCGTCTGGGTCAGATGGCTATCTCTACAAAATGTGGACCAAAGTGGTGGACCATTCAACCAACAGACAGATTAACATTGCCATCCCCTCAGGGCTAAAAACTACTATTCAAGGAATTTAATGATGGATGACAGTTGCTTTACACAATAAAATCGGGCTTGGGTCAAATCTTTTAGAAATACCTCAATATAAAGTCGTAACTAAAAGTATGTTTTCAGTAAGACATGTGAAAGATGATGATGACTGAGTTATTCCCGTGGGCGTGTCCTTCCAGAGCCTCGGGGCCCTGACTATAAAAGCTCTGGTACTTAATAATAGTAAATGAATAATACATTATTAACATAACAGACATAAATCTGTTTCTCTACATGTTTTTGGTTAATGCACATATTTTGTATTTCAGAGGATGATTCATCAGGTTCAGCCAGTAAAAAGCTGGTTGTGTTCAATCCGTCTCTCAAAGAGCTGTGGTATTTTGTGATAAGAAACAAAACTTCAGCATGTAACAGTAGACTACTGTCCTGACATTCTGCAGAGGGCAAAGGAGCAGCGAATCAGACAATTTGGAGTGTGTTCGGTGCTCTGAACAACCGCGGTTGACTGATCACAACTTCTCCTTTAAACCCTCATCCTCACACAGCCTCGAAAGTGCATGAAGAGAAGGAAGTGTGAGATCATATGCGTTCAACAGCTTCTGTATTTCTGGACTCGTGTATTAGATACATACAAACATTTTTTAAATCTCTCACAGATTTTGTATTAACTCAAGACACAATATTTGAGATTGAGAATGAATGAAATATCTGCAGTTTGACATAATCAATAACTTGGGACTGGACTTTTTTTTTGGACAGATTAAGATCTGCAGGAAAAAAAACATAATCAAGTAATTTTATCAACTGCTTTCATAATTATTCTTTTGTGAATAGTCTGCATTAGTACACCACTACTAGCATCTGGTATCATTGTGTAAAGTATCATTTACTCTGGTTTTGGCAGGCTTTATGTTGATGTGTTTTTAACTTCAACAGTTTTCTTATTTGTACTTTCCAAATGATGTTGTGGTGTTGTGGTGGCAACATGCATCAGTAACCTTCTACACAGTATTTCACAAGACCTGTGAGCTATACACAGAAACCCCAAACCAGTAACATTTCCTGTCAGTGGTAGCATCCTGCCTAGAGAAGTCAAACTTAGTCTTGGTGACAAGATGCAAGCTGATTAAACTAGAGGTGTTGAAATTAATCAAATAATCGATGCATCGCGATGCAGACACTGGACCGATGCTGCATCGATGCAGTGGCTGACGATAACGATTATAACGCAATGATGTCGCTCGTTAATTTTCTGGCTGCCGCATAACAATGTCAAATGAAAAATAACATTCTCAGTAGGCTCTAACCCGTTTCATCTTAGACCATTAACGCCCCGGTTCTACGTGAATACGTCGGAATCTGTGTGTGTGTGTGTGGTGTGGTGTATCTGGGTGTGTGCTGTCTGCTGTGTTCAGAACTGTTAAATTAAAAAAGATTCGTTTATATCATTACTACTTGTATTGTTTGGATGAAAACAACAAAATAGAGTTAATTATAGAAAAACTGTATTATATGAACTATACATGTATCTTTAAAGCATTCGCGTCAAGTCAATATATCCTAATGGGCTTAATGACAGAAAAATGTATTTGAAAGCATGTCGTGATGCATCGTGATGCATCGAGGAATCGAATCGAATCGAATCGCTGACATGATAATCGTAATCGAATCGAATCGGGAGATCAGTGACAATTCACACCTCTAGATTAAACCAACATTAGTTACTTGATTTAGTAAAATCACGTCTCTGGCTGACTCGTACAGCGGTTGTTTTTAAATAAATAAGACAATGACAGAACTTGTATAGCTGCACAGGATGGATATGAATTAAAGAGATTTAGTGTGATGGCTAGTCAACTACTGAAAACCTCAACAATATATTTAAACGATTAACACACAGTTCAAGGATGTGTCATTTATGGTGCAACTGAGTCATAGTGTGCTTGTAAAGAGCTTTAACATTGATTTAGTCTTGTGCCAAAACACTTAAAAACAGCTCTGCCATCTCTGAAAACCTCTACCGTAAGCCTGACTGAAAAAGACCTCAGACTGGATACTTCAGTCACTAATGATGGATTAGAAAAGAAAGAAAAGACTGAATAATGAAATGTCCATTCAATCTTAAATTGCCAAAAGTACAGACATAGGATTCTTATCTTTATATGAAATGACCTGACGTAGAACATTGTAAGCTACACTATAATGTGTGAACTGACTGGCATACTTTCTGTGTAGGAATTTTCTCAAAGGACGGAGAGAGGAAATCCTCTCCACCCCTTTCTCCTTCCCTACAGTTCCTTCTGTTACCCACCTATTGATCTGCGACTCAGCCCCGTGGCTCTTCATTTGCTAAACAAGGACTCTCCTGAGGAGGTCTGATGTAAGACTGAAGGCCAAACTGCGAACCCTCTTTTCAAACAAAGCCCAGTGAAATGCAAATATAAACAAGAACCTTTACAAAGTTAGCTTTTAAATCTGACATTTCAGCTCCTGGGCTGCTGTGGTTTAGCCTAACATGTGTCAGCGGGTGAAGCCAAGCAGAGTAGAAACTAGGAAAACTAGAACTGAAAATTAGAGCTGAGAATTGTTATTTTATATTAGATAAATCTATTAATATCCTCCAACACAACATCTCTGCAATCTACAGCTTCAGCAGAGTTGAACCAGCTCATTTAATAGGATTGCTTTAGATTTATAGCTGGGATGATTCATTACTGTAGTTTTATGAGATGAGATTTATTCTGATAATCAAATAATTGTTTTAGTCACACACAGACATAGATTGCATTCATTTATAAATAAATATAGAAAGTGAAGAACTTACACAATGAAAATGCAATAATAAACATTTACAGGATGTGAATCAAAGCTCTGTCCAAGTAGCCCCTCAAAGCTGCTTTTAACAGGTACTCAGATTAAAAGTTAAAAAGCCTTTTCTGCATCACTGATAGCTACTTTTTCGTCAAGAGAAGGAAAATCCACGAGGCCCCATGCAGGAAAACACCACATTTATAAAGAGCCTGTAACACAGGTAAAAGAAAACACCTCCAACTTAACAGCAGAGCTACTCAGGAAAGTGACAGTTGTAGAATTTAGCAAGTAGCTGAGGGGTAACATTGACATTAACGTGCTACAACTCAAGCAGATGAGTTCGTTTTTCAGTTTTTCAGTTTTTTTTAACTTTCTGCTGCAAAAATAAATACAATCTTTGCTTTGAAGGCTAATATAGACTCTGAGGATATAACTTTAGAAGTCAGAAACATTATTCTCACAGCATCAAACTGTACTGACACATTACAACCACTACAGAGCCTGAAATACATCCCAACCAATAAATACACTGATACAATCCAGTGTCAGCCAGACTACAGTGTGAAACCATGTCCCATCATGCAACATGTCTTTCAGTGCAGTGTAAATGTGAATGCATAGTGACTGGTGTGGATTTACACAGTGATCTCACTGCTCTTTGTTAACAGATGTGGTCCAGTGCTCCCACAGCTGTGCACTCAACGCCACAAGAACTGCTGCAGCTGTTCTAACTGTTTCAGTTTACGCACACAAACACACAACTTTGATTGGTGCTGACCTGTGATTGGCTGGGTACACATCCCAGAGGAAATCATGAATATTCACTACAAATTTAAACTTTAACTAAAGAATAAAGTTTAAAACAAAGACTTAAGTAAGTTTTTTTACTGTGTTTATTGAACTTTTTCTAAGCTGCGCGGTTCAAGCTGGCCAAACTTCAGTGTTAAGTTCGACTGGAATGTCTTGACTGATGATTCACTGATGCGTTTAATCTATCAGGTTACATGTGCACAGATGGCCCTGCATGTCCAGTCAAATGTCCGTTCTCTCTGGTTTCATTCGGAGGATGTTATATCCACATCATTAACCCAACACGTTATTCATGGAAGAGGCATCCAGTTGCCTCTTTGCAATATGCCACATTATGTTCAGTCTGATGTTGAGGACACATTGATCTCTCTTGTTTCTCAAACTTATCGGAAACCAATATGAGAAGGAAGGGAGGCATGATAACGCCATAAACACTCTGAGAACCCAAGTTGTGCTTTCAATGAACCCATTAGAGGAACAACATGGATAGAGTTGCATAAATGGTTGTAAGCAATATGAATAACAAATCACTTTAATCAGAAGAATTGTTTTTAATGGCAGTAAAGTGGAGCAGATTTGGACTTTAAGATCTGAAAAACAGAAGAGATGAAAGACCGGTTGAATTTAATCTATCTAGTCACATACGTCGCTCACCAAACATATTCAGCGTACAGAAAGAGCCCTGAAAAGGCTCCTCACATATGATTTATTATAATCACATTAATGTATGCAGCGGTAGCCAGTAGAGATTTACAGCTGCTAGCGATCATCATCAAACACACGTCTGAATAAGAACAAAGAGACAGATGCAGAGTGTGACACATCGCTGACTTGTGGTTTCATGAGTTCAGAGCGTACAGTGTGTCTCTCAGCTTTAGGTTAAACAGGGCTGTTCATTACCTTCGTCTGTGTGCTCCACTGAACTTTCACTTGACTTGTGACTGGCTGATTATCTCTGGGTCACGTAAGGATTTAGAGACAGGATGCTGGTGGAGAATGAGGAGCTGCTGTTGAGTCTACGCTGTTACAATAACCTGTAGAGTTTCTATACAGTGACACAGACTCTATGTGTGTTGATCAAGCAATCAATTGTCAGTAGAGCTGAAACAATTAGTTTACTAATTACTCATTACTCACAGAAGACTAATAGGAAAATATTCTGATTAATCAATTAATTGTTTAAGTTTTTAACCTAAACTGCTCTAATTCAAGCTTCATAAGGATTTGTTGCTTTTCTTTGTCTTGTGTGATCAGCTTAGGACTGTTGATTAAGAACAATTTGATGGTGTCACTTTAGGCTTCAAGAAAGTTTCAGGACAGTAAAAGAAGCTGATTTCAAGTTATGAATTCTTGTCTGAACATCAGTTCAAAACCCCCAAATATTCAGTTTACCATCATATATGACCAAAAAAAGAAGGAAAACGTCAGAAGGGCTACAACCACTGATAATTTTTATTATTAATTAATCTGTCTGACATTTTCTCAATTCATCCTCAAATGTTCTGTTTTGTCCATAACCCAAAGATATTAAGTTTATTGTCATAAAGGACTAAATAAACCAGAACATATTCACATTTGAGAGGCTGAAATCAGATAATTAAAATAAAAAGTTCTACTAACTAATCAGTTAATCAAGTAATAGTTGCAGCTCTTTACAGAACCAGCAGTTTCCTTACAGATGAATTTCTCCACAAACTAACCAATGTAACGATGCTGTTTATGTTCTCAAGAAGCAGCTTTTACACGTGTTGTGTGCATGTTTGCTAAAACTGGAACAGCTCACTCATAGATCAGAATGTAAGGAGGTGAATCTTCACTCTCCTCTTACTTTTATTGGCTGAAAACCAACTATCAGCCTGGTGTCACATTTTGAGCCTCTGTTTGCCCAACAAATATTACATTCATTTCATGACTTTCACTCTCTTTACACTTGTCAAGTGTGACAAATGTAAAAGTGCCTCTTTTTAGGTTCTTTGTGCACAAAAGAATCCTTGTAAAAAACCAGTAGCTGCCTGCACACAATAGTCAAAACGCTAGTTAGATAAAATTCCACAAGTTAAGCCTAATCTATGAGATCTTTAGGTCCTGTTATCAGGGCTTCTCATCCTTGCTCTCTGTTTGTCGACATGCTGCTGCAGAGTCCTGTGCCTGCTAACCAGAGTATAACGCAGTACCTCTTGCATGCAGCCTCACCCTGGTCACAGGCTTTGACACGTTACCCCCCCCCTCTTCACTTTACCCCCCATTACACTTTGTGTGGCAGGATGACGAGGCTCATGTCTTTTCTGCTCCCTCAGTGATAGCTGAATGCTGCACTGAGGAAACATTTTACAGTTTAACTCCTGTTTACTCTCATTTTGATTCAAGCAGAAAACCTTTCTTACCTGCCTCACTTATGTGAATATGAATGTATGCCTGAACTGTGGAGGATGCATTAGTAAACTAACTCTCACTGAAGTCATCCCTTCTCAGCAGCCTACTGCCCATAAATCAAACTTTAAAGATAAAACTGTTGAGAGGAAATACACCTGCTGAGTACTTACTCCTTACTTTGAGGTTTACATTGCACCACACTAAACACCACTCATTAGTCGTAAGTTAACAGGAAAAATCTAAACGTAACACTGAAACACCACTTACAATACAAAGACGTTGAAACACCATATATATAGGGTTAACACTAACTTTCATTATTTATTAATGTATCAATTATTGTCAGAAAACAGTGAGCCCAAGGTTCAAATTGCTTGTTTAGTCTGACCAACATGTCAAAACCCAAAGATCAATCAATGAGAAAAGTTGATCAGCTAACCAGTTAACCAACCTCTCCTCTCAGTTTGACCTTACAGGCACATTTGCATCACAGTTACAACCATTGTTTGTTCACTTGTTGTCTTTAAGCTCCTTCCCATTTTATATTCAAAGCTCCACAGGGAGACAGGCAACCTCTATTGACAATCAGAACAATAACACATGATGTGACAAGAAACACTGTGGGCTTTGGTAGATAGTTACTACAGTAACTTTTATATATTGTTGCAATAAGATTACAACCAGAGAATGAAAAACTGTTTTTTTTTGGTCTTACAAAGGCAGAATCCTTAAATTAATCATGTTTACTACAAAAGATAAGCCAGTAATTAACTTTTATAACTTTAGACAGAAAAAAAAATAGGTAGAGTATATTTAAAAGTTGTGTCAGTAATTAAAGTGAACCTGTCCCGTCAGGTGCTCTTATAATGGAGCTGCCCCTTCAAACAAACGACCACAGGCAGAGGAAACATGACAGATGAGCTGCAGATAAGGACATTACTCACATTCTTTTATCCGGGTTGAGCTGCCGGTGCATGGCGAGGGAGAACCCGAACAGACTGCCCGGCTCTCCGTCTTTCTTGATGACATGACTGGTGTCCAGGTTGAAGGCGAGCACCGCAGATGGCTCCAGGACAAAAGAGTAAAATAAGAGTGCAAAGTGAAGAGCAGAGGGTCGTCCCTGCAGCAGCATCTCAGCGCTGTCCAGATGTGTCCAGGAGTTAGTCCAATGTTCAGAGCCACTGACCCCGCTGCTGCTCTCTGCTCAGCCCGGTGCCGTTTGACTGAAGACCGCCGCTGGTTGTTTCCCCGCCGGACTCTGCGCTCCTGTCGAGCGCCCCCTACGGTCACCGGGTCGAACAGCACCGCCAAAGAGACTTAATATGTATATATTTTAGCTGAAATAAAGGCATTTTATAGGCATGAAATATATCATAATTACTGTATAATCAGTTTGGGTCCTCCTCCATATTCATTAATGTTGAAAATATTTAAATTAATATGACTAATATGTATCACACACTGCTCATCTACTGCTGTTAGTTCTGTGAAATACATTTTATTTATTTATTCTTGTCTTACAGGTGAGATGTGTGTATCACATAAGATTTATTCTGCAGACTGCAGAAGATAAACTGCTCTCTAAATGAGTTGCTGACCTAGAAATAGTGTCAGAGGTGATTGAGCAACACTAGAATAGCTTTTGACAAAATGACTATTATGAAATAAAATCTTATCTACCTGTATATGAGAATTTAAACTCAAAAGCAAGTTGCAGTATAATGCCATTAAAATCTAGCTATGACATGTGAATCTAAAGGGTTGTTTTGCTATTTTAGTTTGGTGGAAGCAGATAAACAGCAAGTGTTACATCCAGCTGGACAAATAAACCTCCCAAATTCAGCCAAACAAGGCGGCAGGCTTGCAGGTCACTAAAAGGCGGTGCTATCTTTAGAAGGGCTGGAATTTCACTATCAGGATTTTTTTGGGGAAAAAAAACCTAATTTGCTGTGTGACTTGTAACATGGACGAAATATATTCAGGTTTGGGGGGTTTGATCATCCGTCCAAGAAACGTTTATAAAATATTAACAAACGCTCTCATCAATAACACCTGCTAAGGACAATGTTCATAAATAAGTAATCACTATGTAATCAGTCAGACATCTTTAGTCACCTCAGGACATCAGAGCACTGATTTCATGACAGAAGCTCCTCTTTGTGTAGCTTTGGGGGAAGTTGTGTTAAGGAACATTTAACAAATCATTTCACAAACAGCTGCACAAACTCCCCCCAAAGGATAAAGTTCAATGTTTCTGGCACTTAAGGAGGTTTGATGTTTCCACCCACCAGCATCAGTGATATGAGCTGGCAGCTTTGTTGTCCTCTGAAACCTGCAGGAAACATAAAACAGCTTCATTGTATCGCCCGCTCACTTTTTCCCCACTGTATCTGCTTGTGTTTGATGGTGGTGTAAGGTTTTGAACCAGCCTGGGACACAATCACATAGCAGAACATAATGTGGGCATTGTTGAGGTTAGAAAGCCCACTAGGTCTGTGTGTGTATGCGTTGGCAGGATGTGACTGGGAGGGGGGTGTATTAGGGTCTTAACCACATTCCTAATTGCAGCAAATGACCGGGGAGTTTCTAGTGTAAGATATGTGAATGGCATCTCTGTTGCTGTGAGTTTGGTAACAGATGCATCAGAAGTCATCAGAGGGATCGCCTACATCCACTGACACGATGTGGTTGGAAAGTAACTGTACTTTTACTCAAGTACTGTACATACTGTACAATTTTGTATTTGACAGCTGTAGTTATTTTCAAATTAAGAGTTTACATTAAAAAACCCACATCAGACCAGTGCATAAAAATACATTTTATTAAATATTAAACCAGTGGCTGGTGTAATTTAGTCCCACTGTCATGTCTCAGACGTCTATGAGTTGTTAATGGGACTTTTCCCCTTGAAACTTTTAGAAGATTTCACTTAAATAACAGTTTGAATCAAATCAAAGATCAAATGATTCAATATTTATATCAGTTTTACTTTGTGACCCTTTGGAGGGGCCCGACTCCTTGTTTGGAGAACACTGGACTAAATGGTTTATGTATCTAATAATAATAATAATAATAATAATAATAATAATAATAATAATAACATAAAATATAGTCCTATATAATTTGCAGAACAATTACTTTTATTTTTGTTTATTAAATATTTTTATTTTGATGTGATGTATAATATTTATATACTTTAACTTGAACCTAAAGAGTTGTTTTAATTCATTGTGAAAAAAAATTATGTAACACCAGCCCATACATGACCTACAGAGAAGATTGGCTATTTCTGTATAGTTATTCTCATTGAAATCAATGAAAGGAGGCGGTGGGAACACTACTGCTTTTGTCCACAGGGGCCGCCAGAATCACCACAAAATTAAAGTTCCCTTTTGCTGCTTTAAGTGAGATTAGAAATGAATGATTTTTATGATTTTTATCCACCACACAGAATGTAAACAGTACGGTAGCCTCTTCTCATTAACGTAAAATTATTATTTAAAAAGCTGAAACTTAGAAATCAGATTTTTATTGATAAAGAAGAATTGATAAATGTCCCCTCATTTATACAACCGCGCTTTCCTTTCTCAGTTTTAACTTTAAGGACAGTTGTTCACATCCTTTTCTATCTGTATTTCTGCTATAAGTAATAATTTCTATCAATTCACCTGTTGCTTTTTCACTTTGAAGCACTGGGCAGTAGATCTAATCTAAGAGATCTAATAACCATTAAATCAGGTCGTCTGTAGGTATAGTTACTATACATTAAGGATCATAATGCTCCATATTAACCCAGTAGAATCAGCATATGTACAATAATAATAACTAATGTTATGACCTGTTGAAATGATATCCCTCAATTAAATATTAATTAGACACTAATTAACATCATTATCTTAACAGTTCACAGTTACTCTTGATGAGCAAATCAAAACAAATGAAAAGCTTTCATATGGACAGATATAAATAACTGTATCATGCATGCTGTGGTATATATAGCCTGAGCTAATTTACAGAGCATTTATACTTATTTTACAGGAACAGATGAGATACACTGCTAACAAAACTGTAAATCCCTATGATCTTTTGTCAGATTAGAGTGACAATGATGACACAAAGCATGTTTCCTCCAATATCATTTTCATTATTAGGCTTGATAAATCTAAAGAACAAAACATCAGTTGCTTCAATTGCTTGCTCAGTACGGTCTGTGTGTGTCCCTGTGAGCGATCAGGTGTGTAACTGCCTTTACCTGGTTTCACCCAACCACACAAACAGCACTTTCATGTCCACTTTTGCCCTGGGTGGTTGTGTAACACGAGCTGTGAGAGGAGGTGAAGCTGCCCGGCATTGTATTGTCTCAGGTCAGTGGGAACAGAGAAACCGGAGAGAGGGTGCAGGTCGAACAGGTGGACCCCTGCAGGTGACGAGGCCTTTCTTCGCAGATTAGCTGCACTTTTGTGCCGACAAAATAAATGCTGACTTGAGAAAGATCTGTGTGCCCCCCTGGACAAATCACTGGTGAAGATATTAAGTTTCATTTGGGGGTAAAAAACAAAAAACAAAAAACCCTTTTTGATGCTACCCAGATACATGTTCCACAGGTTTGATTATTGGCCAGTATATAGCCAGTTAAAGGTAGATATTGCTCAAGCTATCTACCTGTTAATCAAATAAAATACATTTTTATATACCATAATGTTTCAGGTATGAAAACCCTCTTCCCTGGGCACACTTAATTATGGATTAAGGTTTTCATAATAACAGCATGTTATAAATTGACCTGAAAAAAAAAAGTTATAAATACAAGTTATAAAAATACTACTTGTGAGCATACAGCCGTGGTCAGCCTGGAGAGGTTGCTCTTCTGAACGTGGTTTTATAGCTGAACAAAGTAATTACAGCAATTATAATCTACAAACTAAATTCCAGATCTTTTAATTTCATATGTGAACACAGGTTTTGTTCAGATTCTGTTATGACGTTAATTATTGTTGATTGTGGATTTTAGCGATTTGTCACCTTCATGCTAAAATTATTGAATTTTAAAAGCACTGAAACTCAAACTCTGGTGAGACAGAAAGACCAGCGCCTGAAGTTTCACACAAGTCAACATAACAGAGGCTGTTGGAGGAAACCAAGCCCAAAAGTTATCAGAGAGGCAAGGCAGTATGCTCAATATGCACAGTTGGCACAGGCAATTTAGTGGTGTGCCAGTATAAAACCATAGTGATGACTATAATGCAATGCAAACAGATGGTTGTTGTTACTTTAAATTGAGGACTTCTGTAATACTTAAATTTAAGCCAAATCTCACTGATAATGACATTTAAACAGCACACAGAGGCATGTAAAATTGTTTATATTTCATGCTGATTTAGCAATCCTGTGAGGATTTTACATCTCTGTTGCAATCTGGACAACTCACGCCATCCTTGGGAGAGACGATGTGAAGTGGTGCCTGTGTTAAACGGCTGGATTTCATTGATTTGCCACCTTCATGCTCAAATGATCAAGTTTTAGAAGCTCTGAAACTTAAATCCTGAAGAGACAGAAGGACCAGCTCCTTAGGTTTCACAGTGATGAAGTCAACATATCAGAGGCTGGTAGAGGAAACCAAACCCAAATGTTATTGGAGAGGCAAGGAAACATGCCCAAAATGCACAGTTGGCGTCGGCATTTTTGGCCTATGTGCCAAGACATTAAACCATACTAATGACCACAATGCAAAGTTAAAACAGATGGCTGTTGAAGCTTTAAATACATAACTACTTCTCTACTTCTGATAGATTTAAGTCAATGCCCAACCCTACAGATAATTACATTGACCGCACACAGAGGCATGCAAAATTGATTACATGTCATGCTGATTTACTTATCAGGACGACAGTATTACTTATCTGACTCTACAAAAATATCTGTAATGACATGGATCTAAAATATGAGAGCAAAAACATTACCAGCAAGGGAAATTAAGAGATAATGAGGTACATTTCTCGACCTTCATCATCATCAAGACTTTAATTAATGTCTGGACAACTCACTCCATCCTTGAGAAGGATGAGAACGCTACCAATGTAATTCAGCAACCTGAAAAATAACCTCTTGCTGTTTGCCATAGACGTACACGGATGGTGAGTGACTGCAGAAGTTGTGTCTGCATCAGTGGCTGTGTGAAGCACGGTGTTAAATCACACTGTGTGAAAGTGGGAGCAGCTGATCCTGGTCCTGTTGTGACAGTGGCGTGGTCCTTTGTAGGGAGACCATCCACAGTAAATCTGCTCCACTCCCCTCGCACAAAAGACTGCTTCCATTTATGGCTCTCGGGTGGGGGGTGTGCCACTGAACCAACAATGAAGGGAGCAGGACCTCGCAGACCTCTCTGAATTCTTTCTCAGGCAGATGAGACAGGGAATTCTGGGGATTCCTTTGTTATCCCTGCAAAGTGCAAAACCATTTTTCCTTCAGCACGAAGGAATTCCCTCTAGGATGTCATGACAATCAGGCTATACTGCAGGCGGGGAATTTACTTGAGTTGGTACTGAAACCACAATTTTTATGAGGAACCAAGAAATGTGTAGAGTTGTTTTTATTTCATTTCAGTGGAAGTTTTTATATTTTTTCATAAGCCTCAGAGGTTGTGAGCATGTTTCAAACTGCTGAGGACGATGTAGTTGTTCAAATCTAAAAAAGGAGCATAAACATGAGGTTGAAAAAGATGAGTTTTTTATTCATCTTTTTCTGAGTATATTAAAGGAGTGTGTAGGACTTAGTGGCATCTAGTGGTTAAGTTGCAGATTGCAACTCTCTCCCAAGTACAAACAGTCCTATCTAGAGCCAGTGTTTGCTTTGTCCCTTCTGGGCTACTGTAGAAACATGATGGTTCAACATGGGGGCATCCACGGAAGGCAACCTGCAGCGTCTTTAGATAAAAACGTCTCCTTCTAAGGTAACAAAAACTCAAACATTCCTATTTTGCAGCGATTATACGCTAATAAAAACATACCTATAATATTTCTCCTGAATGGACCTTTTAACGCTGTAGTGTAAAATAGTACATATGCTTTATTAGTTGACTGCAGCTAAACAACATTAACAGTGATCTTTAACACCATTCTTCCCATTGTGGAGTATCAAACATGAACCTCACATCTGCTGTGCGCTCAAAACTGAACACTTCCTTCCAATTGTTATTGTCTGCCTGTGCTCGTCATTAAGTCCTTTGTTGTTAAAAATAACTTCACTCCAGGGGAAAAGAAAAGCCACCATGACTAATTCTTAGGAAACACATGCTCAATCATGAACACCGTGCTGATGGTTTCCAACTTCAACTGCACTCATGTCCAGAGCCATGCAGTCCACGCTCAACCTTTCAGACGGAGAGGTCAAGAAACACTTAGTAAATCATTTCCATGTTTGCAAGGTTAAGTTGCTGACTCTGTGTTTTAGGCTAATGCTTAAAAAAAAACAAGTTGTGTAAACCCCCTACAGTTTACGTTAGTTTGGAAGCATTTCATGGAGGTATTTAAACTTTTAAGCCAAAGCTGAAAAACTTGCAGTAATGTGATCTGACTAAAAGGGCGAGTTGCCAAGGTGATGAATGCTCCAACAGACCCAGCAGGAGATCAGCGAAGAGAATCCACCAACAGCCAGAATACTGAGCTAGAAACAGTGCCTGTATAAAACACAACATTACTGCCCTATTGGCCCTGAGCACTGTAATACCTTTAGTGCAAGCATTATTAAAGCTTTAGGGGGAACAGTGGAAACACAATTAACCATGTATTCCAAAATAATGCCAGTATAGACACATACAACTTAGAGTAGCCCACTAAAAATCATCATATTGATAACTGTTAACTAAAACAGTACTTTACTGTGGCTACAAGAAATATACTTACTGTAATATATAATATACTCAGTCAACACTTGATGTGTTATTATTAGCTATAGAAAACTATACTTCTGGTTCACTCACTTTTATAAAGTAATAAATCTCAAAATTAGTCAATATTCCCAGTTTCACATTTTATCCTATCCTATTTTTTTGGAGAATCTGTTGCATGCACTAATCAAGATGGTGGCCACACATACATAACAAAAGCAAACAAGACTTTAAATAATGAAAACCAAAAGCTGCAGAACAATCTTTGCAGTAAATCTTTTGGGCTGTGAAGTGTTAGTGTGAAGTATAACCTTTGTCTCTGTAGTAGTAGTGTGTGTGTGTGTACGTCTGTCAGCTCCACAAAGATCATTAAAACATCATCATCATTATCATTGTTCTTCACATGATGGATTCTGCAGAAGCACAACACACGGAAATTAACATCTCAGCGGGTTTATTTAGGATTTTAGACTTTCCTTTATGACCTGGAATCCATAGTAGTTTGTATCTAAATAAATAAGTTAATAATAACCGTTCTGGGTGGGAAGAGTTGTCCTCTCCCTGTGGCTGCACTCCTGCACTGCTGATTGTATTGTAAGTGTTGTACTGGGTGGCGCCATTGTCATTGTCAACAGACAGTAGACACTCTGCGGTCATGGAGTGATATGTTGATTTCTGAAACCTCAACCCACAGAGTGCAAATGGTGTGTCATTGAAAAGATCTCAGCTTTTGTTTGCCTTTTGAGCTTCTGCAACACACACACACATAAAAAAAAGAAGATAACAGATGCTCAAGATCAATAACTCCTCAAAATGCCAGGGTTATTATCTTTCACAATGACTTCCTGTTTTGTGCACTTTGATTCCTGAAGACAAAATGTCAATACCAGTTGGTGTTGACCTTTTATGAGCACTCCTCACATCCTTACAATGGGAACAGAGAGGATGTAATTATGTATAGGCTGCAATCCATTGTTGAGTGCAACAGGCTACCTTATAATTATATGGACTATGTTATATACTGTATATAGCAAGAAAGTCTTCAATACGGCCATGAGATGTTTTTTTTTTTTTGCTTGTTTGCAAACTTTTGATTCAATACCTTGTGTTCTCTGTGTCACTTTGTCACATCCTACTTTCTACTCAAATTTCCTCATGAAGTTTAAACATGATCATGGAAAACGTTCATACAAGGGATTAAACATGGCACAAGCATGATGAACTGACGGTCATTTTTAGGTCATCTTTAATCATGTGTGGCAACTTGCCAAATTTCATTCAAGGATGTTAAATAATTGATGTCCATTTCAATAAGGATCAGGCTACATTATTGATAGCCTAGAAAAGACTAAGAGATGTGCTTCTATTATGCGCAATATAGTTTAGTCCTTTTTTAAACGGGGAATAAACAATGATGAGACAATATGAGCTGGTAAAAAGATGCTGAATACATATGTAAAGCTGCCTGACTGGTGTGCTAAAGGCCAAGTCAGGAGGCGCTCCTGTAAAAATGCTAATTTGGAATGCGTGATAAACCCGGCTTACGTCTGTGTCCTGTTATTTGGCATCATTTCCGTGCCATTGAACACTGGGAAGAGCCACTATACCAGCTGCTCTGCAGCAGAGGAGAAAACATCCAAATTATTATCAACCAACTGGGCATGACTGTCAAGAACTTGAGTAGCAATAAAAACCATCTATTTCATGAAAGGCTGAAAGAAAATGTATGATAAGAACCGTGTAACTAGAGCTGTTATGAACATTTTGGCACATCCTGATGTTGACTGTGAACTCTGAGATTGTGGAACTATGTTGTGAAATCCTCTCTGACCAATACCTGAACATCTGATGACTTGTGCATTCACCAAAGGAATTTCTTCAACCTTTGAAGCTGTTTTCTACTTGAGCTCCTCTGAACTGACATACAGGGTCACAGTTACTGTTAATGACAAAAATTCACTGGCCATCAGACAACCCCATGAAAAGAATCCTGAATAGACAAGATAATTGCTCACATGACTTCAATTTTTAACAATGAAAATAATCAATTAGAGAAAAAAAAAATGTCCAGCCTCTATGTGACCGTGACTGGAGAGTTTTTTCCTCATTCTGGCTCTGATGCCAGGCAGCTGAATACAGAGACTGTGCTTCACTAATGAGCAGTGACATGCAGCCCCTCTGGCCCATGGTGGGAGAGGACTGCTTCCCTTTCAGGAGAACAATGGGAAGATAGAAGCCTCCCTGGACTGGATGTAGAGGTCCTGCCGCAGAGCTGCCAGAGAAAACTCATCATGCCCTCACTGACAAATGGGCAGAATAAAGGAAAATAACAACATGCACTGAAACAGATCAAAATGAATAATTATAGACTGAACACAAACTGCAAAAGGTTTTTCCAGACTAAAGCATTTAAAAAGAGCATTCCACCAATTTACAGAGGACTACTCTGTGGAAACAGCTTCATGACAATAGGATTCAACTAGATTTAGATAATTTGGATTGTAAAAGTGTTGTCACATCCTGTATATCCATGATATTGTCTGGTCCGGTCTATTCCCAGGTTAGGCTGATCAATACATACAGTGGCATTAGGGGAAACTCAAGCTCGGTTGTGTTAATAAAAGGAACTATGCTGCCATCTTGTGGCGATGAACACACCCTCAATAACTCAGTCGGCACACAAACCTCTGTACTCCCGGACAAGTGAACGCATCACAACGTGGGACAATCAGCACTTTGGGCTGTGAAGGTGTAACAGTGATCCATAGTTGTGAAGGGAGTTTGTTTATAAGGCAGTTCATCTGTCAGTTGTGCCCCCAATGCAGACACAATCAAATTCAAAAGGGGAAAAGAGCGCTGTAGGTCAGATTTCTAACACCTGGGGGCGCTGTAGCTGTTTCCTGTGGTCACCCAGCACAACCTTCACCATCATCCATACGGTTTGATTTTGAATCAACACCTTTAAATCCCCCTTTGACCCACCCCGTGTCCCTCTCTTTCTCTGTAGGGCTGCGACTCGTTTTGTAAGTGTCACTTAATATTATATATATTATATAATAATATATTGATTGATTGATTTAGACAAAAATGTAATCAAGAAGTAGGCTACATAAAAATGCCCCGCAGTTGCACCAAAGCTACCACAATGTGCTGAAAACGGATATAAATCTGATATTTTGACATGCGTAAAATTAAAATGAAGAGGACTAACAGCCAATTTAATGGTGCCCTTTGATGTGTAGTACATGTTCTCCATATGTTGTTAAGTCACGTTATATCTTCCAGATATATGCACACATTGATGAATAACTCCAGAGTGTGTTATGGGATCAAGAGCAGTGGGCCTGTTGGTCACGGTACCTTTCTCTAGTTCTTTTGAGATGCTTTGATGGAAAACTCTCTGCAGACACCCGGGACAGACAGACCTGAACAAATAATGGAGGGTGGACGCGGTGGGGAGTAGTCAGTCTTGAAGCCCTTACTCATTGGTTGCCTCAGACACAGTAGCTCTCCCTCTCACTCTCTCATAAATGCGCTCCCACCACCGACCGTAGCAGATAATCACAGGCCACTGCGAGAGCGACACACCTTCCGCTGATTTTGCCACAGTTTACACGGGGATGCGTTTCGATTCACGGAAAGGTGTCATCAGTCCAAGATTTGAGTCGTGTTTTCAACTTGCAGCTTCGCAATTTGGGGTTTTTTTGCGCATAGGTTACGAGATTGCTCCGCTCCAGCTCGAAGATGACCGGGGTTTTTGAGAACTTAAATACTGATATGCATTCGAACCAGATTACCTCAAGCAGTTACCACAGCTTGCACAAATCGCAGGAGTCCCCGACTCTACCAGTGTCCACGGCGACGGACAGCAGCTATTACAACAGCCAACAGCCTGGCCACTGCGCAGGGTCTCCATTTGGCCAACTCGGCTCTTACCAGTACCACGGCAGCGCCACGAGCACTGTGCCATACAACGCAAAGTCATACGACCTCGGTTTCAACTCATCTTATGGTGCATACAGCTCCTACGGCTCCAACCCCTCTCCTACTCCAGCCGATACAGGTAAGAAAGCTCTTCAGTTGTTCTTTTTAATAGGCTACATTTAAATTCGGTTAATGCACCAAATTTCAAAACTTGCTTATGGCATACAATGTACGAGAAACAAGTTGAATCATGCACAACACATATTTGACCACACAATTTTTATGTGGTCAGAAATGATTGGACACACAGCACAGATGCGCACAAAACATTGATAGTGACTATTCAATTGTTTTATTTTTAAACACAACTCTCAAGCAAGCTTTGACTATTTCTAATTTCTCGGTATTATAATATTACAATATGATAAAAAAAATCTAATGAATCATTAGGTGTAGGCTACACATATTTATTTAAAAACTAAAAACAAAATGCGTAATATCTCAATGCAACCACACAAATGGCCGCGTCCTTCACGCATAACGTCAACAACATTTGAATGTTTCCTCAGAGAAAGAAGAGAGCGAGCCAGAAATCCGGATGGTAAATGGAAAACCAAAGAAGGTCAGAAAACCTCGAACCATTTATTCCAGCTTCCAACTGGCTGCACTTCAACGGAGGTTTCAAAAGACGCAGTATTTGGCTCTACCAGAACGGGCCGAGCTGGCAGCCTCGCTGGGCCTTACGCAAACACAGGTGGGTTCATACACTGTCAAATATCCAATGTGTGTTTAACACTGAAAATAAATTAAAAACTGTCAAATGGGGATTTGAGCCGGGAAATGTATGGCTAATCAATTTTATGCTTGTATCCGTTTCTTTCTCAGGTCAAAATCTGGTTCCAAAACCGCCGCTCCAAGTTCAAGAAGTTATGGAAAAGTGGAGAAATCCCCCCAGAGCAACATGTTGCTTCCAGTGAATCTCCCCCCTGCACGTCTCCGCCAGTTACTGCCTGGGACTTTCCACAGACTCAAAGAATGAACAGTGTCAACTCCAGTTTACCTCAGAGCAGCAGCCCTCCCAACACGCCTTCATCCTTTTTGGCAAACTACTCCTGGTACTCAACCACGAACTCTGCGGCGCATCTGCAGCCTCCTCTGGTCCAGCACCACCACAACTCCGCCATAAGCGCTGGGACGATATTCTGAATAACAAAACAAACAAACATCGGGTTTAAATCGGACGATACTGGTGAAAGCAAACAAAAACAGCAGACAAATGCCAATACCTTGATTTTACAGACCTCGTGTGGGCTCCATGCGAACTTTACACGCAAAAAAAAAGCATCTAGGAGAAGTTAATGGAGCCAGACAGGTTCATGGACCAATGGTAGACACAGATTTCTACAGTTATTTTTGTATTTATTTATTTTGTTTATGTCGAGGGATGAATGAACCACTATTACCCAAAGCAATCACAGCCTGGCACAAGCCTACTTTTACGCGGACGTCACTTTTTTTGCCATTCCTGCAAAATAAAACATTAATCGCAGGACAACCTGTCACAAATGTAGCACAAGTTAACTGTATCGTGCCTTTTTCAACATGACCTCATTTTGTTGTGATAAAAAACAGCTTACCTTCATCCATTCCTCATGGCATTAATTGATTTGAATAAACTGGGGGGTAAGTGTCTGAATCCACGTTTGTAAATATTTTGCCACATCTTTTTTATTTTGTTTTATTTTGATAGCCCATGTCGCTTTGATTTTTTTAATGCTATTGGTGCAAATCTATTAATTAACCACCGTAAGCTACTGATTGTCCTACCCTCTGATTTACCTGTATCACATTTAATTGTATTTTTGTCTTATTTATTTTAGCAGTGCTCCATATATGGCCAGACGTTATTTAAATAAAATGTTTTCTGTGCATATGCATTTCTCTTTTTCCTTCCTAACAACCATTTATGAGTGCATGCGGAGAATTTGTCTTCTTACTTGCTTTAATAACAATGAATACAATGAATAATAACGTGTTTTAAAGCATACAATGAATGCTTGGCGAGTGTGTGAGAGTCAACTGTCTTTAACATCAGCTACAAGACGTCAACATACCTTAGCTTGTTAAATGCTATTACAAATTGAGTGAGCTAAGAAAATAATGGGTCCAGACTGACACAAACATGTTACAGTGATTTATTTAAACTCTATTTAGCTGTATTGTGGTTGTACAAGGCTAAAACTTTCTTTAAAAAGAGCGGATAAACGCACACCTGTAGCTAACTAAACCAATAGCCTGGTTCATTACGATAGCTTATTGATGTGTTGCTTAGCAACCACGTTAGCTTTAATCTAGCGGACGTTTACGTTTAAGGCCAACGTTAGCCGGTGATTAAAAGCCATTTCTTATCTAATAATATGTTGTTTCTCGATTACAAACACATTAAGGTGCTTTCACAAGTGTGGACAAGCTTAAACAAATTCCTCAGCAGTCTCGGGTTAAAAATTATTTTATCCGGCTCCGTCAGCGGGCGATTAGCCGAACCGGGGCTCATTGAGGCGGGCAGAGGGAGACTCAGAGGCCCGGGGCTCAGGCTCGGTGGAGGGGAGGAGGAGCGAGGAGGAAGGAGGAGGAGGAGGGGGAGAGGGGGGGGAGGAGGCAACCAACAAACAACACGCCTATGGCATGCGAGAGGGGAAGATGAGGGTGGGTATGAATGAGCACCAAAGCACAGACTCTGTGGAGTCGGAGAGCTGCATTTCCAGACGTTTTATGAACTCAGCCTAACAAGAGAAAAAGAGAGGGAACATAGGTCCAAGACAGCCTGGAGCTACAACATCATTGGAAACATTTCTCCACGTCTCCAACGATAAAGATCCTGATCTCCGAAGACGAGCAGATTGACCTACATTATTTACTTGGCTCATGTAAGGCCTGCAGGCTACATGGAAAAACACAAGGCACACGTCCAGAAAAAGTAAAAATGTACTGCAGCCAGGAAGGCCTGTTTTGATTTTCATTTTAATTTAAGCTCTTTTATTAAGGGTTATTTCTGAACATATCAAGATAATAAGATAGATAGATAGATAGGATAGATAGATAGATAGATAGATAGATAGATAAGATAGATAATAGATAGAGATAGATAGAATAGTAGGTGGTAGTGTGGTGTGTGTGTGTGGGGGGGTTATTATTAATACACAGTCACATCACTTAGTTCTCATTCATGATCATCACTGTCTATCCCACACGCTTCCCTTCAAACGACCACGGGCCATAAAGTGGGATCGTTTCCTTGTACATAATTAGGACTGCAGCTTGTCAGCGGTTGCTTGCTGTATCTCCATGATGGAGCCTCCTCCCTGGAGCTGACAGGAGCAGATCCCATGCATGCTGCAAAAAAAAAACAACAACAACAACACATCACATCTGCATGGATCCGGGCCCATACCTTTCGTGTGGGGCCATTTGATTCGATTTGTAATGTCCAGAGAGTGTAAGTGCATGTATCACTGCACTATGGGTTGAAATTACACAATATTAACCTGTATTTCTCCTAGATATTCACTTCTGCCTTATAGGCCTTCACCAGCTGTACATATTTATGAATATAATACTTATATAGGCACTATTTTATCGATTTCTTTCCAATACAAAATAACATAAAATAAAGGGATTTCCGAAATGTGTTCTGTTGCTCCAGAGCTACTGTGCTGTATACTTTTGCATTTCTCTAGGCAACTTGTAAATGCCATACCCCCTTTCCTAATTTATACCCTGATCTGTAATTTCAACCGCATTTGCTCTGGTTTGAGCATTCTGGCTTTCAAATCTGAAAGCCTGCAATTACTATATAATTCTTCGCAATTTTAGATGTCCTAATATGGGGTATTATTTTTTACACAAGACAATTTCCTGCTATTTCAAGCATCAACATTGTCAAAGTCCTATGTACATAATAAATGGGAATATCAATGCATAGTTTTTAGCCTAACATCTTGACTCAACGATAATTATATCCGTGTGGAGCCTACGCAGAATTAGGCTGAATTGCATGGTAACTGCTGCTTTAAATTTTAAAAAATTACTCATAATTTCCCCCAAAGATTACCAAGATCTCGAGTGCACAATGTCATCAGCGTAATGAGGAGTAAACATTTATGCTAATAATCTACATTTTTTTCCCCATCAGCTATAAAGAGAGGGAAATAAAGCAGACATTTTCAGTCATATTCTGAACTCTGCTGCTATAAGCTTAGACCAACACATGGGACACATTTTGTGGGATTTAAGCGCTCATCTTTTGTGTGTCTGTGCTGCATCTGCCTCCATGCTGATGTCTGGGGATCCTGTGTGGGAGCTCGCCTCTTCCTTTTCAAGCCGATAGGTGCGTATTAAAAAACGTTATTTCTGAAATATTCGTTTAAAAAAAAAGAAGCAGCAGCGTGGCGACTGAGTGTATTTGAGATCATTAAAAAAAACAGGAAATATGAGTTGATTCTCGGTGCAGGCACAATTTATCAATTTCTTTTTTTATTTCCACGCCTGCAGTATTTATTTATTTTTATTCTCAGTCATATCGGTGAATGCTGCTGATTCTTTGATGATTTTATAAAACTATTTTCAAAGACAGGTTCCTTAAGAGTAAAGATCTTTTTTAAACATTTTTACACTGTAACTTTAGTTAAAATAAAATAAAGAAAAGAAAAAAGCAACCAAAGAGCTGGAAAAAAGTCAGAAAATCTGTTCACACCGAGAGGAAATGTAAGGAATGGGAGACACACAAGTTCTCCTTTAATTCAGTCGCTGCTCTCATTACTCTTACATTGTGCTTTGCTAATTTTGAAGCCTCTTCGCATTGACAACTCGGTGATGTACACCTGCAAGCAATTTGGCAGCCTTATACATAGGCTAAGTCTAAGGGAACAGTGACGAAATGGCAGCTCACCTATTTCGCTTTTTTTCTCTCTCTCTCTCTCTCTATTGCAGCAGCAAATTTCTTTCAGAGCACTATCTCTTTTGTCAGCGCAGAAAGATCCTCCTTGCGGGGAAAAAAAATGCTCATAATTACCTCAGAGATAGGAAACTGCATTAGAATAAATAAGGGCGAAATTACTGTAATTATGCTGGGTTTGATGGGCTCAGCTTGTATAATCAAGGGGAGAATACAGCGAAATAACACTGACCCTCTTGGATGTGCAGCTGCGCCTTTCTAGGGGCTAGGTAGGCAGATTTATGTTCGCTACAGAAGCAGCAGCACAATTCATATTATTTCTTAATGGTATCGACATATACATAGCCCTGTTCTACTTATGTAGGCTTGTTCACAAAGGACTGCATATGTTCTGAGTTTTTTGTATTAAAACAACAATGGAGACAGAGCAGAGAGGATGTTACAAGGAGCAGACAGTGTAGATGAACTAGGACAGAGATTATTTTTCTTTTTAGTTCCTCCGAAGCTATAAGACAGTTTAAAGTGTGGCACTACTGGCCTATAAGGATAAAACGGCGTCAGCATTCATAAGACAACAACAGCAACAACAACAACAACAACAACAACAACAAATAATAATAAGAAGAATAGTAATAATAAACCATTATGATGGTCTGAAACATTAAATAAATTATAAATTAAGTTATGATGGGATGTATACCTCTTTGGACTCATGCTGGCCTCTTTGTACAATTTTAATAAAATGTGTCATTATAATTGAAAAAAACCTGTATATATATATATATATATATATATATATACACACACATATATGTATATATATATGTGTATATATATATATATATATATATATCGCGCGTTTACAATTAATTTCCTTTTTTAATTATTTGGTTCCTCTCAGGCACAAAACATTAACATGTCAGAAAATGTTTTTTCATCTTGTTTTTTTCTCTCCATATTCTTCTATTTTATTATTATTATTTTAGTAGCATAATCAGCAGTTTTAATAGTGTTTGAATGGACATATAATTTCTGCCTCAAGGGCAAGTTTAGTTTCTTTTTTAAATCATCGTGAGGGAGATAAAAGCAAACACAAAACGCATTTGTTCTTTTAGAATTTATATCTAACCAAAACTAGTGGCAATTTAACACATTTTACGATACAAAAAAACAACCCCAAAAGGCTTACTGCAAGATTGCGTAACTCGAGTAAATGAATAAAGTGTGAACCCCGAACAAGAAGGCCTTTGAACTTTTCCACTTTCACTGATCTCTAATCCGCCTTGTGTCGTTTGCTCATCCAGTCTTTTTTTTTGCAGCACCTGCCTCTTGCGCAATTATTCACTTAACACACACACAATTGATCTCTTCCATTGACGGCGGAAAATGGGGATTGTCGGAAGACAAATAGAAGGAAGATTATCTTTAAGAAAAAAGCTGAAAAGAAATAAGCGATGTTGTTGAATGAATCGAGGTCTCCCGCACCGCCGACGGTTAAATCACAATCATATGAATGATGCAGCTCATATCGGACAAAGGATCCCCAGCGGTTCTCCAACCTGTGTTCCCCTTTTATTGTAGTATTCTCCATTTAAAGTGTAAAAATGTATCTGAACCACATGTAAAGATATTTCAGTGTAGCTTGCACATAGAGACTCTTATTTTTTGTTTTAAGATGCACCATCAGATTTCCATTTTTCAGGGTCACTCCAGAGGTTTGACAACATCTGCAACCACGTGAGCAATGCGGCACAAACCCCATGTAGTCTGAATGCTACAACACGACCATAAATCTAAATGACGAGCCTTTTTTTGCAGCTCAACACAAACGCACTCACGTGGTGTCTGCTACAATAACCAACATGATACTGCTTTGTGTCAGCTCGCATTAAACGTGCACCATGCTGAAGCCTTTCTTTCCACAGGAGAGGAGGTGAGAGGGAGGGAGGTTGAATCAGACACCTTTCTTGACATAATTTAAATCATTATTTTACTGCTTTTGAAACTTTGCACATTCTGTACATAAACTTCAGAAACAGATAAATAAATTAAAGTGATCAATACAAAACTAAATATTTTCTATGTTGACTAAACACATCTCGACGAATACAGAAAGCCTAAAACCCTGTTTCACAGCGTATCCAGTACAGCACAAAAACAAATCTGAAAATTATGTACAAAATACAGTGACAAAATGAGCTGCTCACCCTCGGGATATTTTTTTTTTCTAAAGCAGCAAAATTGTCAGGCCTTTTACATTTTTCACATAACATCGGGGGGCACGGCATAGAAAAGCTTTGCTTGCGTTAGTGCAGCATTAACAACACAGTGTTGTTATTTCAAACACACTTACAAAGTGAACACAGACCGACCTCAACAGAAAGAAAACAACTCATCAGAATAATTTAACTTAAATAACAAACACATATAAACAACATAGTAGTAAGTTGAGGCTTCGCACAATATGCTCTGGTTGAATGTACTGTAAGCATAATGGCCTGGTGGTTGCTAGTGGGATTTATGAATCGTTATTATTTGGTTAAAGAGACACCCCTATGGCCTAATCGACCATTAACTGTTAATGAATGCAGATTGATTTTTGGGTCATCATCACATTGGGCCCGACATCTGGTGTAAACAAACACGTGTTTTCTTATAAACAGAATAACTCACACAAATATGATTTAAAAATAATAATAATAATAATAATAGAAACTGACACAAAAGTGATAAACAGCAGCCAATAAAAGGATCCATTTGTCGACGGTTTCCGCTGACTGTCATGGACTTGTTGCCCTTGGGCGCATTGCGTGCCTTGTCAGTCTTTCAATCCCTTGCTTGCCGTCATCCTTGCGTGAGGAGGCCACTGTGTCAGCTGGCGGCGTGCGGCAGCAGACTCACTCCGGGGTTCTCGTTGTTGTGTGTTATCAGTGCTGGGCCGCGCTGAGCGGCTGCAGGCCCCCTTCAACATCCTGATACACGAGCCATGGCAGAGTCGAGGGCTGAGGTCTCTGTTCACATGAGCTGTGACTGTTGCATAGACTCTTGGTGTGTGGTTGGATACCATGAGGTGTAGCTGGGAATGTAAGATCCGGTTGTCCCCACTGAAGTCTTCACGGTGGTCGGCGAGCTCCAGACAGGTGCCACCGAGGGAGAACCGCTCGACAGTCCGCGGCCAGTGGCCAAAGCATTGGCGTCAATTGTGCCACCGCCTTGCTTCATCAGTTTCTTGAATTTAGACCTTTTATTCTGAAACCAAATCTTCACCTGGAGAGACAAAGGAAGTCATCAGGATTAGAAAGTAGAAAAATAAAGTTGAAGAGTAGACTGAAGGACAGTTTTAAAATAATTACGCACGTTTTACGCACGCAGCAGGTTTAATCATACAAAGGAAAACAATAGAATATTAATATCCTGCTTTCCTTTATGATATTATCGTATTAAGATGTAATTGATAATAAGACATAAATGACAGCAAATAATATTCAGATAAAAAAACCATTGAACATGATGTTATTGTTTGATGAATGTTGTTTCCATATGAAGTGCAGCCTAAATAACAACAACGACGACGACAATAATAATAGGCTAATAATAATAATAATAATAATAATAATAATAATAATAATAATAAAGTAGAATAACATTGACATTGAAAAGGTGTGAAAGTGTCCAGTGGTGCTGCTGCAGAGTGAAGCTATGTGTGAGGGGCGTTCAGGGACTTGCCTGTGTCTGGGTGAGACCAAGCGACGCTGCCAGCTCAGCTCTCTCCGGTAACGCCAAATATTGAGTTTGTTGAAATCTCCTGTTCAGAGCTTGAAGTTGTAAACTCGAATAGATAGTCCTTGGTTTTCTAATCTTTTTCCCTTTCCCGTTGAATCGCACCTCTCCGCCTTCGACCACTGTGTTTTTCTCTGCTTCTGGCGCTGAGGGAGACAGAAAAGAGCAAGAAAAAAAAAATGAGGAGGCAGTTGTAGCCAACAGTGCTGCGCAGCTATGAATACTCCAGCGCAAGTTTTACAGGCTGTACTTTAGGTATAATTACCCTTAATTGCATACATTGTTTATAGCGTTACGCAATAGCCTAAATAATTACCAAGCCTAATTCCAACATCTGGGTCGCCTTTTCGATGCAGCGGGGACTGTACTACAGTAGAAAGCCGTGCCAAACACAGAAAGTCGATATATTTAAGATCCAAAGATGCTGTTGCACACTTACCTGCATCCTCTAACCGCGTCTGTGTGAGCGCCGAGCTGTTTTGGTAGGTCTGTACTGTGCTGAGATATGGACTGGTGGAATGGCTGCCGACGGAGTTCACGTATGGATAACCCAAAGATCTGGGGAACGACGAGGCTGGGCTGTAGCTGTCGTGCTGCGTATGACCTGCAGAATGTAAACAGTGCATGGGATAGTGTCCGTGAGACATGGAGGAAGGCGACATTTGTTGACTCGAGGGTCCAAACTCCATGAAAACGGTTTTTCCTGAGGCAGGGCTATTAAGACTTTCTGGAATTGTAGTCATTGTCATCTCTTCTTGCGGTTCCCCTTGTCCTGCTTTTGTTGTTTTCCTTCTATGATCTCAGTGAAGGATGAGTCCCAATTTAAGCCGAACTGATTTTTTCTCTTTCCATTCATAAGAAAATGTAGTTTGTGCCTGTGAAAAGTCCCAGGTATGATGCTGTGGACCAAGACAAACTCGCTCAAAGGTTTGAATCTCGGACTCATGAATATTCATCGAAGACTGTCGCTGATTGGTCCACTCTCTCCAAGAGGGAAGCCGATTGGCGACGCTGGGGCTGGGTCCGAAGAACCTGATAAATTCAAGGAAAACCACAAAACCTAATATTTCCCCTTGACGCGTCAAGATTCACTATATTATTATTATTATTATTATTATTATTATTATTATTATTATTATTATTATTATTATGATGATGAT